>NC_142026.1:10152133-10480883 GCF_982192425.1 Myodes glareolus
GGTGGAACAGCTTCTTTATTGTTCTGCTGGGGCTAGCTTTTATACCATGGCACCGAAAGAGGAGGGGACTGCGAAGGGACTGTCACCTGACCCCAGTAGGGACTGTCACCTGACCCCAGCAGGGGTCACGGAATGATCAGGTGCACTCAAACTTCCTTACCCAACTCCAGGAGCAGAGGGAAGTTATTATGTTTTCTTTGCAGATAAGCACCTCAAATGGGGGCAGGGAAATGTAATTTGGGGCTGCAATTCCCACACAGCTGGGAACAAACAAGTGGCCTCGTACTACAGGGGGGTGCATGGTTCACATGTATGACCACTGGTCTGCATTGTGTCAGTGAGGAAAGTAGAATTGAGTGGCCAGTTATTGGGACACTGCTATTAGAAGGGATTAATGCAATTTTCATGGGAACTCAGTTTGTTCCCTTTATTACATGAACAAACCAATCAACCAACTGACCAAACAAAAAACAACCAAAAAGAAATTCCCCAAGACAAACAAACAATTTAAAATTTAAAGCAATTTAAAAAAACATTTAAAAAGCACAAAACTAATAATTCTTGGACCTGGTTGCTCTTTGATTTCGCATCTCTCCTTTTCACATGTGCTACTCCGTGATGCTGTCCGTCATGATGTAATATACACAGAAGGGTCTTATGAGGGTTGGAGCCAAGAACCCTCTTTCAAATGTGTAGCCTGAATAACGTTATTTAGTATCTATCTATCTATCTATCTATCTATCTATCTATCTATCTATCTATCATCTATCTATCTATAGGTCTGTGTGTATGCACATATATAATAGTAATTTATATATTATATAGACATATATAATATATCCTTAGTTTATAGTTTTTTATGTATGTATGCATGTATGTATGTATGTAAGTATGTATGTATATACTCACTCTCAGGCATTTTGATGTAGCAGTGAAAATGAACTAGTGCATTTCCTTAGAAAGAAAAATAGAAAATACCAGTCCACATGATCTTTGGAAAAAAATCTGAAAAAAATTCTAGTAAAATTTGATGAAGCATAAATTATCAGAACAACATGGAAAAATATGGTTAGGTGGTAGATGAGTCCACATTGTAATTTCAGTGCAAGTTTTTTTCTGGATATTTGAAATAATCCACATTTTTTAAAAAAATAATCTTCTTGTTGTCCATTTCCAGTATCATTTTTCATGATCCAGAGCTGTAGATCTGACAGTTTATATTCTCTGCCTTCGGTCGGATCTGCCAGTGTAATTTCATCTTACGACTAAGAGCAGGAACATTGTATCTCCTGATGTGGGATTTCCCTCTATATGCTTTGATTACCATTAGTGAATAAAGAAACTCCTTTGGACCTATAGCAGGGTAGAACTTAGGTAGACAGAGAAGACAGAACTGAATGCTAGGAGGAAGAAGGGAAGAGTCAGAGAGAAGCTATGGAGCTGCCACCGGAGTCAGATGTACCGAAACTTTGCCGGTAAGCCACTGCCATGTGGTGATACACAGATTAATGCTCCTAATCTGAACACATGTGCCTCTTTCATTACTCAGGATGCTGTAATTATCATTTCATGGGCTTCTTTAGGGTTTTCTCTTTTCCTAGAACCCTTTGCACACTATTTTTCTCTATACGGGCAAGCTGCACTTGTCCTTCAGACCCCTTGGTAGTAACAGCTTTTTATAATTTTTTTCCTTTACTTTCTATGACTATAGTACTTCCTTTGACATGACCTAGTGTGTGTCCTTTGTGGTACATGTCTTTAATCCTAGCACTCAGGAGACAGAGGCAGGCAGATGTCTGTGAGCCCAGCCTGATCTACAAGAGCTAGTTCCAGGACAGTCTCAAAAAAAAAATGCAACTAGTTTGTGTTATGAGTCTATAAACTCATGGAAATATGAATCTATTCTCTACTATATATTCAGTGGTTAATAGTTTGTGTGATATATATATATGCATATGCATGTATAATTAATAGCATATATAGTAATACTATATATGATATTATTGATATCTATTTGCTGAATGCATTAATTTATGCCTAAACATATTTATGCATTGGTTTCAAATTATTATAATGCATTTTACATAGTGCTTTCTAGATCCATGTCTTATCATTTCTTGTCATTCCATGCTTAATAATGTAAAGAATGACCATAAAATTTTGGCATCCCTGTCAAACATTAAGTGGCCAAAGTTACATGTGCTGATGTTTGGGTCTTTGATTTTTATTTCTTTGGTTTGCGTGTCTTGTTTTTGTGCCAGTGCCACAGTCTTTATACATCATCAAGGAAACTTCTATTTGCAATAGTTGGACTCTACCACAGAAAACCAAAACCAATCAAAATGGAGAGTCAAGGAGCCCAGTCTGTGTCTGACAGTTACATCTACAAAACACTACCTTATCACAAGGCTCAGGGAAATTGAAGAAGACTGGCTAGAAAGATTCTAAGAGCCAGAAGATCAGGGAGTTTGTTGCAAGATTATATCTTCTAAGAAGCTACACTCATAAAGTCTCACCAATATTGCTTCCCATACATGAGCTCCTGAGTCCTGAGATTAATGGTGTGTGTCACTACCATCTGTCAAGGGGATGAATTTGAAAAAGAACAAGGATAGGTATATGGGTGGGTTTGTAGGAAGGAAAGGGAAGGGAGAAGTTAAATTATAATCCCCCCAAAATATTAAGTTAAAAATTTAATCCAAATCTTATAATTTGGAGTACTATAGAAGCAATATTATTTCTTAAAAAAAAACCCTACATTTCTTGAGTAGAAAAAAATGTAAAGAATGAAAATAAACAAGACTTAGCTCTGTAACATCTCAAGCAAATTATATGGATGCAAGCCAAACATTTGAGCATGTTTGATAACAGTTTCAGTGTTTGTAAAGCTACAACATAGAATGAAATCTTTCTTAAGATTTTTTTTACAAGTACTACTTAAAATTTTAAGTGTGTCATTAAGTCTTCATTTTTTCAAAGTAAACCTTCATGGCAATAGATGAGAAACTGAAATATCCAGCTTAATATTTATCAAAACAAACAAAAGAAGCGTACACTGCTGTATTTGATTCTTTCAACCCAGCAGCCCCAGCCTATCCTATGTAGCTCTCTAACACTCCCTTAGCCGTTCGCCCTGTTTGCATCTGAACTCACAATAGTTCTCCCCAGTGTTTGGAAACAATCACACAGCCCTGTTTTCAAACTCGAGAGGATGAAAGACACTCTATACTTCACACTCCACTGTGTTCCGGCTGCTCTGGGTGATTAATGATAATGGCCACTTGCCCAAATATAAACTCAGTTCACAAACAGGATTCAGAAACACCTCATGATGAATGTGAACAAATATATTCTTCTTCTTTTGTGGTATGTACCTTTTTATAAATAAAATGAAAGATACTCTTAAATTCCATTTGCACATAGTAATGCATGAAAGTACAGCTTTGGCAATGCCGTGTACTGAAAGAAAGGGGATCGATTCAATCAACCAAAAAATGCAGTCATATTTTTCAGAACCACAAGAGTTATGTTTGTTGATCCCTTTTCAACCAAAGGAGTTCTTCCAAAGGAAATATTGTATTTTGCACATGTATGGCTTCTTTGTGGTGATTCGGCTTAATATGAAAGAAAGAAGTTTGCAATTTCCACCCTGGGAACCACCCCACTACTTCTTCCCATAGACAGAGTTTATGGTGAATAGCTTTAGAATGGATAGGTTAACTGGATCAGAGGGGGAAATTATCAATGAAGAATTGGGTCCCTCTGGGAGTGACATGTTTCCTTTAGTCTTTTAAATTATGCTTTAACTTCTCTTGGTGAGGAGTTTGCTCCCTGTGACTCATTTTGTGAATGACAGATGGTTCAGGCTCTCATTGAGGCAATGGAGAAAAGTCAGTTACCAATATTTGATATGCATCTGATTGTTCCTCTAATAAACTAAATGTAATTAAAAATAGAAGAGGGCCATTGCATTTTAATATCTTGGAGGCGTCCCTGTGGAAGAGTCAGCAAACAGTGAGGGAATGTGAAGATTCAGCTCCCAGGCACCTGCAGGGCTAGCTTCCTCAGGATTAACAGCATCGCACCAGGTTATTAGAGGAAACATAAATACTTTTGAGGCTGTGTGGGTAGTTACGATCTCACGTTTTATTATCTTCTCCTAAAATGGAATTACTCATTGTAATTGCTTGCCAGTCACAGGCCAACAAACATGCCAGAAGCTATCTTACATTTTTGGGGAGAGAGGGATATAAAGGAAAGGCAACTGACCTAGAGAATGTCTTTAAGGACATATGATTGCACATCTGTAATTATCATAACCTGAGTTTTATGATACTTTACATCTTCTGGGGTGGCTTGGATAGGTGCATCTTTGCACCATGCAATTTGAAGTGAGTATAGCAGTCATTAAAATTCCTGTGTGAAGAAGTAAAATGTGATGTGGAGAGGTTGAGTGATGAGCTCAAGAGTCTTGCAACTGCTGAGTGCAAAGTTCAGACGAACCTGCGACCTTCCCCTACACAGCCTGGTCCTCCTGCTGTTCCACACAACTCCGATGAAATTCAACAGCAGACCCTGAGCAAGTACAGCACCTGTGAGGATTCTATTTTCTTTTGAAAGAGACTTCCTGAAGACGTTAAAATTTCCTTACAGAAGCCAAATAAAGGGATTGCGATACTGTGTAGTAAGGGGTCTCAAGTGAGGCAGGAGATGTGGGGGGAGGTCTATGAGAGATGACTGAATTCTGTGCGTCACTTTCTCTATGAGTGAAAGGGAAAATGGCGCACTGAGACACCTTTGGATTCTGTTGCTGTTACTTACCATTTCTAAGGTCAGATGGAGCAGCATCATGGCTTATGTAAGCCAGAGATGCTAATAGTTACACTAAGCAACTCTGCATGTGACCAGAGGGAGAAAGTTCTCTGGTTGCATGTTTTCAAATCACTTTGAAGTCAGCAGGAAGTGTGATGAATTTCAGTTAGACTTGTAGATGTTGCACTTTGCCAGACAAAATGGATATTCTGGCTGAAATTCAGATTGTATCTAAATGGTAAAGGGAGGCTCATTATGCACATTAGTGTATCAGCCATCACTGCCTTACACGTGAATCCAAGGCTGTCCAGAGGGAAATAACTCATTATGGTCCAGTTGCTCCAACAGAATCACATCTGGGAAAGGGCTCAAAAACAGACTTTCCAGAAAAAAAAAAGTCCAGCCATGCTATAAGAAAGAAATGAAACATTTTGTGTCTTTCTCAACTGCATGAGAACACCAGATAGGGCCTCCTGTTAAGTTGAGAGCATAGTTCCCAGCTCCCAGGCCTGAGAGCTGTATTGGTCTGGACTCCAAATCCCAGCATGCGAGTATTTATGTGAGCTCCCAAAGGAGAAACATGTGGTCCCTTTTCCTTTATTCTGGTGGTCACATTCGCAGCCTCCCAGTTCCCCCTCGGGGCCACCTGAGATTGCAGGACTCCCATTAAACCTGGATATTTCTTAATTTGACTTGTTTTGATTTGTCTTGATTAGGAATTTGCATTGACAGAGAGCTTACATTAGGAAAAATCCCTAATACCTGAGGCCCCATTTGGGTAGGGCAACACTTTCTGCGTGGTTCTAGGTCACGTGTCTACAATCTGAGCTCTCCACACCACACTAAAACTGGCTCCTGGGCTACAGCGGCTGTGTCTTGGTGAGTCCCTTTTTCTTGTCTATGCTATAGGGTTTTGGGGGGACTCATTCATACTTATTTTTGTTGTTTATCAAACTCTTGTTGAAGTTGCAAGCTTGTGCCAAGAGTTTGATCAGCAGCGGCCAGACCGGCAAGACTGGGCTTGGCAGAGGTGGGATCTGTTTGTTTTGGGACACCAAGCATTCAATTTCCACAACCCCTTTAGGCCTAAGAGCTGTTTTAGTGGATGTGCTGTAATAGACTTAGGCCTCTTGGTTGGCCATAGACTTTAAAATAGGAACTTGCAGTTCAAAGCCAGATCCTCTATTGCCCCTGGGAAGCCTCTTACAAAATCTTTTTAAATTGGGCTTGTCTTTCTGATACCATCTGTCCCAAAGGGCTAATTTTCCCTAAGCACTAAGATTGGGCCTCAACTGTCCTCCAGGAACTAGAAAAAAGACAAATGGACAGAGCTTACCTAGGTCCATAGTTTTTTGGACTCTGTGCTCTGGCCCCTCCCATAGTAGCCAGTGTCTCACAGCTGCCAGAGGCACTGGCCCCTCCCCCACTCCCTCAAGCCCACACTACCCAACCCCCTCCCATGGAGCAACATTTTCTATATTCCTCTCCTTCCTGGTCACCCCCTCCCTTAGTTCAAGGTCAACTTCCACCTTATCCACTTTCCCCTCCCCCTCCTACCTCATTTCTGTACCCTCAGACCCCCTCTGTGCACTGGGCTAGTGTTACGAGCTGGGAGACTTCAGCTCCATGTTCTTTTCAAGTAATATCTATGAGGACTCTGTGCCCTTCTCCCCAAAGAGCGATGAGTGACCAGACCAAGCAAGAGAATTGTTTTATAATGATTCTTTACTAGTATCTTCAATATCCAATACATCAATGGGGTTTACAATCTTAATAGGCATGGGGGATTGATAATGGCAATCACACAGGCAATTCAATATCACAATTATTAATCCTAATAAACCTAATACATAAAACCAATTCAGAACCTTAATCTAACTTATCACTTATCCATAAAACACTTTGTAACCTTAATACAACTTATCTGTTACTTATCTATAAAACATTCCTTAACCTTAATACAACTTATCTATTACTTATCTATAAAACAAACACTTTGTAACCTTAATACAACTGATCTACTATTTATCTATAAAGCGCTTCTTAACCTCAACTTATCCTTTAACATTTCCTAATCTTATCAATTATCTATATGTCTTAACATTTCACATACTAAACATATGTATTAACATGTCTATGCTCTTCTCTTGAAAGACTCCCGTGGGCGTCTTCCCTCGGGAAAGACCCCGTGCCCAAAGATCAGTCGAAAACACGCAGCCGGATGCAAACAGCAGGAGGTTTATTGGTGGATACACAGGTACCTGGGTGACAAGTCCTTCGGAGGACTTGCGCACCTGCAGGTTGGGGATGAGGGGTTCTTTTAGGAGAGCAAAAGCGCGGGTACAGAAGCAAAAAAGCTTTCATTTCATTGGTCAATTTAAATAAGGCTAAGCTGAGTGGCACACTCCTGACCTTTTACCTAAATACCAAGGAGGGGGTTGTCCAGACCCACCTGGATACCAAGGAGGGGGTTGTGCTACCTGTTTTTCTTATCTCTTCCTGCCTTCCTAGCTTGGCTGGCGACTAGATGTCTGATTGCACAGCCCCTGACTCGTGAGAGGCCCGCTCTGTACGTGACTCAGGCCTCGCAATCCTCTCTTCCTCCCTTGAAGTCTTTGTTCCTACTCATGCCAGTCCATAAATCTCCTGTCCTGCTGCCAGATAAGGCTGTCCTCGCTCTAATCTCAGGTGTCTTTGCTTTAGCATTCTGGAGGTCCTGAATTAAGTTATCTGCAACCCTTTGCAAAACGTTATAACTGTGGTTAAAGTTAAAACGAGTTGGGGTCCTTCACTCTTAACATTTCATACACATATTAAATAGCATCATATGACCTGATATTCTTCAGTTTAAAAAGGGCTTTTTGAATTTCTTCAGGCTGGATGCCTGACTGCACTAGAGGCTGGGTAGCGAGGCTCTACTCTTGACCCTGTAGTCTGCGCTCGGGAGATAAGATTCCGATGTCTTGTTCCAGGCTGGTATCGGGTGCTGGATCAATGCTTGACCGCATAGTCTATGGCCTGGTGCTAGTCTATCTCAGAATGTAGGGCCTTGGGGCTCAGCTTTTCGGGTGACTGAGTCTCTGGAGACAAGGCTTTTAGCTCTCTACTCTCGAAGATGAGGCTTTGTTCTCGGGATGGCAAAGCGTTCTGAAAGGCAGAGTATCTTGTCTGTTCTCGGGAGACAGACCTTCAATGTCCACTCTCAGGGAATGAGGCTTTGCATTCGGGATGCAAGGTGTTTTCGGGATATGAAGCTCTGTACTCGGGAGACAGAGCATTAGATATTTAGGCAAGGTGTTTAATATTTCTGCTTTTTGGGAGGCAGGCTTGGAGGATCTCTCCTTCCACAAGGCCAGAAACCTGGGTCATTGTGAGAAGTGAGATAACCGTCCTGCTTTAGCACCCTCTTTTAAGTCAGTTCGAAACTGCCCTTCACTTGATCCTTCTGATAACCAGGTGTCCTAGGTTATCAGTATCAATTGGCCACAGAAGGATGGGGGTCCCTCTTGTGTGGCAAGATTATTTCGTTGCCATGGTTTCTGGGTGCAGCCTCCCCATCTGGCAGGGCCAGATGGGTGTGGCAGCCTTCAAGCAGGCAAAAGTTCTCTTAATATTTCACTTTAATAATTTTCCATACCACATACAAGAAGAAATGCTTTTACCTTACACCAAGTTGCACTGATTCTTATTCTATAAATTTCCTGTTCTATTTACACTACAGATTCCCCTTTCTTTATTCATTCAGAGGAATCTGGTTCCATGCTCATTACAGCTAGCCCCTCCCAATCCTCCCCACATTCTTTTTTCTTTCTTCTAGATTTCTCTCAGATAGAAAAGCAGCTAGGTTCCTTTTCTACAAATCCTTCTGCTTACCCATTTTATTTCTCAGTCAGCACCAAATATTAGGAAAGAGTTAAGAAAGGCTGAGGAGGGTCCCCAAACCCCTATACGGGAATTGGTGAAAATGGCCTTTAAAGTTTTAATGACTAATCTGAGTCTTTCCAACAGACAAAGCTGCAACAATATACAGGCCCAGGCCTTAGCAGCCGCCCTAAGGGCACAGAAAGGGGAACAAGGGAAGCCAACTACAGGGCTCTACCTTGATAGAGCCCAGCCTAAGTCCACCTCACAGGAAAGCTGTTTCAAGTGTGGCCTAAATGGTCATGTGCCACCATTTTGCACTACACCTCCTCTGAGGACACTGGAAATCACAATGCCCCTATGCGGGCTTGTCCTCTATGCCACGCCACGGAGGTCCAGCATCACCATCGGCAAGTGAAACTGTGCCAGCTCTCCAACTTCTCAGCCTTACAGAGGATTGATGGTGTCCAGACCTGGTTTACCCCATAACCCTATCTGAGCCTAAGGTGAAGCTGCAGGTAGTGGATAAGTCCATTACTTTTATTCTCACTCGGGTCTTATGTTCCTCTCACCAATTTCAGTTATGGGGGTATATGGGACCCGTTCCTCCCCACTTAAAACTCTGCCACTGCCCTGAATTCTTGCAGGACAGTTTTTCTCTCATTCTTTCTTAGTGATATCTGCTTGCCCAGTACCTTTACTGGGTCGAGATATCCTTTGTTCCACTTCTTGGAGACCTTTTAGACTCCACCCATCTCTGAGATCGTAATTTACAGGTTTACTCCTCCTGCTAGATGTGTGCCCAAGCAAACCCACAAGGGGCTCTCCCCATACGTCAGTCTCTACACCAGCTTTGTGAACACAAATTGGACAAAGATTGGCAGGTTGATTTCACTCATATGCCTATTCATAAAAAAACTCCGTTATCTGTGAACACTTGTGGACACTTTTACAGGATGGATAAAAGCATTTCCAGTCTCCAGGGAAACAGCAAATGTGGTAGCTCAGGTACTCCTGGACCACATCATTCCTTGGTTTGGTGTCCCATGAACCGTCCAGATGGACAATGGACTCATCAAACAACAACTAACCAAACTTTCCATTGAACTCAGGTTATCTTGGCCCTCTCTTTTCCCCATTGTCCTTACTTGCCTCAGGGCCACACCATGTTCCCCTATGGGCCTGAGCCCTTCTGAGCTGCTTTATGGCAGGCCCTTTCTCCTTAACCATCACCTCCCAGTTCAAACTCGTCCACTGGTGGGGTACTTATCCTACCTTTCCAATTTAAGTTCTCGTCTCCGTTCACATGCTGACAGTTGTCTTCCTGCCACCCACCAGTGGACCCTAATGCCCCTAAACCTGCCCTGCTCTCCCCAGGGAACAGAGTAGTCCTCAAACAGTTGATTCCTAGGTCTCTCGAACCTTGATGGATGGGACTTCACATGGTAATCCTCACCACTCCCTCTGCTGCCAAGCTCCTGGGACACCCAAGTTGGTACCATCTCTCCAGGCTCAAGCGGGCACCTACTCAGGATACTTGGTCTGTCCAACAGACTGGACCTTCCACCCTCCTGTTTTCCATGATGCCACAATGAAGGGCCTATCTGTCCCATCCTGACACACTCATCTTTGATCATAACAATATTTTCTTCCTAGACACTTGCCTTCTCACCTCCCCCAAGAAATAGATGTCTGACATCTCTGGGATGACAGTACATGGGATGTCTTTCCAGGCACACCTCTCGCTGGGCATAGACCCAACAACACCTAGTTCTCCCCTTCCCTGTGTTGCCCTATACCTGCAGGAAGTAGCCAGACTAGAGTCAACGCCAATTTTTCTTAGAGCCCAAATTGCTGATTATCATTTCAATTTTCTATCATCCCTATATCCAAAGAGTCTGGAATGTTAAGTTAGGAGCATAGCCACCAGCCCCCAGGCCTGAGAGCTGTATTGGTCTGGACTCCAAATCTCAGCATGCAAACACTCCCACAGAGTACTTATGTGAAATCTTAAAGGAGAAAAAACGTGGTCCCTTTTTCTTCCTTCTGGTGGTCACATTTGTGGCCTCCTTGTAATACCCAAATCTGTGTTACCCTCTCAGTATGGGTCACGCACCTACGTCCCTTATGTGAGTTTGGGAAAAGGCCTGGAGATTGAATAAAGACACAAGAGACCAGGGTCATTCGACAAGAGATCACCAAATGCCACTTTATTCAGCTTAATGCAAAGCTAATATACCTTGGCCCCCATAAGGGAATTCCCTTCCAGTCAGAGGGGAAACTGGCACCGTAGAGGAACTGGCGCCATATGGGACCTGGCGCCGGAGGGATTCCTACCCAGGCAGGGGGTTGGAGGAGGAGAGCAGCAACAGCAGCGGAGAGAGAACTTGGCGCCGTGTGGGAATTCTCCCAGGCAGGTGGGAAATTACCATATCAAATATGAACAATGCCCTACAGCTAAGTCACAGGCTATGGCAGAGTGAGCACAGGAATTAGCAGGAAGCTTTAGCTGGCAGACCAAACTGTCCTTGAGACACACCCCAGGGAGTAAGGGGAGACCAGGGCCCTACAGGTCCCCCTCTTATATAAATTATATGACTAGGCCTGTCTTGGGTGACAATGGACGTCAGGCAGAACCCCTTACCCTTCATGGGAAAGCATACAGGTCAAAATACATTTCCTGTCTTAAGTTGGAGCAATCCCCCCAAAACCTTACCCGCCATTGGCTCACTGGTCACCCATCACCAAGTTCAGCCAGATTTGTGCTGAAAGATACTCCGGGGCAAATGCTAAGAGGATTTGCCATGTGGCAACATTGACCTGAGCTTGCCTTTGGCTCTGGCACCATGAAATCATGAAGATGATGCTCCAGCACATATAAGCACTCCAAAAGGAGACTGTGCCTGCTCAATCCTTAATAAATCTGCCCAAAATGGAGCCCTTTAAGTAAGGTCTCAGCACTGGTGGAAGGAACCCTGGTATAGCTAACTAGAATAATAAATAATAGCCAATTGTAGATCTTGTACTCCAGGGTCCAAGAATGACAGCAGAAAGTCTTTACTGTGACCAGGCAGATGTCAAAACCCACAACCAACAGCAAAATTAACTGCAGTATTCAATTGTAAATTTAGCTCAATTTGAATGGTTATGGCATTTGCAACCCGTGCTGAGAGGGTATCCATAGTGCTAGCAGAAGCAACTAACTGATTAAGGGAAAATCCAGCAGCGCTAGCTGCTCTGGTAGCCACAGCAATGGCTGTCAATAACATGGGAGGGGTAGATGGGTAAAGGAAGAGTCCTTGGCACTCGGACCACCACCGCCAGCTACTCAGGAACCCAGCAGCTCTTCAGTTGGCTGGCAGCATCCTGCGGGAAGACACAGACAGCTTCCCTGCCCTAGATGAGTACAGGACCTGGACCATACCAGGTGCCACTATGCATCCTGTCTCTAACTGGTCCAGGAATTCACTCTGTAGTCCAGGCTGGCTTTGAACTCTCAGAGATCTGTAGGTTTCTGCCTTCAAAAAGCTTGGATGGAAGGCCTGCGACACCTTCGACCCCCGCGGGGCCGCTGTCCGCCATGGCGGCCTCCGAGACCTTGGGCCCCTTCCTGTGTTGCCACCTCTCGGACGCCTGCCGGCTGGCTCCGGTTAGCTCGTGGGCTCCACTCCTCACGACTCTGCAGCTCTGTGGCGGCAGGGGCGCCCAGGGGCAGCTGCAGCATGCGGAGTCCCCGGGCTTGGCCTGGCTTTTTCCCTGGGCTGATTAACTGCCCCTTTACCAGCAGGGCAGTTCCTTTAGAAGTGTCCTGACCTTCCACAATGAAAATAATTCCTAGATCTAGCTCCACCTTGACCCTCCCTAAGGGCAGAAACAATAAGCTGACCCAGCACATGAGTGCCATCACACAACCGGATAAAATCAACCAAATTGTCATTTCCATGGGGGCATATAGCCTCCCGACAAAATCTGCCAGCGCCCTCACAGGCCAATCGCTTTATGGCTGGCATAGCTGAGCTCACGTCCCCAAAAACATGACCTACCACCTGCAGCAGGCGGTCAACAAACTCAGAACAAGGTTCTGAAGATCCTTGAAGGGTCTTAGAAAGCTGTTCTCCTCTCTTTTCTTTTTAAGACCTCAACATAAAACCAACAACATTTAACCTCATAGAATAAAACTTTAGAACTAACACTTGAATGCACTGATACAACTCTAACACAGCCTCAGTGCCATACACATTGAGAGAAATAATTAATAAGATCTCTTGAACTGAGAAGCTTCTGTATAGCAAAGGACAGAGTCAACATGACATATCAGGCTATAGAATTGGAAAATCTTCACTAGTCACTAATCCATTTCAAAAACATAAGGACTCCAGAAATTAGTCATCAAAAGAACAATTAAACAAATAAAAATATATGCAACAGACCTAAACTGAAAACTCTCAATAGATGAACTTAAAATGACTGAAAGACATTCAAAAAATGCTCAAATATAACATCCTTAACCATTGGAGAAATGTAAATCAAAATAACTCTTGAGACTCCATCTTATCCCTGCAACATGACCAAGATCAAAAACACTGCTCACAAATTATACTTAAGAGAAACTCCTCCATTGCTTCTGTAAGTGCAGACTGGCACAGCCTCTTTGGATCATAGTATGGCAAATTCTTAGAAAATTAGGCAACAAACTACCTCAAAACTCAGCTATACCTCTTTTGGGCCTATATACAAAAGATGCTCAACCATACCACAAGGACACGTGCTCAACCATGTTTACAGTAGAATTACTTTATCATACACAGAATCTGAAAACAACCCAAATGTATCTCTTCTACACACCTGATAAATGAGATACCCACAAATACCATAAAATATCTTTGAGTAACTCTAATTACACAAATTACAAAACCTGTATAACAAGAACTTTAAACCTTTTAAGAAATTTAAGCCATCAGACAATGGAAAGATGTTCTATTCTCTTGTAAAGACAGTGCCAATATAGCAAAATTGACAATATTACTGAAAGCAATCTACAAATTTAATGTAAATGCCCATTAAACTCTTAACAAAATTTTTAGACTTCTAAAAAAAAACAATCCTCAACCTTATGAGAAAAGACAAAACTCTGGATAGCCTAAACAGTTTTAAAATCCTGTACAATCAGGAACTTTGGATCCATTACAATCTCTGACTTTAAACTTCACTACAGAGTCACAGTACTGAAATCAATCCACCTTGGATACAAATTCACCTGCCTACAAACAGCAGACTTTTGACAAAGAAGCAAAATTGTGAAATGGAAAAGAAGCATTTTAACTTGTTTTTCTACATTTCTTTAAATTTTGATCTCTATCTCTGAGCACTTAATACTCACACATCCACCAATTCTTTTTCGCGGGTTCCTCACGTCTGGTCCCTTCTTCCTTGCTTTTAACTTTACCTGTTCCCAATCAGTAATATAAAGCCCCCTGCGTGTAGAAACCAGGAACTAAACTCTCTCAAAAAAATTAGGCAATTAACTACCTTACACAAAAGAAAACTGTTTTAAGGAACTTTTGTGCTGTGTATACTTTAATACCAGTGCCTTACTTGCCTTGCTTCTCTAAAAGCACTATCAATTGGCCTGTAACCGGCCCCTTAACATTGGAACAGAATTACTTGCATCCATAATTCAATACACCCTCACCACTTACCGGCTTGCCAACCTCCCGAGGGCAACCTCTCGGGGATCCTTACTTCCCAAAACTCGTAGATGGGTCCCACAGATGAGTGTCCAACTGTAGCTGCTTCAGATCCCAGTGGTACCTCCAATTGTAACACCCGAATCTGTGTTACTCTCTTGGTATGGGTCGCGTGCCTCCGTACCTTATGCGAGTTTGGGCAAAGGCCTGGAGATTGAACAAAGACACAAGAGACCAGGGTCATTCGACAAGAGATCACCAAATGCCACTTTATTCAGCTTAATGCAAAGCTAATATACCTTGGACCCCATAAGGGAATTCCCTCCCAGCCAGAGGGGAAACTGGCACCGTAGAGGAACTGGTGCCATATGGGACCTGGTACCGTAGGAATTCCTACCCAGGCAGGGGGTTGGGGGAAGAGAGCAGCAACAGCAGCGGAGAGAGAACTTGGCACCTTGTGGGAATTCTCCTGGGCAGGTGGGAACGGCAGAGTGAGCATAGGAATTAGCAGGAAGCTTTAGCTGGCAGACCAAACTGTCCTTGAGACGCACCCCAGGGAGTAAGGGGAGACCGGGGCCCTACACTCCTGGTTCTTTCTCGGGGCCACCCGAGAGTGCAGGACTCCCATTAAACCTGGATATTTCTTAATTTGGCTTGTTTTGATTTGGCTTGATTGGGTATTTGTGTCAGCCGAGAGCTTGCGTTAGGAAAAGTTCCTAACACTCCTACCTTGTGTACCAGTGACTTTGATGGAAATTAATCTGCGCATCAAGAGCAGCTTTTGTTTGTCCATTTGTTTGATTTTTAGTTTTCTTATTTTTTCTATAATTTAAGAATGAACGTTTTCCAATGTCCGAATCACTTATTTTGTGACGTTCTGAATAGTTCAATTCTGCAAGTTCTCTGAACCAGTAACAGATTGGTATTGCTACGCAAAGTCTGAATTTTAGAATTTCCCTTTGCTTACTTTCTGTCAAAGTCATAGCCTGAGAAATCCATAGTAAAAATTATTTGTCCTCTGAATCATTCATCTGCAGGCCAATATTCATGCCCAGAGTGCTGCTTTCCAACTTTACCTTCACGTTATACATTTTTTAGGCCCACTATCTATGCCTTCATCAGCCCTGAAGGCATTTCCCTTAGGGGTAGAAGAATAATCTACACCTAAAAGAAGAGTTGGCAACTCCAGTGGATAA
Organism: Myodes glareolus; assembly: GCF_982192425.1. Classification (NCBI taxonomy): domain Eukaryota; kingdom Metazoa; phylum Chordata; class Mammalia; order Rodentia; family Cricetidae; genus Myodes; species Myodes glareolus. Next base: position 10,167,690 of record NC_142026.1, read on the forward strand.
AGAAAAGAATCCATCCTTATACACCAAAATAGCAGTTTCTTGCCAGATAAAATAACAATTTCATCTCATGCCTGCTGTCCCTTCCCTCACTGTTCCAGACTATTGTGAACATTGCTGCCGAATTTCAGCGTGGACAATATTTAGCTGGTGATTGCACCTCCATTCTACCTGTCATTCCTTTAGTCTGGTTGTATTTTAAATGACAAGATTTCCTTTCTGAACATGTTTTATACTGAAAGACACGCTCCCTTCAATAAAATAGATTTTCACTTAAAATGACTCATTATAGCGTGTGAGCCGAAGAATGACATCGAAAGAGGCATGTTTTAGAAAAGAGAAAAAGACTCAAATCAATAAATAATCTTATAAGTGCCAACTTTAAATAGTTTTTTTTCTTTTTCTTCCTTTTTAGTGTTGGTGTGTGCACATGTGCATAAAAGTGCAATGTGTATGTGTGTGTGTGTCTGTGTGTGTGCACAGTACAAATGGTCGTGTACTACATGAAGAGGGCAAAGGATGATGTTGGCTGTCATCCTCTATTACTTTCTTCCTGATTCCTCTGATACAGAGTCTATCATTGAACCTGGAGGTTGCCATTTCTGCTAGGCTGCCAGGCTATAGAGCTCTAGAAATCTGCTTGGCTCTGTCCATCAAAAGTGGGGTTTCTGGCATATAGAGGTATGAGCAACTTTTAGCTGGCATGAATAACTCAATCACAACACATGTCCTTATCCACTGACCCACTGATTTCTCTCTTCCCTGTCCTTTCCTTTTTTTTTAGATGAAAAATGTGCATTCTAGGTTGGTCACAGAAAAACAAATTGTTGCTTTGTGTTCATTTTCTGACTGCTGTAATTTCATGCTACCTCTCAACCAAATGCCAAGAAGCAGTGAGCAATGGCACAGATCCAGAACCTGTTGACATTGTTATTAAAAATAATATCATCTGTGTATAAAGATGCCTCATTTTATGAATTAGAGTCACGGTCATGAACCTACCTATGTGATTTCTAGTTGAAATCTCTAGGAAACTTCCCATGAAGTTCTAGGAAACGTTCAGGGTGGTGGGAACCCAAGTCCTCATTGTCTAGAGTAGACGCACATTGTCCTTGATTTTCTGGTCTTCATTTGCCCTTTCTAGTAAAGATTAAAGGTTACGTTTTATGCTTTAAAGAAAGGATTTTTTGGTAGGACTCATTATTTTTATTGAAACAATAAACTAACTGATTCACCAAGTTATATTGTGATGCTCAGTTCTTACTCCCCTAGGGACAGTTATGTTGGTGCACACCTTTAATCTGAGGACAAAAAAGTGCACATAGGAGAATATTAAATTTAAGAGAAACTTGGACTACATAGCAAAATGTCTGGTTGTCTCTTAGAGATTGCCTAAAGCTCCATTCATGATGTCTGTTGAGTTATTATTACATGCTTCTTCAGTGTTTGTTAGAAACTCATTTTTATTCAGACCAGAATTTTCATTTGTTCTAGATCTGAACTCTAATCTATATGTAAAAGAATGAACAAATAAGCACTTAATATTTGTCATTAAAACCTAACACTAGTTAGTGTGATCCAGGTTTCTGCTAATTATGAGACTAGGTAACCCAAATAAATTCTGATATACTTTTGGTTTCCTTGCTTATATTTTGCTCTTGAATATTTGTGGTACATACTCTTAACACACAACTGTATAAATTTGTGTGTGTGAGCTGAGCTTCGAATCCATCTAAGTAGAGTAAGGCAGACCAGAAGCCCTTAACAAAGCATCTGTTACCAGATGGAGTGCACAGTACGAAATTAGAGACTAACTGGCAGAAGGGTTGATTTTAATGATCCATCTGGAATCCAGGGGTCAAGATCATCAATTTTGACACGTACGTAGGACCACAGTCTCACTTTATGTTTGATTTCTAAGGTGACTTTGTTGTTCAAATCTTTGCTATAAATAAAAATTATTTAGGAAGTAAACAGCAAAAGTCTTATTGATTACAAACATGGCCATATATCATCATGACTTACATATAAAAACAGAATATTATGGATATCTGTGGCTAATCACATTAATAATTTTAAATATTTGACATCCATGACTTATAAAACTGTAAAACAGAGGTATTGGGTCAGAATTATATAACAAAATGAACATCACAGCAGCACCAAATCCTAGTGTTTTCAAGATAAAGGCGTGTTGCAGGAGTATCTTCCTCCACCTCAGCCAATAGTCACTGGAGCGACTTTGACCTTTGACCAAGGGAGGCCACCTGAAAAATCTCTGACAGGAATAGATGGCCCAGATGTCTGAGTTCTTCATCCAGAACAGGTTCAAGACTGCTGCCTGAGATGATCAAGACTCACAGGATACTTCAGTCAGGACTTGATTATAACTCTAAATTTTCTTTAGGTCCCCATAAGATTATCAGTGCCCCCAACCAGCAGGAAGTAGCCTGAAATACTACGCCCACATTCCCAACAAATGGACTATGGGTATTTTCCTTTGTTTAAAAAAAAAAAAGAGGGAAATGGTGCGGGAGAATTATCTGTATTCTGTCAACCATGTATTTTAATAAAACGCTGATTGGCCAGGCAGGAAGTATAGGCGGGTCAACCAGACAGGAAGTAGAGGCCGGGCAATGAGAATAGGATAAGACTAGGGAGGAGGAAACTCCCTCCGCCATTCCTGTGCAGACCAACGAAGAGGCAGCATGTAACCTGTCCAGCTGAGAAAGGTACTGAGCCCATGTGGCTAACATAGATCAGAATAATGGGTTAAGATAAGTCATAAGAACTAATAAGTAGCCTGACCTAATGGGTCAGTCAGTTTATAACCTTATGGAGTCCTGTGTGTGATTTTTCTGGGATTTACTGGCTTGTTGGGGTACTGGGCAGTACAGAAACCCCAACAAGCCAGCCCTCATGTTACAAAGGCATGCATCTTTTCGTACACACCTTCAATAACAAGCTGAAGGTTTGCTTATATTTTTGGAGGTTCAGTTCTTTAAAGCAGGTAAGGATTTGTCCAGGCTGTTAGTTGCTTAGGTAGAGTAAATAGACATCCATTGTCCTATACTAAGATGCTGCTGGAATCTAGCAGTGTGCTTCTTTGCATGAGAAGGCATTTTGCAGACCCCATTCATAAGGTTAAGAACCTTGCAGTCAAATTATCTCATTTAATCAGGTGAACCCAATGAGAAAAGAGGGCAAGAGTCAGAGAAATCAAGATGATAATGGGACTATAGGTCTGATAAAGAAAAACATTTGAAGATGATGTACTTCTGACTTTAATAAAAGAGCTTTAGTGGTTCAGAAACCAAACAAAGTAAGCTGTCTTTAGAGAACAAGGAAGTGTTTTCTCACCTAATACGCAGAAGAACCAGTCCTTCCCATCTTACCTTCACCTCAGCTCTGAATGTAAAACTAATTTGACAATGTTGTATGGTGTCTACTCACTAGTTTGTCATATCCTGCTACAGGGCTGATATATTGACTTGCTGAACTACCAGATTCTTGGCCTGTGATAGATAATCTTAGTTGTCAACTGTAAATACCTGAGAAGAGGGAACCTTAACTGAAAACTTGCCTTTATCAGACCGGCCTGGGAGCTTGTCTGTGGGGCAATTTATTTTGATGGCTAACACCTGTAGGAACACCCATGGACCAACACATGTGGGCCTGTCTGGCTCTATGAGAGATGTGCTGAATGTGAGCTGCGATGCAAGCCAATAAGCAGCATTCCTCTGCGGTTTCTGCCTCATGCTCCTGTCTGGAGTCCCTGCTTTGGCGTCTCTTGATGATGGACCAAGTTTTCCCTTCCTAAGCTGCTTTTTGTCATGATATTTACCACAGAAAGTAAATTAGGATAGTGCCATTTCAGCTGATGGGATGGAATGGAAGATAACCACAGCTCAGACCCTGTGACTGAAATTCCTTTCCTTAAGAAACTGGGCCCTTAGCATCTTCTGTCACTTTCACTAAAACAGGGTGAAGAGTGCTTCGCTGTGTGGCCTCTGGGAGGCTGGAAATTTAGTGCTTGAAATCCATTTTGAGAAAAACACTTGTACTATTTTGGAGGAAGGGAATAATAGAATGGTGCTAACAACTTCTGTGTTAATGGTAGGAGGTAGGGTCATTATGACACATACAATATATTTTATCTATTTAAGTAAAACATGTGAAATAGGAAAGAAAAAAATGAAAAAAACAGCTGTCTTTTCCAAAAGTCAATATTAGTTATCTTTGCATTACCTGAAGACGTAGTTTATAAATTCCAACTTAAGAAAAATGTCTACCAATGGGTTTCTCCTTACGAGTTCTATTTACTCTTCTATGATCAAGGCAATTTTAATTTTGTTGTACTATTATACTATATTGTTTATCATGCTCTAAATTTCCTGTGTGCTTTTTCTTTTGTTTTGTGTGATAATTTTCAAGCCTACATATATTTTGAAATCAAGATATTAAGCATTTTTGTATCAATTTTTCATCCTTTAGAAAGCAAGGTTATTATACTTATATAGTTCTCTTATTCATTAATCCCTAATATTTACTAAGTAACTATGATTATTTCTGCTGATAAGAGTTGTATGTGCAAAAGCAACTTGTTTTGCTTTTACTAACCTTCAACTCTAGTATATATTATACATGTATAGATATGTATATTTATATAAATAAATTGGAAAGTATGATTAAAAATGAAGATATGGCTAATATAAGGTATTAGAGAAAAATAGTAATATCTTTCCCTTTTCCAGAGTTTTTTGGCATTTATTTGAAGAACATATTATATTTAAGAAAAAATCTCATATAAGAAGTCCACAGTTCTCTCTTGCAATATCTAGCTTTTCCTTTCTATTGATATATATATATATATATATATATATATATATATATATATATATACAAATTTTTTTTTTACGGTGGTATAGAAACATCTTTTATTTGGGTAACATGTCCCAAAACAGGTCAGTTAGTAAAATAGATTCTACAGAGTACAGCCCTATGCACAGCCCTCCCTCCCCCAAAAAATAATCCTGGGGGGGGTTCTGCCCCCCTCAGATATAAAAAGTTTTGGCAGGTCAATGTTTATTATATAGGGCACCATGTCCACTTTCTGTAGTGGTTGGTGTCAAAAGTACCTCGTTCCCTTCACTCCTGACCAGTTCAGCAAACATTTCTGCTCCACCCAAATTGTGGGGCCCAAATTCAGAGAAAGTAGGTCTCCTCCACTGAGGTGCTGGGTGTGCCACACCACTGTGCTTTCAGAAAAGGAGCAGGTGAGCCACGCATGGTGGCATACACCTTTAATCCTAGTGCTCAGGAAGCAGAGGCAGGTGGATCTCCGAGTTCAAGGTCAGCCTGGTCCTCACAGCTAGATCCAGGACAGCCAGGGTTATACAGAGAAACCCTGTTTCAAAGAAACTAAAAAAGGGGGCAAGTGGGTGTTTGGCACTTTAAAAATACAGGCGTGAGCTGGGTGTGGTGGCACACCCCTTTAAGCCCAGCACTTGGTAGGCAGAGGCAGACGGATCTGAGTTAGAGGCCAGTCTGGTCTACAGAGCAAGTGCCAGGACAGTCACAGATAGAGAAATCATGTCTCAAAAAAAAAAAAAAAAGAGTGAGCAGGATACTCAAAGAGATAGATTACGAAGCGGGGCGGTGGTGGCGCACTCCTTTAATCCCAGCACTCGGGAGGCAGAGGCAGGCGAATCCCTGTGAGTTCGAGGCCAGCCTGGTCTACAAGAGCTAGTTCCAGGACAGGGACAGGCACCAAAAACTACAGAGAAACCCTGTCTCAAAAAAAAAAAAAAAAAAAAAAGAGATTACAAAAACTGGCAGAGACCATTTGGCACTAGTCCCTTGGTAGAAAAGAGATACAGAAGAGCAGGAGGAAGAAAGTGGGAGGAACCACTTCCACTGGCAGAGTACTGAAATGGGCTAGAACCAAAGCCATGGGAACTGCCTATCTGCAGTTCTCTTGTCAGCTTGTCCAAGTACAAGCTAGAGTCAGGTAGTGTCTGACCTCTGATTGTAGCAGTGTGCTCATTCTTAATGTCACCTGATTGTATCTCTAGTGGCTTGGCTAGTTCTTGTCCGTCGGGCCTGCGGCTAGCCTCTTACCTACCTTTTCCCTCTCATTATTCATAATCCAAATGTCCCATCCCTACCTCTCAGAGAACTCTTTGGTCCTCACTACTTCCTTTCCACCTCCCACAAACTGGGAAGGACAGGGAGGACAGGGGCACCTGACAGTCAACGTCCCCTGCCCTTTCTATCTGAGCACCTTAGATCTGGATAAAGAGCAGACCAGTGAGCAGGGCAAAGCCTGCTAGGAGCAGGATGACCTTGAGAATCCGCTGCTCAGAAGTGGCCAGCTCTTGGGGTAGAATTTCCAGGAAGGTGATATAGAGGAAGGTGCCAGTTGCCATGCCCTCCAGCACAGATTGGGCCAACTGGTGCAGCGGCCCTGCTGACTCTGACAGAGCTGCACCGAGCCCAATGCCCAGAGGTGTCATACATGAGAAGAGGATCCCACAGCCAGCCACCACCTGTACCCGAAGGTGGCTCTGTAGCAGCCTCAGGGACAGGCTGACTGCCAGGATACCCTTGTGGAGCAGCAGAGCTAGGCACAGCTCCATTGCCCGAGCTCTGTCTCGCTGTAAGCCCACAGCCAAGCCCTCAAACACAGAGTGCAAGGCTAGAGAGAAGACCAGTACACAGGCACGCAGGGCTGAGGGCGCTGCTGGAGTTCCGCTGGCCTGGGGGAGCCCTGGTCCATCGTGCCAGTGTTGAGGCCCTCCATTCACTGCTCCCAGCAGAGCCCTCGTCTCTTCTGGATGTGGTGGACTGGACTGCTCCTTGTAAGCCAGTGTGATCTGCTCCATCACCAAGACCAGGAAGAAACCCATGGCCAGGATGAACTCTTGCAAGGGGAACTGAAGCGTCACATGCAGGGCCGCCAAGGCCTCGTCTATGGCAGCTAGGTAGTCGGGCAGCAGGTCCAGAAGACAAGTAGCCAAAAAGACACCTCCTGCGAAGCAGCTCACTAGACTTAGGGCTTTCTGGCCTGAGGCCGAGGATTCATGGCTAGCGCCTGGCCTTCGAAGCACGCAGACAGGCACCAGGCTGCAGACGAGGGTCAGCAGCAGCAGCAGTACCAGGGCCCCCAGCTTCACCTCCAGCCCCACCGGCACTGAGGGCTCTGAAGATATTGCTTCTGGGCGCCACACCAGGAGCTCTGGCTCCCCCCAGGGCCCCATGGTGCTTGTGGCATCAGTGACTCTCAGACCTCCCGAGGGTCTCACTCCATTGCAGACGCTCGGTTCGGTTCCGGCCTGGCGTCGGGAATTCCCGCCCCCTCCCCACCCCTCTCCCCTCCCCATCCCCCCGCCCCCTCCGCGCACCCGCACCAGACTGCCAATCTATATATACAATTTTTTTTTTTTTTTTTTTTTTTTTGGTTCAGGCACACATGTGTATCAGCCAGAGGTCAGCTTTGGGTTTAAGCCTTCAGGAACTATGAACCTTATTTTTGAGACAGAGTCTCTCATTGGCGTACAACTCACTCACAGGTCTGGTCTAAGCAGATTGCCTCCCCGCCCCCACCCCACCAACCCGAATGTATTCGTCTCTACTTCCCTAGCACTGGCATTACATGCGTGTGCCACCACATTGAATTATTTTCACAGGGGTTTTGGGGTACATGTTTATATCTTTGTACTTGCAAGGAGAGAACTTTCCCAACTGAGTTATTTGTGCCGCTCTTGAGTCTGTCTAATAGAGAAAGAAATGAGGAAAGTTTACAGCAGAAATGAAAGACAACAGCCAATTCTATGACTGTGCAAAATAAATATGTTCTCAGTTTCCCTGAAGTCCTTCATTTTCTCAGGAACAATATTTCAGAAATGTAAACTTTATGAGTTATCAATTATGTAAGACAGTTATAAAAGATTTGTTTCCAGTTATTTTCATCTAAGATGGCGCTCACAAGCACCTGCTTGCTGAGCTCAGTATGCACGACTATGAAAATTTATTTTGAGTGCTTTTCTAAAACATATTCGGAGCAAAAATACCCCTTCAGTAAAATGAAAAAGGTCTTATCCCATTAACATTTTCTTTCCTGGCCGGAATAGTACTGAATTTATTATAGGCACCCAGGTAAATTGCTATACCCAGGTGATGAATGTCTGAAGTACTTTTCCCACATTATTTCCTTGTAAATGGACCATTAATGGAAGGAGGTTTCAGTAGAGAATTATCAATAGAAGACTTCAAAGGCTTTTTGTTGAGAGGATGATTAGTGACTACTTTTCTTTAAAAAAAAATCAGTAACGTTCTTTTCCCATACATGTAGACTTTCCTTGTATATAAGTCAGTGTCTCTCACCAAACTTTATGGTTTATTTTAGGCTCTTTCTATTTAGCCTTTGTTAAATAGTAAACAGTGTTATGTAGCTCATATATTAAAACTGAGCCTCAGGGAAACTTTTCTTTATGATAAAATATGAGAACTTTTCCAAGTTAAAAAAACAATTAGAAGAATTATAAAATATAAAGATATAATCATAAAAGTGCATTTTCAGAAGTGGGAGAATAAGTTTAGCTCAAGAAGAGGAAGAGATATTAACAAAATGGCACTCAAACAGAAGGCAGCTTTGCAGAATAATTGTCTGTGGTCTCAAGGAAGACTCTGATCTGAGGGACACAGTTGATCAGAACGGTTGGAATATGTAGAGTTCCATTAAAGGAGGGACCTCATAGAATGAAGGCCAACATTTGAAAACATGTATAAGAATTTCAAAGGTTTATAACTTATAAATACACGGTTAGCCTTCAACATATTAGACTCTCATTCTTCCTGTAACAGGACTTAAGACGGGGAACTGACAGGAGCAATAGCCTATTACAAATTATTGATCTTGAGCGAGAAATGGATCTTTCTTCAGTAAGTTAGAAGTGGAAATTATGTCATTTATTTTTATCAGAGATTATTTTATGAATGAAACACAGCACTGAGTATTAGACTAACCACTCCTTAAACAAGTCTTCAGTCTGTGTTTCCTTTTCTTACAATAAAACATTTCAATTAGTTAGATAGCCTGCATGTTGTGTTTAACTATAGACTGTCTCCAAAGGACCAGCCTGGTTGGGGCCACACAGTTCATCCCTAATTGTTATAATTTTTAAATGAGCAGAAATAAGACCTGGCTATTCCATGTTCTTCTTTTCTTTCTTAATATATTGCCATCCACAACACATTCTACCATTATTCTTGGGTATTACAAGCAAAAATTAGTCAAGAATTGGGTGGGTCAAAGACTACCTGGAATACTAACCATTTCTTTATCTAATTTTATTATAGCTGATGGATTCATGATTTTTTTTTGTTGTATCCTTTCTGTCAGTACTCTTATGATAGAGTTATTTATCATGCGTTCAATTGTTTCACTTTTATTCATTTGGGAACTACTGCAGCATATCACTTTGTCTTTTTGAGGTACTCTCATTTCTACTCACTTTTGTTCACAAAAAGAGGTTCCAGGATTAAAAGGTTCCTTTGTCTAATACAACATCAGCTATTTTCCAAGGAGCCCTGATATACTTAAGTTAAAACTGCTCTTTATAAATCAAAACTAGATGTATTTTAGAATTGTTCATAAATTGAGTTCTTGTTACAGAAATATTATGTTTTTGCATAATAAATGTCATTATAATTTACTGCTTATCTTCTTTTACGGTTTGATTGTGAACCCAGAATATATGAACTAAAATCAAGATATCATTTAGTAAATGTACTAATAATAGTATGAATTAAAATTGTTAATAATAATGATAGCAATTATATAAAGCCTGGAGCAATTCTTGTTCATCCCCTTCACTTTTGAGGTGAAATGGGAAGTCATGATGTATCTGAGCCCCTGATAAGTGAGTGAGGCTCTGTAAGTCAAGTATGTTTTGTGTAAAGAAGGCATGAGAGTGGAACACAGGACACAGGACACACCTGTGAGAAAATCAGACAGGCTACTCACAGGCCTTCCAGACGCCCTCTCCGTTCCCCCAGACACAATTCCACAGTCTCAACCCCAGAGCTAGAGAACATAAGTCACAGTCTTCCTTAACCAACTCCTGCCCACATCTGCTGTGGATCCGACAGGTCACTGTCTCCTAATCCCCTCTTTGCACTTAACCTCCCTCCTTGTGCTTATTGTTTTGACTCAGACTTCAACTCCAGCAGGGTAACAAGTAGACTGAAGGCAGGATAAACCCGCACCTCTCATATTGTTCCTGAGATCCAATCCCGGCTCCTCAGTTTCATTCCCAGCTCTATAAGTTGGAAACCTGCTGTTATCTCATTTTCCTCTCCGACCCCATGCCCAAGGCATCACAAGGACCTTCGCCTCCAACTTTTTTTCTCCAGCTCACTCTACTTACTTAGCATCTAACACTGGTAGAAATTCTCTGTGAACACAGCAGCTGAACAGGCTAGGAAAAAAAGTAAACACAGTCACCAACTCTCTGAATATACAGAGAGGAAACAGAAACCAAGCAGTAAAGCACCTGCCCAACAAAGACAAGTCCAGATGCCAGCATGTCCATATTTAATCATCCAAAATTCAGATGTCAAGACGCCAGCATAAAACAAATCAACAATGGGCAGGGCAATATGTCTCCACTAGAATCCAGTTATCTTACCACAACAGGCCCTGAATATTCCAACAGAACTGAAGCATAAGGAAAAGACCTTAAAACATCGTTTATGAATATGAAATAACCTTAAGGAGGAAATAAATAGATACCTTAAATAAATCCAGGAATATACAAACAGCATAAGGAAATAAATAAAACTGTTCAATGCCTAAGACTGGAAATAGAATCAGCAAATAAAACTCAAACTAAGGGAATTCTGGAAATGAAAAGTTCTGGAATGCAAACTTCTCCAACAGAATGCAAGAGATGGAAGAACGAATCTCAGGCATTGAAGACATGACAGAAAAAATGATTACATCAATCAGAGAAAAAGTTAATTCCAAAACACTATTGAGACAAAGCATCAAGGAAATCTGGGACACTATGAAAAGATCAATCCCAAGAGTAATAGGAATAGAGGAAGGAAAAGAAACCCATTTCAAAGGCCCCAAAAGTGTTTTCAATACAATCATAGAAGAAATTTTTCCTAACCTAAAGGAGATCCCTATCAAGGTTCAAGGAGCATACAGAATACAAAATAGATTGAACCAGAAAAGTCCCCTTGTTACCTAATAATCAAAACACTAAACATACAGAACAGAGAGATAGAACTAAAAAGCTGCATGGGAAAAGGATTACTAATATATAAAGAAAGACCTAATAAAATTTCTCCTGACTTCTTAATAGAGGGAGACTTTAAAAGCCAGAAGGTCTTGGACAGATGTCCTGCAGGCTCAGAGACCACAGATGCCAGACCAGACTACTATACCCAGCAAAACATCCAGGTAACATCGTTAGCCATCAGCGAACTGCTAAACAACACTACCTTGAAATTCCATCTTACATCTATCAGAATGACTAAGATCAAAATCACAAGTGACAGCTCATGTTAGAGAGGGCATAGAGCAAAGGGAGTATTCCTCCATGTCTGTTGTGTGAGAAAAGAAGAGGTCAGTCACACAGCTATATAGCCAGACACACAGAATAAGAAAAAATAAAAAAAAACATACAGAAATAGAGAAAGGTAAAAGCCATAGGCAAAAAGTAGATGAGATAAATTAAGAAACACTTGTCTAGAAACAAGTTAAGCTAAGATCGGACATTTGTAAGTAAGAATAAGCTTCTATGTACTTACTTGGGAGCTGGGTGGTGGGACCTCCAATGAGTCAAAGAGTAAGGGTTAAAAAAAAGAACCAACTGTAAAATACTACTGGTGTAAAAAGAAAAAAAAATCATCAAAATGATTCCTAATGGTGTTCTGCTGTATTCACAGGTCAGTGCCTTTTCCAGTCATCCTCAGAGAAGCTTCCTTTGGCAGAAGATGGGAAGAGATGCAGAGACCCACAGCCGGATATGCAGAGAAACAGAGAGTCTAAATTGGAGGTTCCTTTCAGATCCTTTCCCTCAGAGCTCAGGGAATCCCATGGAAGAGCAAGAGGAAAAATTATCAGAGGCTCAAGTGGATGAAGGACATCAGATTCACTCCCCCACCAATTCCTCTAAGATCTCACCAGCTTCCCTACCACCCAACTTTGTATCATAATTTTCTAAAAAACAATAAAGTCCAAATCATGCTGTCAAAAATTATAGCTTGATGGTAGTATGTAACCAGGGATTTTGATCCCTCAGAAATAAAGTTGTGTTTATCCCATTAGCAAGTATATCCCGAGGATTGGATGTGTTATGGAAGAAATAGAATGATCACAGTGGTCAGAAACAGAATCAGTTATACTTCATCTTGGAACAAATTTTACATTTTCATGGGTTTTTAACTGACTACAACATAACAACCATAACAGAGAGGACTTCACGTGAGTCAGAGGCAAGTTGAAGAGGGCAAGGAGCATCCCATAGCATATGATGTCCCATGTTTTCTTCCCTACCCAAGAACATTTGAAACTCTGATACCCACCAGCATGCAGGCTCACAGCTCTCAGGGTTTGACTGTCATTCCTCCTTTCCTGTAGCATTCTCAATATTATAAGGAGCTGGTTTCTATGTGTTTGGGGAAACCAAAATGTTCATATATTTGATTTGGAATAGGAAGGCTCGACTAGTCTGGAGACAGTCATGGAAGAGGTTCTTAGACGAAATATCCAATCTCCCATTGCATAGCGAGGTTGCTGATGATTGTCATATTTGGTCCCTGTGTGAGCTAGCCATGGCAACCCAAAACAGGGCTCCATAAAACATCATTTTCTATTTCTCCTTCTTTCTCATGTCATTTTTCCACTGATTATTTACACTTCTCAAATTCTTGCCTTGGTTCTGATGATAGTGTGGCCCACACAGGACAGTAAAGTCCATGCTGCTTCTTAATTGAATTAGGGGGGTACTAAAATGCTATCATGCTTATTGAGAAGGAGCTGAGTGTCATTACCAAAATTGAACAGTTTAGGATTTTCTTTCAAAAGACATCAAAGGGAAATTTATGACTCTGCTAAATTTACCATAGTAAAAGCCTGTTCCTTAGCAATTTAATCATAGATCCTGATTTGACCAGTATTTAAGAAACAACTACATCCATGTATTACGTTTCTCTACTATTACTCTCCTCACATTTTTTATTGTACTTGGCATCTGTCCCTTTCTGTTTTCTCACACAGGGCTCTGTTATTGATCTAAATTAGGCCCTCTCAGATGGGTATCTCAAGAGCAAAGGACTACTTTCAACAGTAACATCCTTTTCTTAGGTCAAATTTCAACTATTACTAGAATTGTATTGAATCATATTAAGCATTCCATTTCACTAAAATCTTGCACATCCCATGCCAGCTTCCAAATACACTTTCTTAGTTGTAGGAATATTCTCCCTCCTGTAATCCTTCTCTGTTTTGGCTAACCTCAGTTTCTTAGTTCAGCATGAATATTCATTGAAAACCCTCCCTTGTTCCCTTCGCTCCCGACTAGCTCTTAGAAATTCAGTTAGGAAAGCTCAAACTAGAGGAATCCAGTGTGTATATGCTTGCAAATACAAGCACATTGTATTAGCTGGAAGGTGATCAAGCAGATTGTAGCTGGAAAGATGATAAAATCAAAGAGCTTATAAGCTTGAATTTGCAACTTTATACTGCAAATAGACTTTGAATATTGCTTGGTCTTGATTTGTTTTCTTCCCAGTTAGCTCTTCCAGTCTTCGATGGTACTGGAAACAGATGGTTTTATTTGTTACAGAGCATATACTCTGTATTATTCACAAATGTTTTGCTGTTAGAAAGAATATAATTGTATACAAAAGTTAATAAACATTCATTTAGACTATTATTATACTTTCTAAACTTTCACATTTCTATAAACTATTACTTTATCAAAACTCTATATACAAAATAATTAATGTGCCTTATTGTTAATTTGCATGTCACAGAAATCTTGTGAAAAGATGTAAAAAAAGAGTATGTACTTTTATCTTACTTTAGGGAAATGATTTAGATAAAAACATCAGTGAAATATTTTCACATCAGTGACACATTTAGCAGTAGTACGGAGGACTTCTCTTTTTTCTCTTACTCTGAAGAAGATAGTATTTTAACATGTAGTATGATATGTATGAAATCATTAATAAAGCATAGAGTGGACCTGTAAGATGAGCATATTCTACTGCTTTAGGAAAACGTATAAGGGAACCTTATTCCATCTCAGCTGATGGTAGATTGAATGAGGAAGACATGGGAGTGAAGGGAGCTGACCATTCAAAGATGTGACTCAGCCAATTTTCAGAGGTAGACTTCTCAGAGCTCATTAGTGAGCTGATCACTTACCTAGTAAGTATTGTTCTTGTCTTTACTTCTCCTTTATTCCGTGTTTCCAGGGAACACCGGAATTTGCTTTCCTTATATAGATTAACAATTTCACATAAATTACACGCAATTTTTTGGAATCATCAGTTTTCACTTGTTGATATCAAACCCCCTTTAAACTTTAATTTTACATTCTTAAAGGATGAATTTGTTTCCTTGTTTTCTGAACTCCTCTAGGCAATGTGATAGGAGTTTGTAAGTAATGAGGTATCCATCATATTTCCAAAGCTGCTATGATTTGTCCCTCTTATTTCATTAGATGACTAGTCTTTTTCTCTTAGTATTCTGACTGAAATTTTTAGGGTGGAAGAACATTTGTGGAAATTATCTGTTCCATAGAGCAGTTAGCTCACTCTTTTCCTTGCATTTGGTATACACTGTTATGGTAAGGACTGCATTCAGTAGCAGTTTTCAATGTCCATGAGTTCATAATCCTCCCTTCTCATTTCATACCCACATGACATAATTAACACTCACTGTATGGCTGAAGAATAAAAGAATCAATGCACGGTAAGATGAAATATTGGGAAATCATTGTATAGGCTGACAATTCTCTTAACAGGGATTTAAGGTTGAACTGTGAGTGCAGTTTAGATCATTTTTTAAAGAATTTCTCCAATCCATAGCATGACTCCTAAAACCAGAGGGGCTTATTGACAAGAGTTTCTTGTAAATTGATACAGAAGTATTACAAAGTGGATCATTAAATTCGAAAGTACTGTTTAATTTCCAGGTCATAACTGATTGTACCTTATGACTGATTCTTTAATAGCACAATGTCTTGTTTTCTCCTCATGGAATAACCAAACTAAAGTGATCAATGTTTGTATTTTTTATTTTCAAAAACAACATTTAAACATGAATAACACAAACTTATGTTTTATAAATGATTTTTGAACTCCCCAGTCTCCCACTTGGCATCCAAGTTGAGATATGTACTAATGTTAGTTTTCACTCTTTTGATTTTCACAGAAATGCTTGAAAGAATTACTGAAGCACTAAAATATAAAGTAGGGTATCTTATGGCTGGGGGTAGCGTTATTACATATGGCTTTCACAGACTTTTAGTAATGACACATCTGAAATGAGAGAATAAAATGAAAACATGATGACATCGCTATCTGATTTCTTAATTAAGAAATTTATTGTCTTATAAAAATAAATATATTAAGTAATGCAATAACCTTTAAGAATACATACTGTGAAGCCAGTCTTGCAATATATATTTAATGTGGAATGAAAGAAATGTTGGGTAAATCAACAGAAAAATGCCATTACTTACAGGTAACCATTCTCTCATACTTGTATTTGTCAAGACATGAAATGAAGTAAGACCAATTCCTCTATTGAAATTGTCATGATGCAGCTGTTTTTATACAGAAGATCATTTTCTTACACTGTTCAAAGGACATTATCTTAATGTGCTATTGCTGTGAGGAGACACCATGACCATGGCAACTATTGTATATGAAAACTGGCACTTGCTTACAAGTTCAGAGATTTAGTTCATTACCATCATTGTTGGAAGCATGGTTGGAAAACACACAGACATGGTGCTGGAGAAGAAGCTGAGAGTTCTACGTATGAATTAGGAGGTAGCAGGAATGGAGAGTGACTTTGCACCTGGTGTGAGCTTTTGAAACCTTCAAGTCCACCCTCATTGACCCACTGCCTCTAGAGAGGCCACATGTCATAATCCTTTCAAATGAGCCTACGTGGGCCATTTTTATTCAAACTACCACATACGTGTTCCCCAGACTGGTGTGAAGATACACTCATACACATTCTTGCATAGGTATCTCCTTGGTAAAATATCCTTGGCTGGCTCCCAGCTAAGTAAAATTACTCTCTTTTCTCTTTTAAAACAAAACTGAAGCCAAGTCTTATGGTATAGGCCTCTAACATGTACTACTTGTTTATAAGGCTGAAACAGGATTCCAAATCAATGCTGTCCAAAATTACATACAGATTAAATTTAAGGCTTGCCTGAATAACTTAGTAAGACGCTGTCTCAAAATCAAAAGAGTGAGGTATATTACTCTGATAGATTGCCTTTATATTAGGTCTAACCTCTAACTAAAAAAATAAGAAAAGAACCACATTTTATTTTAGATATACTATTTTGGTTTGAATCTACAGTGCATTGCAGAGGTCCATCTATTGAAGTTTCAACCCCTAAATGATACTCTGTCTGGCAAGGTGGAAGAATTTAAGTTGTAGGTCCTGCATGGGGAATGTAGGTTCATGGGGTTAGATCTTGCCTTGGTCTCTTCCTGTCTGCCTCTTCTGCTTTCTGGTTGCTGTGATGTAGGCATTTGTAGCAGGAGCAGTGGGCGGTTCCCAGCTAGCTTTACCCAAAATAATTACACGGAAACTGTATTCATTTTAAACACTGCCTGGCCCATTATCTGTAGCCTCTTATTGGCTAACTCTCACATCTTGATTAACCCATATCTAATAATCTGTGTAGCACCACGAGATGGTGGCTTACTGGGAAGGATCTTAACCTGTGTCCATCTTGGAGAGGAGAGCTATAGCGTCTGCCTCATTGTCTTCTTCCCAGAATTCTGTTCTGTCTACTCTGCCTACCTATGTTCTGACATATCAGGCCAAGCAGTTTTCTTTATTAACCAATGAAAGTAACACATAGACAGATGACCCTCCTTCATCATTTCCCCTTTTTCTGTTTAAACAAAAAAGAAAGGCTTTCATTTTAACATAGTAAAATTACATATAGCAAAACAGTTATAAAGCAAGAATTATAATTACAATATCTATTTTATCTTTTATCATAACTAAGGAAAACTATAACTATCTATTTATTCTTCAACTCTATCAAAGACTCCAGAAGGATATAATATTACCTAAGCAAACAAGAAATAAGCAACTTCCAAACTCTAGAAATGACAGAAACATCTCGCTGCCTGAACAATCACCCAAAGTTCCTCTGTACTGTTGGGGCATCCATCTTCAGCCTTCAGGCCCATAGTGTCCAGCAGACATTTCCATGAAGCAGGAAATTTCAAAAGCAGTTCTGTTACTATCTGCTGTGTCCTGCAGAATGTCTCGTAGTCTCTTTTATGAATCAGGAACCCCGAAAGACCATCTCACCTTTAGGCAAGCTCAGCAGTCCTCTCTCTGCGGGTTCTTTGTGTCCAGTTTATGCAACAGTCTAGGCAAGAGCAGTTTCTTGCCCAAATGGCTATCAAACTCCATAAGGAGCCTCTTCAATGCCCATCTTCCTCTTGAAGAAGATTGGTGCTGCCAGGAGCAGACATGTCTCATTGTCATGAAAAACCCTAAGTTATTATAACATTAAAAGCCATATTCTGTAGTCTTTGAAAGATATGAAGAATGCATATCTGAGATATATCTATGCACATCTAGAAAATCTAACTAACATGACTACAAGCTTGACTATTATTGATGATTATCCATTAACAACCTATATTTCCTAATTATACATTACATTTTTAAATAAACTCCACAATCACAATACCTTAATCAAGATCAGATGTGTGTGTGTGTGTGTGTGTGTATAACAAAATTGATCTTAAAATCCATACCAATGCAAATTATTCATGTCTCTATCATATCCCCCTTTAAATGTAAAAGAACAATATTTGGGAACATGAGCACAGTTTTTTCTCTCCAAACTACTTCCTGCTGTATGGGGGCGCTGTTAATCATGTCTTTTATGGTGTAACCTGTGTGCCAGGTTCATCTCAGTCGGCAGTTGAGTGAAGTAATTTTTTGATGGTGTTCACAGCAACCTTTCAGGAGGGCGTGGTCTATCATACCATATTGGGATAGAAGCAATCCACAGGGTCTCATCCTCTGTGAAAACAAAAGAAGAACCTCCTTTCCAAAGTATCATATCCTTAGATCCAAATTCTGAAGTCATAATACCCTTATATTTATTCTGATTTAGCTTAGCAGCCCATATAATGAAATATCTCTCTGTACTTAGCTCTTTCATAGTCAAAAATTTTAAAGAAAACACAATGTAGATAATCCAAACTCTCTGTGAATTTTCCATTTTTCCGTGGCTTATTTTTATTTATTTCTTTTAATCTATAACTATCTGTACTCTGTCTCTTTAAAGACTTTACCTTTTTTTTTTAAAGGCATTAACTTTATTCTCTATATTCTCTTTCTTCTCTTCCCCAAGCCTACGTACAGTCATCCAACACTGCGACCCATTTAGAGGTCTTTTATGTCTGAATCTGTCCTATTGTGAATCTGTAAATCTTTACTGTCTTGAAGAGCTTTTAAAATGCTGAGTAGCTTGGTTTCAGCTGCTCTGAATGTTGGCTCCACCTCTCTCCACTTTCAAAATGGTGGACGTACCATTTTCTGCTAGCTCTGGGGCCACCAGGTAGGAGCCGCACTCAGCAGTTTAACTCTGAGACTGAGCGTGCAGCACAGAAACTCTTTTCATCCAAGTTACAGCCAAATCTGACACGCAGACCACTGCGCAGCCTGGAAACATCTCTCTGTATGGCAGCAGGAATCCACCATGCTCTCCCGCCTACCTAAGCCTGATTCGGTCGGTAGTCTGCCCAGGTGCAGGCGGGGAGCAGTGAGCCATGGACATGGTCTCAGCTACTTTCTTCCCGATCCCGAGCGGGCACACAAACATCCAGGCCCAGAAATGCTCCATAGCCAGGGTTTGCACCGGTGGCAGGACCCAGGAAGCCGTGTTTTAAAAAGACTAGGCTTTTTTTTTTTTTTTTTTTTGCCGCTATTGCTGAAACAGGAAATCTCTCTAAGGCAAGTCCTAGCAAATAGCAAAAAGCTGTGCTAAACTCACTTACCCCCTTTTTTAAACCCTCTCATGTTATGTGGAGTTCATTACCACGCTGGGTGCCATTTGTAAAAGAATGAAAGCCTTTCTTTTTTGTTTAAACAGAAAAAGGGGAAATGATATAGATGGGTCTTATCTGTTGTTTCATTGGTTAATTAATAAAGAAAACTGCTTGGCCTGATAGGTCAGAACATAGGTGGGTGGGAAAGACAGAACAGAATGTTGGGAAGAAGGTAGGTGAGTTAGATGCTATAGCTCTCCTCTCCAAGATGGACACAGGTTAAGATCCTTCCCGGTAAGCCACCACCTCGTGGTGCTACACAGATTATTAGAAATGGGTTAATCAAGATGTGAGAGTTAGCCAATAAGAGGCTGAAACTAATGGGGCAAGCAGTGTTTAAAATGAATACAGTTTCCGTGTTATTATTTCGGGTAAAGATAGCCGGGAGCCAGGTGGTGGGACGCAGCCCACTGCTCCTTTTACAGGCATTCCTGTTCCCCCAAATTCTCTTTTCCACCCCTTCTCTTCCGTGGTGTTCTGTGTCATCATGGCCTAGAACAATGGAGCTGGTTTGCCACTGTTGGAGAGTTTTGAGACCATAAGCCCAACTGTCTTCTTTCTAAATCACTTTCCTCAGGTATTGTCAACCACATACTCTGACTAACAAACATGGAGATACTACATGCTGTAGCTCCTTTTTTGGTTTCAGGAGTGAAATTTTGGTTAGTAGAAGTAATTCAACAACTTCCTATTAATGTTAATAATATTTGAACTTGGAGCACAAATAAAATTTCAAACTACTGCATTGAAGCAGATTAGGGAAATTTGAAAAGGTTTTTATCATGTTTAACCAGGGGCTTGAGGATCTTATATGCCTACTAAATAAAGAAACTTATACTTTTGCATTCACCGTACTTTCATTTTTAGCTATTTTTTAAGTGATTTGTAGAAAATAGTTTTTAAAGATGGAGATAGTTTTGTAGCAAGGGGCAGGTTGATTACCATTCAGAATGGCAAATATCTCTACCTAGCACTCAGCTAAGTAGATTAGATTAATCTAATAAAAAAGATTACAAGGGTTTAATACCAGAACTTCTCTCCTTCAAAACAATCAATTAAGCAAGCAGACATTCTTAGGTTCTTGTCATACTTCTTTATGGGAACAGTGGCGGATGGAAGAAGAAAGTTTAGAATGGGACCGTGATGGGGACAGTGGTGGAGGAGGACAGTTTAGAATGACACCGCGGCTGTTGTTTTTGTTTTTAGCCAAAGACTGGCCATCTTGGGCTCACTGAAATTTCACGTTAACTGTGAGTGTCTATGGTATTGAGGGAAACTGATTTGCTAACATACAAGTGGCAATACATCAAGATGTTCATGTGTTCTGTCATCCTCTTTCCTACCTTTGGTCCCTTAAGGATGTCCTGTAATGATACGAAGCCAGAACTATGGAGATCATCTAACAATCTCTAGGGGACAAATCCAAAGACAGAATCACCTCATGGCAGAAGAAGCCTAGAGAAAGCCCGAGGCTGCTAATGTGTAGGAGCTGCTTTTGGAATCATTCAACTTCTGGATTCATTTTAGTTGATATGTTGTGATACATCTTCCCTCTCTTTTCTCTTAACTGGCAAAAACATTTTATGCTAAACAGTTTGAAGTATTAATTGCCGATAGCACACATAATATTATCTAGTACTGATTCATCATATATATGTAAAGTAATAAACTATTGAAGAGTTGATCCTTAGATCAAGAATTTTCTATGGTTATCATAATTAGTTTAAACATAAAGATTCTGAGACACAAAAAGCTAAATTAGAAGCCTAAGATAATTCAGCTACTAAGAGACCTATCAAAAATTGAGGAAAAAAGACTTTTGTGCTAACCATGATAGGGTATCCCCAAGTTATTAATATACTCAGCATTTGTGGGAGCCTCTTTTTTCTAGACATATGCTAAACACTCCATGAATTCTTATATAAATGACAAGAAGAATTTGTGCCAGTTATGTAAGTCTCTATGCAAATGAAGGCCATAAAACATTCTGCCTAAAAATGGACTCTTTAATATGTTCCCAAACAGTAATTTAAATATGATATCCACTTGGATTTTCAACACAGATCTAGAAATTAAATACTCAGTAGCTATTGCATAAATATATTGTTACCTCTTGTTATGGATAAATTTCATCAACACGTTAGCTTTGAAACTGGAAAATAAGCTTTATTGTACTGACAGAAAAACAGAAAAAGAAAAGAGAGAGATAAAAGGTATGAACTCGTCTGGAATGAATGCCTCACTCAGTCAGTACTGAGCAAAAGCACTAAAACAGAATAAAAAGCTCTCCTAGGGTGGCCA
The DNA here is from genome assembly GCF_982192425.1 of Myodes glareolus. Taxonomy (NCBI): domain Eukaryota; kingdom Metazoa; phylum Chordata; class Mammalia; order Rodentia; family Cricetidae; genus Myodes; species Myodes glareolus. Next base: position 10,189,338 of record NC_142026.1, read on the forward strand.
GATTCTAAGCCTCATGCTATCAGGAACTGGGCTAGACTAGATTACAGAGACATTGTTGCTGCTGCTGTTGTGCCTGTCCCTCCCAGCCCAACCATCTATCGGTGAATTCATGGATGGACCAGGGAGATGGCTCAGTGGGAAAAAGTGCTTCCTTTCCATGCTGATGCCCCACTGACTGGAGTTCCATCACTCTAACCCAAAGAGAAGAACTGATGTTCACAATTTGTCCTTTTGCTGAGGTATGCATACACCTACACACACACACACACACACACACACACACACACACACACACACCATTTTTACCTAAAAATAAATTGCTAAATGAAATTCAATTAATTAATAATATATCTTTGTTTTATCTCATAATGTCCCCTCAAAGTACCAAAACAAAGACACTGGGTGAGAAAAAAGATAAATAAATCAAGAAGTGTCCTCACCCCAGAAGAAATACTTTATGAACTTAAATGTCTATTGGTATCCAACTTGCAGAACTGTAATTTTCTTCATTCCCACTGTGGACTAGGATTTATAGAAGACGTTCTACCGTAATCTACAGATATGGCAGTCTGTTCGCCTGACTAGTTTAGGAAGAAAACAATGATGACTATGAAAGTATATGCAACGGCAGTTTGGGAGGGGTGGCAGAGAATGAGTGGAGGTTAGAAAAAGCAAAGAGCAGAACATCCTAGTTTGTCTTTGTGATGCAGGAATAACCTCGGAATATAACCTACTTCTCGCTTCTCAACTGTAATGTAATTTTTAATATGAAAGTTATTCGCTATCACTCACTACCAGTACCCAGAAGTGAAACATAATCCAAATACATTATCCTTTGTAATATAGCGTTGACATGCATTTCCCTAGCGAAGTTGTTTTCCAGGGAACTTAAGCCTAATTATTTAATACTTTCAGAGTCAATAAATTACTGGATAGGAGCAAAGGCCTGTTCTTGGATGAAATTTCTCTTGTGAAATGAAAGTTGTCTTACCCAGTAAGAAGTTACAGTGAGGTATCATTTAATAATAACATGCAATGTTTTAAATTACTGTTTAGAAGTGCATTGCCTGATATTAACATGACTTTGTATAAATGCTGTGTCCTCAATTTAAAAGGACATTGCTAACCCCCAGGACTGAATAGGCCTTTTCTCAACCTAATTAGATTATGTGCAGGGTGCAGCGTCTCTTTGAAAGATTAACAGAACTCTTCCCCTGTCAGTTTCAATGTTGCCTGTGGCAGATTTTTTTTCTAATTTAATTAAAAGCTGTTCCTTTATGACGAACAAGCTTGCAGCATAATCCCTCTTACAATTGTATTTCCAAATTCTATTCAGTAACAAGTAGAAAGCGATGAGACAGAAGAGAAAAGGAAGAAAGAGAGGAGGGGGATCCAGTGGTAAGTTCATGAGAAAGAGTCAAGCACACCTGATTGGAAGGATGATTTCGTTCCAAAGGTGAAGATGAGTGGTTATGCAATGAGTGTCTTGTGGGACAGGCATCTTCAGTGTGATGAATTAAGCCTAATCTCCATTTTAGGAGCAGTTAAGCACCTGTATCAACAAATTCCTCACATCCAAATGCCTACTTTGCTTTTGGACCCTTCAAAAATGTCTGGTTTCTCAATAGAGCCTGAAGAATGTTTATTATCTGATCTCAGATCCAAAGCTGAATGTGGGTCAGCAGCACTGCACTGCCAACCGTTGATGCCCTAACCACAAGCATAAGGTCCAAAAACTTGCAAATATCCTAGCTTTCTAATGATTTCTAAAGGCCTGTGAGTTAACTTTGATGCCTACCCAGCTTCTTTCATGCTGGATTCTTCATTAGGACTAGATAGCCTTGCCCTATTCATAGTTTTTCCATGAATTAGAAGATCCATTTGCATTATTAGATCACTATCATCAAAGTCTTTGGAAGTCTATATCATTTATTTAAAAAAAGCAGAGAGAAGAGGAAAAAATAAAGTCATGAATGAGAATCTTATAAATAGGGGGGAAGGAAGAATTAGCAATAATCTATTAGAGGACAGGTGAAGGAATATAGCAGAAAAACATTTGTTTATATAGGAAACTAATTGAAAGGTATAGAACTTTAGAAAAAAGTAGGAAAAGAGAAAGGGAAAACTTTCAAATGCAACAAATGAAAAAAAAGTATGATGCAGGAACATAATAATTCAAGCGTGCAATAATTATTAAAAAAATGATCTGAGGGCTGGAGAGATGACTCCCACAGGTTAAGAGCACTTACTGTTCTTCCAGAGGTCCAAGTTTCAAGTCCACATTGGGGCTCACAGAGGTCTGTAATTACAGCTCGAGGGGATCTGATGCTCTCTTCTGATCTCTGCAGACACCAGGCACATACGTGGTATATAAACATTTATGTAGGTAAAACACCAATACAGAGAAAATAAAACAGTAAGAAAAAATAACTGTCCAGACATACTAATCAAAAGACAAAAATATCAGAGTTAATTAATCAAAAATAATCTCTGTGTGTGACTGTGTGTATGTGGGAGTATGTAATGGTGTGGCTGTGGGTTTGTGTGTATGGAGTGGAAGGGAGAGAGATGGGGGAAAGAAGAGAGAAAGAAAGGGGGAGAGGAGAAAAGTGTGCCATACCAATATTGATCATAAAAAACTGAAATAGTTAGATTATTCATTGAAGTAAACATCAGGGTAATAGATTATCCAAAAGACAGGCATTACATAATGATGGAAAACTCAATTTTACAAGTAGACATACTACTCCTAAACACGTAAGCAGCCAGCAATCAAGCACAAGTATCCTAAGTGAGGGAAGAAAGATGAAAGAGACAGGAGAAGTATAAAAATTCACTATTGTTGTTGGAGACTTTAGTATCCTTCTTTCCAACATTATATACTCAAATCACAAAAGAAATAAAATGGGAACCAATAGCAAAACCGTAGGTGGAAAATTTCCAAGTATTTGGAATTGAAACAACATACTTATAAACAAGCCAAGAACAAGAAAAATCTCAAGATAATTTTAAAATATCTTAAAGAAAATGAAAATACAACTTATCAAAATTTATAAATGAAGCAGAATCAGTCCCTGGTGAAGTCTGTTTTGATTATTTCACAGGAACAAACAGTTATAATCAAACACCTATGCCAAGCTTCCCTTTTAGCATAATAGATAAAAAATAATTTAAATTTGAATCAATTAGGAGAGAAATAATAAAAAATTAAGGCAGAAAATATAAAGTAAAAATCTGAAGGCAACAATGAAACAAAACTAGTTATTAGAAGATGTTAGTACAATTAATTAGGTTTGTCTTAGCATTTCTTACAGAAACAGACTTAATGGGATGTGTGTAATCATAACAGCAGAATTCAAGGACTAAAGTTTGATGTGGGAGGCCAGGAGGCTGGGCACATAGAGGAGCATTGAAGTTCAAGTGCAAAATCAGCCTGATCCAAAACTAGGAAGCATCGAGGTTGCAGATGAACACCAAAGACAACTTTCTGGTAAATCCCATGTCTTCAGGCTCAGGCTTTTCTTCTAGTTCAACCTTCATCAGATCGGATGAGGCACCCCGTTATTACAGACAGCAAATTGCTTTACTCCAAGTTAAAAAGTGTATCTCAACTATACACAACCTTAGAAAGAAATATAGCAATGTCTGACTCAACATCTGGGCTCATTGGTGCAGACAAATCAACATCTAAAATCGTCTGAACTATATACCTCTGGAAGGTTTACTGGAAGAAGGGAGAGATTAACATAAGAAATGAAGGGCATCATTAAAATGGAACCCATGGGCACCAATATGATAATGAAGGAATATTGCAAACAGCTTGTGGCCATTATTTGATAACTTCTGTAAAATAAAAGACAAGGAGCCACAATAGAAGGAAAAACAATTTGAATAGAAATGTGTCCACTAAAGCTGTCATCTCAATACCTAACAATCAGTGGCCTTCAAACGTTATATAACAAGGACTGACTCATGTTCCCATGAAGGGGAAGCAAGTATTTACAATACCAACTCCCTACAATGTCTTACAGAAAACAGGAGCACATGGACCACTTGCAGATTCATTCTGGAAAGCTAGTAATATCTTACTGTCAAGCAAAATAAACAGACTTTGATGTAGGTGGACCTTCTGTCTATGTGTTATTTTCATTGGTTAATAAAGAGACTGCCTTGGCCGTTTGATAGGACAGAAAATTAGGTAGGTGGAGTAAACAGAACAGAATGCTGGGAAGAGGGCAATGAGGCAAACGCCGTGAAGCCAGCCACCAGGTCAGACATGCTGAATCTTTCCCGGTAAGCCACCACCTCGTGGTGCTACACAGATTATTAGAAATGGGTCAATCAAGATGTGAGAGTTAGCCAGTAACTAACTCTCTAGAGATAATGGATCAGGCAGTGTTTAAATTAATACAATTTGTGTGTTGTTGTTTCCGGGGCTAAGCTAGCCATGCTGGAGCCGGGCGGGACGAAAAGGAGGCCTGCCCGCAGCTCCTCACTACAAGACTTCTTAGGAGAAAGGAAAACTCTCCTGACTCTCTCCCCCAGTGCTGTGGGGGATGAAAAGGAGTACAAAAGGTGGTCTGACTGTTTCTTATTGATGCAGGGATGGATTATTACACAATCCAGTATCTGTGCTCTAAGGCATTTAGCCACACAAGTTGAAAATGTCTGTATAAACAATTACCTTAGATATATCAAATTTATCTAAAGACTTTCACACGAACACTTGTGAAATTTTCATTATCACCAAAACTTTTAAGTAACTAAGAGATGTGACTGGACAAATAACGTGTGATGGCACTATTGAAGGAAATCCTAGGAGCAAAAGCTATGGGCTGAATTTGTGCATTCTCTCCCCAGATTCACATGTGACAATCTTGACATCAAAGATGAGGGTATAAGCAGGTAAAAATCTCCAGGAAGAGACAGAGTCAATAGCAAAGGGTCATGTAAATGTAATCAATGTCTTTATAAATTAAAAAAAAACATGAGAGCAATTATGTCCCTTCTTACATGGCTGCCTGTGACCCTCAAATCAGCCTTTACATGAACGTTGAAGCTGTCAATGTCTTGATTTCGAGTTCTTTGATTGTAGAGCTATAAAAATAAATTTATGTAGCTTATAAACCTTCTGCTAGTAATACCCTTTCTCAGTAGCCAGATCAGACTAAAATAGCTTTAAAAATAAATATCAAGTCACACAACAATGGATTAATAAGAGAAAGGAATTCATACAGAATTTCTATATATTCTATGATTTCCATGTGTATAATGTGTCTAAAAGTGAGTATAGGATGAAAAGATGTAAGTTGTTGGCAATTATGTGGAGCATGGCCAAGAATGAAATAGGTGAGAGGCATAAGGGATTTCGGGAAGGCAGTGAATCTACTTTGATATTGAATAAGGATACTATGTATTTGTAAAAATGGAAGAAAATTTAAACTTAACATACATAAATGTAAAATGAATAAAAATATTTAGAATGTTTGGAGACCCAAGATAGAATGGAACTGGAACAGCAGAACCTGACTACAATACAAACGTATGGGATACACTTTATGGAGAAGATGTAGGTAAAAACTCCCAGTGTCAGTGATGGTTAAAATTGTATTAGAGATAATAGAAGCAAAAGAAATATTATGTAAGCACTCTATTTTAGTACATAAAGTTGGTTCCCGTAAAAGCATCAGTAAGCCACTGACATTTTTTATATTGAGACTGCAAATAAATAAATAGAATATACATTTGCATTATGGTAGGTAACCTTGTCACTGTGAGTTACCAAATCATTATGAGAGGAGGCTAGAATGATCCATATAGTCATAGACCGAGTTGAAGACTCTTTGAGTTCAGTTAGCTTTTATAAATAGGATTATATACAGAAGTAGATATATATGCAGAGATATTTCTTTGCTCTGCCAGCTGACAGCAACTAGAGTCAACAACTCTCCGATTGTATTCTGACCTTGTTTTCTGATGAAATTCTCCAATGACAGAGACCAGGGATCCTTGGGAAAATTACTGATGTTAAGATGTGGACAGGAAATATACAGTAGCCCAGAGCATGCAGTAGTGCTAACAGACAATATAAATGCATTATAAAAGAAAACAGAAGAGAAAGAAAGGAAAAAAGAAAGAGAGAAAAACCGTAATAGAAATTGTCAAAGGGCCACAATGGAGGAAGCTCCCAGCAATCAAATTTGGAATAATTTAAGCAATGTAATTAATATTTGTATTAGATTTCACATCAAAGTAAAACAATTACATGAAACCATGCTGATATAAATGATTAAAGTATTTTAAAGACAGGAAATTTTAAAAGTCCCCATACAGAAGAATTACACTGGGAAGACTGGTTATGCAGGTAAAAGTGGTTCCCCTTCACCTTTCGAGTGTGGTCTGTAAACAGTGACACTCTTTTAAAGCTGTTCTGTAAAAGGAAGAGAAAGAATAATTTAGCTGTATAGACAAAACAAAACACTGCCTGAGATGAGTAGAGAGCTGTCTACAAGCAAGATTAATGTTGAGCGTGGTGTGGCATACTGAAGTATGTGCTCTTAATACAATGTGAGTTTATAAAAAAGCTACACTTGTTTTTTTTACATCAATGAATTATCTCAGTAGAATCATAAAAAATTGCATTGGGCAAATGACACTATTTAGGGACAATCTAAATGTTACTTGATTCTGAATCCTCAAAATTCTCAAGGTTTTCCTAAAATAAAAGAAGTTTGAAAAATTCATAGACAGAATCTAATCGCTCACTACCTAATATAGCATAATATTCTTGTTGGAATCCTAAGACAGTAGACAACTTTAAGTAAAACATAGTAAAGTTGGAATAAAATACACCCTCAGCTAAAACTTTTTTTTTGTTTTTTTTTTGAAAGTAAATTTTATTAAATTATAAAAGTTTCCATTTCTGCCCCTCTTCCCAACACCCTCCCACTCCCCCCACTCCCTCTCCTCCTCCCTTTTCATCCCTTAGGGCAGTCAGGGTTTCCTGCCCTGTGGGAAGTTCAAGTTCGTCCCCCCTCCCTCCAGGTCCAGGAAGGTGAGTATCCAATGCTAAAACTTTTTATACATATTTCTAGTAGCATTTCAGTTGTATTTTAATAATAAATAAAGACTACCTGAAGATCTGAGAATAAAACAGTTCCACTGGTCAGCCTTATAGACTTGGTTATGGTAACATACACCTTTAATCTCAGTAGCCATTATGACATGCACCTTTAATCCTAGTAGCTACACTAGTTGCCATAGAAACTGGATGGTGCATTCTTTTAATCATGGTGGTGCACGTCTTTAATCTCAGCTCTAGAGAGGATTTTAAAATGGGAGGAAACAGCTCTCAACACACAGTCTCACTCTAAGATCATCATTTCAGAGTGAGGTCTAAGTAAGAGTCAGTGGCGTCTTGCTTTTCAGACCTTGAGGTTGAACCCTGATTTCTCTCTCTGAGTCTTTATTAATCATGTGTCATATACTGATTCATAATTTTAAGAACTATAGCAGATTTATCACGTTTATATACACGGGAACAAGGAGTGAGGTATTTGGGATCACTCTGTACCTTTATATTGATACTAAAACTTTTTATAAATACAAAACTGTTAGAAAATAAAAGTTTCTCAAAGAACAAAGGTTTTAAAAGAAGAAAAGTAACAATGTTTACTGATTGAGACAAATGTTGGGCAGACATAAAAACTCAGTAGTGGTCACAGTAAATATAGTTCCTGAAGTTTGGTAGTCAAAATCTGCTTGTTGGGACGAGGCAAGGGCGAAAACGTTTACCAGTTTAGTTGCCATCACTTTATCTGTGTGATCCAGCTTCTGTTCAGCAGCATCAGTGAGTAGCAGATGTGGACTAGGAGAGCTTTCAGCATTAAGAGCATGTGGTTTTCAACACAGGTTTCAGAAATGTGGTTCCCATAGTCTGCCAAAACAACCCCAGGGACTGTCCAAAAACGAAAAGTAATTTCAGAACACATGGGATGGGTGCAGTGCCCACAGATGAAAAATAGTGTGATGATCAAATCAAGAGAGAGAACGGTGCACTGTCTGGAGCATCGTCCAGTCCCCAAACCCTGCCCATTCTTTACTCAGGTGGAGCATGAGTGGTTCATCTGTTATACATATTTTGAACACCAATATCATAAATTAGCTCATCAAAGGTGGGAGAGCTACAGAAATAGTATTTTAATTAATAGCAACCCCTTTTCTAAACAAGAAAATAGCATGTATTACACATACATCCACCTATTATAACTTAATTATGTTATGATGACGCTTTACCCAATGTCATTTCATAGTGTCAGCTTATTATCCTGCTTTGGTCTTTTCATTGCCTGCTGTGATCTCAGAAAGAATGGTTAGCTGAGTATCATTTGGAAGCAATAAAAGCTATCTTATGAAAGGTCAGTTCATTGCTTGCTTCTTGTTTCACAACACAATGTTCCCTTCAGCAATAAAAAATGCAATTGTAGAAAAGGATGACATGGTAGTCAGAGAAGAAATTTTTCTTGTTTTGGATATCAGCATATATAGAATTTGAATGACTCTTTGTTAAAGGGGCTCCTGAGTGTGCATGGCTTCCAGAGGTACATACATGCACTCTGTTAGTTACTTTATCCACCACAATGAAGTATGTGATAGCAACTCAAGATTTATATTGGCCTCCAGTTTAAGGGGTTTCAGCCTGTGATCACTTGGTTTCATATGCCCATTGAGTGGAACCAGGTAGTGCCAGGAGACTTGTGAGGAAGGAGGCAGGGTGAAAGGGGTTAGATGGAGGATCCAAGGAAAGGAACAAAAATATAGTAGCAGTAAGCTCTCTTTTCCAATTTCATCCTACATCCTCTTTCACCACCTCCTAATAATCCCATGAGTGGGAAAGATTAGCCACCACATATGCTATATACTTTCTCTTTTGTCTTAAGAACAGATGAATAGCCATGGAGTAGGTTATTTTTTCAAGGTGTGTGGGATCCCAAAATATGCAACACTATTTTCCCAAAGAAAAATTTTATCTAAATTATGGTATTGATTAAAGTAGTTTTGCCATCAGTGAAGTCATTTAAAAGAGTCTCCACTTCACTATTAGAGTGAACATCTTACTGAAGATCTGGTTGCTTCTGGAAATTTTACTTCAGCAGATGAGCCATTCTTCAGGAGGGTGCTGGAAGTTTCCATGTGTTCTCTGTGTGACTATATCTTTTCATTTCACTTAATTTTCACCAAAACTTTGACAATAGTCTTGGTTAAAATTTTCAGTACTTCTCAGTGTTTTGCAAGTACAAAGATATAGTCTCTTTTTCAAATTTTATTACATTGTTATTAAATAAATATATTTAAAATGCACACACAATTTATTTGTAAATATTATGTGTACATACATACATGCCAGTGCTTGACTTCTAACAGAGTTATGTTTTGGTACACCTACTATAAAGATAACATTGGAACTTACAAACTTAGCATACCTACTGATGTTCACATTAGTTTCATGACACAGTGGTCTGTAGAACATTCTCTCCTGTGTTTTCTTGAGTCCTAGGAGTAGATGTCCACCATTGGTCTCCTCTAGCACCCCTAGAAAGTACCACACTGAACGTCATTAAAGTCAGGAAATTATGTACATTCAAAACTTGAAGTTTGGTTTCTCATATATATATATATATATATATATATATATATATATATATATATATATATATTTCATACACATCGAGAAAAAAATCAAGAGTTGGAACATAATAATTTGAGGATTCTCTCTATGTACACTTAAGCAAGGGAACAGGCAAACTTAGATTTCAAAGTTATGCCAACTGGGAAATGTTTCTCAGCATTGACTAATTGAAAAAAATTTTCTGGGATATCAGTGTCACCCCTGCTGACTGCATTGCTGATGCTCAGGCAGAAGTCAGTGTGTTAATCTTGCTAGTGACTCAGCTTTTAAAGATAGATTTCTATTTCCATCCATTTGCACGCAAAATTCAAGATGTCATTGTTTTTTACTGCTGAGTGTATGTGTGTCACACTTTTTTTAAAATCCATTCTTCCATTGAGGGGCATCTAGGTTGTTTCCAGGTTCTGGCTATTACAAATAATGCTGCTATGAACATAATTGAACAAATACTTTTTTAGTATAATTGGGCATCTCTTGGGTGTATTCCCAAGAGTGGTATTGCTGGATCTTGAGGTAGGTTGATTCCCACTCTTCTGAGAAACCACCACACTGATTTCCAAAGTGGTTGCACAAGTTTGCATTCCCTCCAGCAATGGATGGGTGTTCCCTTTACTCCACATTCTCTACAGCATAGGTTATTAATGGTGTTTTTGATTTCAGCCATTCTGACAAGTGTAAGATGGTATCTCAAAGTTGTTTTGATTTGCATTTCCCTGATAGTTAAGGAAGTTGAACATGTCCTTAAGTATCATTTGACCATTTGAAATTTTTCTGTTGAGAATTCTCTGTTCAATTCAGTACCCCATTTTTTAATTGGGTTATTTATAGTTCGAGGGGTTGGTCCACCCAATGAAAAAGTGTGCCTGAACTAATGGGAGCTCACCAAATCTAGCTTGTCTGGAACTGAACAAGCATTTGATCAAACCAGACCCTCTGAATGTGGCTCACAATTAAGGCAAACTGAGAAGTCAATGATAATGGCACTGGGATATGTCTCTACTGTAAGTATTGACTTTTTGGGATCCTATTCTATTTGGATGCATACCTTCCTAAGCCTGGATGGAGGGTGGAGGGCCTTGGACCCTGCCCTCTCTTAGGACTGGAGGGGGAAGGGGGAGGGGGACAGAGAAGGAGAAGGGAAGTGGAAGGAGGGAAGGAAATGGAAATTTTGATTCCTATTATTTATAAAGTAATAAAAGATTGTCAGAGGAAAAAAAGAGATAGAACTGGTGTAGCTTCTGTCCCAATTTAGGCATTTTTTTCCCAAAGAAAAATAAGACAATAGACCTTATATCTATCTTTAACCACTTTTTATTCAACTTTTGTTGTATGATTTTGCTTGTCTAAGTCAGAAAACTGGACAAATCACACAGAATACAGATACTAAGCCAGGAAACTGGATAAATTACACAGAATATAGATACTAAGTAAATTGTATTTTCAAAATCTCAGTGTGTGTGTGTGTGGGGGGGGGGTCTGTGTGTGCTTCAATATGAAATGCCTAAAGTATAACAATGATAATTTTAATTAAATTATTTCCATTTTTCTACTTTAAATACCCTGCATTTGCATTTCATTTAAAGACTTTGGTTTAGGCATACCTGCTTCATATATAATTTAATCCAATAATCACCCTAATTTTTGTGAGCAGAGTGCATCAATACTGTATTAAAGACAATTATTTGCTCTCAAATATTTTTTAACATTTACAACACATTCATCTCTACATGTTTGCTCAAACTCTTTATGTTAGTCTCTGTAAGAATTATAGATACAAATGACATAAACAGTAGTGAAAGTATATTTTACTGTTTTAAAATATATTCTTCTTTCTTCAAAATGCTTTTTGTGTGTGTGTGTGTGTTTGTGCATGTGCGCATGTGTGTACGTACATGTATGCTCCTTATGTAGACATGCATAAATACCAGGGTTTGGCTGTCACACATTTTCTTCTATAATTCTCTATTTTTATTTTCCTTTTTTTGAGGTGTCTCATTGAACTGAGAGCTCACCGTTTGCATAAACTTAGCTGTCCAGTGGGTGAGGCCAAGTGGGGTCCTTATGCTGGCAGTTTATCCACTGAACTGTCTTCCCAACCTGCTTTTCAAAATATTAAGCTGATCCTTGTTCAGTGTCTATGTTAGATTGAGCTTTTATTAGTGCTCTATAAGCAAGGTTTTATATATTATATCAGTATATATCAAAATGTATCTGTTTTAAAATAATTATTAATTAAATTTTAGGGCATTCTTCAGAATTGCATTTGACTAGACTATGATTCTTCCTTCTCCCATATTCATAAACAACACAGGGAAGCTCTAGTTGTGTGCGGAATCAGCAGAGATATTGCTGCAAGGAATAGTTTGGTATAGACTTGATGGGATCCACTTTCCTTTTGACATTGCGGAGACCACAGAAGCCTCTTGTCTTTTAGCAGGTTGCGGTATATTATGCTTAGCGATATCAAGTAGCCTGTTGTGGCCTGGCATTAAAACAAATTCATTGATGTTCTTCTCTGGGACTACAGGCTGGCCTTTTGTTTATTATTGTTATATTTTATTTGTATAGATATCCCGCCATGCTCTGTGCTATAAATAGTGATGTTTTTATTGTTAGCGCAGTACACTTAATAAAGCTGCAGTTTTCCTGGCAATTAATTGTGCTGACAATCAATGCGAGGCTGCAGGCAGTGTGTTTATGTGCTGAGCTTTTGATGAGGAAAGCCCCAAGAAGTCAGGCTGTCAGAATTAAATGCTCTGTTCAGACATAAAGTCACATTCTGTTCTTGGCTCAACCAAATAACAGTTGATTATAGGCTGAGCTTGGGCCTAATTTTGCTTGTAAGGTAGAGAATATTTGGTCGCCTTTAAAGCAATAAGGTAAGACACTTATTTAGGGTAAAGTAGCATGATAAAATTACCCTTGTCAGCTGTTTCTCAGGGTACAGTGAATTTTGCTAAAATTTTCCTTCATTTGAAGTGTCCTGGAAGACTTTGAACTTTTTTGCTTCCATCCAGATGCTATGGAACACATCATTTATTTATTTATTTGGCAAATAATTGCAATGTACTCAGGTAATTTCCCTGGGCTGATGCTGTGTGGCGCATTCGCCTTGTCCTCTTCCATGCCAAATAGTATCCTGCTGTAATCTCTACCGTCTGATTTTGCATCTTGGCTCAGTGGTTATTTGTACATTAACACTGGCAAGAGTATATCAAAGGGCATAGATAATTAGAGTGGGAACAGACGTAGGAAGTAAATAACTTGCTGCAACTCTTCTTTGCTCTAGTTGAGACACAGCTTCAAGTCTACTTACAAAATGTAAGTACAAATCATCATTTTCAGAAGCCCACATTATTCAGGAGTATTTTTTGTGTTTTCTAGAGTAATATTGCAGTTCATTTCTTGCTTACAATGCTTTAAAATAAATGAATACTCATTTAAATTTATAGCTGTCTCTCATATGTTTGTTTATCAAGCTTCGATCAAATGAGTCACCTATGACATATAAATCCTTATTTTAGTAATAGAAACAATGCTGAGGCTCTTACTATTGTCTTTTCAGTTATAGCTCTTAAATATTCTCTTAAATATTCTCATGCATCTCATCTCATATGCATATGAGGTTATTTCTACTCAAGAACTTTATTGAGAACAAACTGAGTTCAGAATAGGAACCAAGCAAATATGTTGAGTGAAACTGACAGACTCAACGAGAAGTTGATGTTAATCTTGTAATAAAGCCCACTAGTATATATTATTATAACTTTTCCTTGGTAGATTTTATAGAAGAAATTAAATATAATCCACATTAGATGTCCTTCTGGTTAACAGAACATGACTTCTGACCATTCAACAGAAGTCTAGTTCAACAAGCATTAAGTTTGTGACTTTTCTGAACCCAGTGAATCATTGACATCAGAGGGAAACCCACAAGCGCAAAGTATAAAGAGAGGTCAGTCCATACTGGAGGAGGGGAGCAGCAGATTCTAGCTCACCTTGGAAAGACACCAGCAGATCTGATAAGGAATGTCCAGCTTGGCTGCAGAGCAGAGGGGGGAAGACAGGCGGATGTGCACTAGCATGACAGCTGGAGGTACAAACATTGTTCACGTTCTCCGGCTATTCAAGCACAGTCTCTGTCTCTTTCTTTGTCTCTGTCTCTGTCTCTCTGTCTTTCTGTCTTTCTGTCTCTCTGTCTCTGTCTCTTTCTTTGTCTCTGTCTCTGTCTCTCTGTCTCTCTGTCTCTGTCTCTTTCTTTGTCTCTGTCTCTGTCTCTCTGTCTCTCTGTCTGTCTCTCTCTCTCTCTCTCTCTCTCACACACACACACACACAGAGACAAAGAGAGAGAGAGAGAGAGAGAGAGAGAGAGAGAGAGAGAGAGAGAGGAAGAGAGAGAGACAGAAAGAGACAGAGAGAGAGAGACTGGAGAATCATTTTAAGAGCAACACAGTCCACTGCCGGCAACCTTTTGATCTTTGTCTCCCCTAAAGCACATGTTTTGTGCAGAAGTAGGAAAGACACAGACTCTTCTAGGTGAAAACTATTTTCAAAAACCAGGAAAAAAAAAGATACTCAGAAAAGAGTGGACCCTCAACAGTCACAGGACACAATATCTGCTTGAAGATATAACAACCAAACATAAAGCCCATACTTTGATTTCCACAGCTGGGCTAACAAATGTCAAACAATAAGTAACTTGATCAACAAGCTCTCCCTAAGGTAGAGTGCCAAGGCTGAATTTCAATTAAACATGTTACAGGTACTGACAGAGCTAACAAATAAAAAAATATGGGAATAAAAACACAGAAACACAAGAAACACACCTTACATAAAGAATACTTTGGTAAGGTCACTACCCTAAATGCAAGGCAATGCTAAGAGGTGTGTGAAAAGTAGATGCCCTGTGAACAAACTCAAGCAGAGCAGGCCTTCAAGCCAGCACACCTCCTAATTAGATTGATTCAAACTCTGAATACATGAACCCAGTTAAAAACACAGTGAGTCAGTTTCCCTCAAAAGAGGAAGTACCCTGCCTGTGTCCACTATTCTATACAGATTTCTATTAATAAAAATCACCAAGGCATAGACTATGAAAATAACAAGACAACACAATATAAATGACAAGGTTATCATTAAAACTAGATTCAGATATGAAAGATATGGGTGATATTGACAGAGAATATAAAACATAAAATAACAGACATGCTGTGATTGATATCATAAAACTCATTCTGGTGAAAGTAGACAAAAAGATCTGCAGAAAGAGGAGGAAGAGCAAGAAGAGAAGTATGAGAAAGAGGAGGAAGAGGAGGGAGTGAGAAACAGCAGACACAGAGCTAGTTCCAGAACAGGCTTCAAAGCTACAGAAAAATCCTGTCTCGAAAAACAGAAAAGCAAACAAAGAGAAAAGAAAATGTAGCACCGTAAGACTCTTATAGTGCACAAAACGTCCAGTACGATGCTATTACCAGGGGGAGTTTGATTTGCTACGATGCACATTTAAAAAGTCCTACTTCTGTATTTTAGTTTTCAAAAACAAGAATAAATAACAAGTCAGCAGAGGAGATAAAGTGCAATGTAAGAAATAATGAGTGAACTCTAGGCAGGGAAGACTGAAGCAAAGTCTCCAAATAAGGACCAGATGAAACTGAGAGAGAAGAAATAGTAAAAAAAAAAAATAGATTCAAATCTTGTCAGTAATCAAAATTCAACTCATGAGTTGAAGTATTGAGATCTCAACTGGAAAAAAGACCACGAGGAATGTCCCTTTGTATTCTGATCTTAGTAACATATTTGGTCTTTCCCCATGAGATGCCAGGCCTTTCTCCTTTGCCATCCCCAATATGAGTGTCTGTGTTTGTACTGGCATATGGTCACAAAAGGAACAGGTCAGCAACAAAAGTGGCCTTTGGGCAGTGTTCAATTGGTTGTTCAAGAGATTCAATTCAGCTACATAGTCAGAGACCCAAATTTGATGCAAATACAAAGTCCAATAAAATCTTTGGGTCCTGAGAGTTTTCACAATTGGCAGGTACTCAGTGCTGACTCTTTCTCACATAGGCTACAAGGCCCACAGCAGTGATTCTTGGGACAGGCACTAAAGGCTTTACTTTTTCATCCTCTCTCTATGTGGTTTGTATCTGGTTGATTTTGTTCTATGCTCTGATCCCATAATAATCAGAAACCCTGCATTTAATAGCTTCTAGTGAGTTCTGTGGCTATTCCTAGTGAATTATCACCCTTGAGAGTAGGTCAAGAGAAACCTTGAATTTAAAAATGGTGTCCAAAGGAAGAGTAGTCTTGTGGATAGTGTCTTCCAACCGCACTGATTGACTAAACCTGGGAGTTCTTTGATTTGCTTTGAATGTGGAGACATAGATAACAGAAGACTGAAAATGTGTAAAATGAAAAGGAATTTGGAATATATATATATTGCTTGCAGTAGGCTTCACATAAGGATTATTATCAGGATTAAAGCGGTTACTGCAGAGCCAGTCCCTCAAGAAGGTACAACACTGCTTAATGTGGCCTCCTAATAGCAACATCTACGTTTGCAAAGCAGTATCTCAGAGAGCTAAAGGGAGAAATTAAAACCGACAAACTTAAGCGGCTACCTGTCTGTAAGTAAGCTGTAGAGCAAGGACAAAGTCAATAAGAGTATGAGATGACACAAACAACATTCCAGACCAAGTTGACATGATGGAATCCTGTAGAACAGGGTATAGATTTTCAACTGGACATGGAAAACTTACCACAGTAGATATTATTATGCCTACAAAATAACAATTAACAAATCAAAATATTTACTTTTGTCCTTTTGTATACTGAAAGAAACTTTCATACTCTTACTAATAGCCACTGAGGAAATTACTTTTCAGTAATTATGTATACATAGGCTATAATGACTCTAATTGCAGTAGATTTGATACATGAAAAGTTTTGATTCTTGACACAAAATGAAGAATTGGCATGACATCCAGGCGATTCATGGAATCATAGAGGCAGAGACAAATAGAATGTGGAAGGTAGTGTGGCCAGCAATGCAGAAGAATTCATGATAACAGTTACTGGAAGGTGTGCTTTATGTTGGCTGTAACATACATGCTTATCTCATAAGAATCAGATCCCTTAGCCCTTTCAGTTTAAGCATGTTGTATTTAATAGTTACAAAGCAGCAAAGAGACTGCTAATGTCAGTTGTGTACCAAAGTTATATCTAAAAAACAGCTTCAGCAGGATTTGTCTGGACTTTCTAGAATTATTCTAAACAAATTTGCAGTTTAAGAAGTGCATCTGCATCAATGGAAAGCAGGGATTGTCTCTGCCTCTTTTGCTGATTCTCTGAATTCTTCATACTGGGTCTCCTTGCCTAGCCTTAATACATGGGGACGTGCTTAGTCCTACTGCAACTTGATATGCCATGTTTTGTTGGGGTGGCAGTCCTATGGACCCAGGGCTGCAGGATATCCATAACACAGAGGAGCAACAGATTGTACAGGACGAGTCCCAGTGAAGGCCTTGTTAGTGGTGTAGCCGAGAGCAGTCAGTGGTCTGAACCAGACTGAAGCCTCTTTGGGATGAACACCTGCATTGAAAAATGTGTAGATAAAGCATTTACTGCGTGACTCACTGTGCAACACTGAAGCTTCGTTGGCAAGATTTTTCTTTTTTCTCTTATTTTATTGTTTTATTCTGGGGTTCAGGGAGGGAGATGGACTGAATCAGAAAACATCCTGTGAAAGATACAAAGAGTAAATAGAAAATTTTAAAATTCAGAAAAATTTGATATAGAAAACTATTCCTAGAAAATGTTGAAAAGCTGTCAAGCTACTTAATAAAGCAGTTTCATTTAAATCTTATAAATACTTTTATTGAAAACTTGGAATTTATAAATAATTTAAATATCATTAAAGAGGCTTGGGAACATAGCAAAACAGATGCCAACTTCTTTGTCCTTGCTATGAAGTTATGTTCTGGAAGGAATGTAGGACAGAGAGAATCTCAGAAGAAATGATCAATAATAAATTTTAATATTGTACACAAATTCTAGCATGGACAATTGGTGTAGGAGAATGGTTTGTATTCTGTCAATTTTATTTCAAATAAATGCTGATTGGCCAGTAGCTAGGTAGGAAGTATAGGCAGGACAACCAGACAGGAAATAGAGGCAGGTCAATGAGAACAGGAGACTTCTGGGAAGGAAGAAGCCCATTTCTCTGCAGTCCTGACCCGATTACAGAAGCAGCAAGATGTGACTGCCCCACTGAATAAAGTACTGAGCCACATGGCTAACACAGATCAGAATAATGGCTAATAATGGGCTATATAAGTTATAAGAGTTAATAAGAAGCCTGAGCTAATGGGCCAGTTTATAACTAATGTAGACCCCTGTGTGATTTCTTTGGGACTTAACAATTATTGGAACTGGGCAGGACAGAAAACTCAGATAACAGACAATATCTAATAATTTTTTAAGGAATGCAGTAGGAAGATATGTAATTCACAATTACTACAAAAAAGTATGCAGGAGAAAACTGAACAAGGTGTGGATTGGATATGTATAAAGAAATCTCATTTGTTTCCTGTGAGGAATAAAGCAGATGAACAAAGCAAAGACGTAACCTGTGGAAAGGCCATGGCAGGAAAATGGATAACTACTTATTTTTTCTCAACAATTATGCTTAAGTGATAGAAATTTATTCAAATACCAGTAACAGTTTGTTGTCTAATGAATATCGTGAGCTGAAATTTTCTATTTTTGCAAGTGTGAAGTAGGAGCAAGTAGCAAAGGAAATAAAATATACAGAGAGTAATGGTATTCAGGGAGGAGTTCACATAACCTGGAATAAAGAGAGTGAGCAAATGTAGATCATGGAAACAGAAAGTCCCGAGAAAGTGATTAATTATATATTGCCAGTATTTATAATATGATAGTCCCATTATTACAAATAATGAGAGCAAATACTATTTGCAATGTTAAGTCATGCTAAGATAATTAGCTAACTTTTTGATAATACTTTAAATGGGATCCTAACCTCACTTCTTATTACAAAATTAATTCCCAGTGCTTTAATATTACACATTCTAAAAATAGCTTAGTATTAATTTAATCTAGGAAAGACCTAGTGGTTTAACTTATTACAATCTATAAAGCTACATTCTTAAGCAAAAGGAAATGATGAACTTGAATGAAAAAAATAAAATTAAAATGCACAAATATTTCACTAACAATATTGTAGGGTAAAAAAGAAAATATTTATAACACATAATGAAGATTCTGATCTTTTAATTTTATCAAAAATTTTATAAGTCAAAACAGTTTTAGCACAGCTTAATGCATACCTTAATAAAGATGTCAGTAGTAGACTTCCTGATAAACTAATCAGTACTATTTACTGTATGGGTAGTCTATGAAATATTTTTAGTAGTATATCACCAATTGATGTAGGAATAATCAACATCTAAGGTACAAAAACCTGGAATATATACATTTATGAGACATAATTCTCTGGAAGATGCCACAGAAATTTACACTGTATTATAATAATAATAATAATCAAAATACTTTCCTATTATGCAAGTAAGTAGATGTTTAAATTAGAGATCTCGTTGGTTAAATCTGGAGAAAAATCTGAGGCGTGGCTTTAGTGAACCATAATATATGCTTTACCAGTACCTTTCTGATCTGTATCCTTAACAGGGTTAGTGAAGCCTGACATTGGAGAGAATGACTGTAGATTAATCACCTAGGATGGAACATTTAGAAACAACATGAAGGGAAATTTACAACTAAATGGTTAGATGCATATGCCAATAATGAGTAGCACTGCCAGGTATTTCTTATGTATTAAGGAGAATTACAGAATCTATTAAGATTTTCATTACCTCAGGCCATCCTGAGTAGTACTGAATACTCTAAATGTTATCATTTGAACCATGAAGAACCCTAAAGGGATGTAGCCTAATGGAAGGGAGTATAGTCACTCGTGGCATGCCTTTGAAGAAGGTTTTGGAGGGTTGGCCCCTTTCTGTTTCTTTTATTTTCTGGCTATGTGATGACCATCATCCTCTGCCATTAATGAGATTATTGAAAGGCTTGTGGTTTATTATCATTCAGATCTATTTCTATGATCTAGCTGACATCCATCACTTGTGTTATTAATTTATCTAAACCCTTTAAGACTTAGGTTTCATCTTACTTTTGCTTTCAAGTATTTCTTGTGCAGGCCAGTACTTCTGATTCTGGGAAGCCTAGAGTTATATAAATGGGAAGTCCAAAGTCAGCCAGTAGAGTTGTTTTTGTTTTGTTTAGTTTAGTTTTGGTTTGGTTTTTGTTTTATAAACTCCCTACTTCGCTTCAAACCTAGAAGTATTTATTTCCATCTGACCCTTTTAAAAGGGGAAATCTCAAGACTGAACATTTTCCAGGGCATTGAAGTTTGGATCTTGAATGTTTCCTACAGAACACAATGCTAAAGACTTAGTTTCCAGCCTGTGGTACTACTCAGATGTGGTGAAACTCTTAAGAGGTGTGGACTAATGGGAAGCAGATAGTCACTGGTGGAATCACTGTGAAGGACATACGGAGGCCTAGACCCTTTCTGTTTCTTCTTTTTCTGGCTTCTCTGCAGTGAACATTCTCCTCTGCCTTGTGTTTTCACCAGGGTGTAGGATAAAGAGTCTGACGGTGGGAGTAGTCAGTTGCATGAAAGAGATGGAAGAGAAGAATAGAATGAACTTTAGAATACAATTACTACCCAGTTTTTAAATATACTTGACCATCAAAAGTATTAATCTTAAGTGAAATATTGGAAATGTATTTCACCCTGAGGGTCAATGAGAAGTCATTTTCATTAGTAATTGTAATTTAACTGTGCAATTTTTTTTTGTTGTCAAAGTTTTAATTCAAATGTAAACATTTGGAATAAAATTTTATTCCTTGTCTGTTTGTGTAGTGTGTATGTATCTGTGTGCACATGTTTGCAGGCGTGTATACCTGTGCATGTGCACATAAATTCAGAGGTCAATGTTGATGGTATACTTCTATGATGTAGGTGCGTGCACCTGTGCGTGTTCATGCAAGTTCAGAGGTCAATGATGATAGTCTTCCTCTATGATGTAGGTGTGTGCACCTGTGCGTGTTCATGCAAGTTCAGAGGTCAATGTTGATGGTCTTTCTCTATGACTCATCACCTTATTTTTAAGTCTTCATTGTTTCATAACTTCATATATGCAAAGTGTGTTTTGATCAAAACCATCGCACCTTATGTCTTTCAAACAGGATATTTTGTTGAACCCATGGGCAAGCCTCTGAAGCCTCCTGCCTCCAATTCTTCTGATACAAGGATGACAACTAAGCACTGTCGGCGTTTTATGTGCTCACTGCAGACTATAGCTCAGGTTCTCGAGCTTGCACAACAAGCACTTCGTTCACTGAGAGCGCTCCTTGCATGAACTTTTCTTATTTTATAGAGACTTTATTCTCTTTAAAAAACATTTTTATTTATTTCTTTACAGTCCGATCACATTTTTCCCTCTCTCCCTCCGCTAAAGCAATAAATAAATAATGATACTTGCTCTGAGGATATTCATATATTGTTCACTTTTGATAGGCAAAGAACATCTACCCAGAATACCCCAAATCAATTTTTGTTGGTGTTTTCTTTTATTGTTTGCTTGTTTTTAAAAATATTTTATATTATTTTATTAATTGGCAAATAAACTCCCTACATTACAGCTTTTTTTACTTTGATGTAGGTATTCTTTTTTTCTTCATTGATTTTTACTGAACTCTACATTTTTTTCTGCTCCCCTCCTTACCTCTCCCCTCTTTTCTTCAACCTTCTTCCCCCAAGGTCCCCATGCTCTTAATTTACTCAGGAGATCTTGTCTTTTTCTACTTCCCATGTAGATTAGATCTATGTAAGTCTCTCTTAGTGTCCTCATTGTTGCTTAAGTTCTCTGGGACTGTGGTTTGTAGGTTTGTAGGCTGGTTTTCTTTGCTTTATGTTTAAAAACCACCTAAGAGTGAGTACATGTGATAATTGTCTTTCTGTGTCTGTGTTACCTCACTCAAAATAATGTTTTCTAGCTCCATTCATTTTCCTGCAAATTCCAAGCTGGTTTTTTTTTTCCTTGCTGTTTAGTACTCTATTGTGTAAATGTGCCACATTTTCCTTATCCATTCTTCGGTTGAGGGGCATTTAGGTTGTTTCCAGGTTCTGGCTATGACAAACAAAGCTGTTATGAACATAGTTGAACACAGGTCCTTGTGGCACGATTGAGCATCCTTTGGATATATACCCAAAAGTGGTATTGCTGGGTCTCGAGGAAGGTTGTTTCCTAATTTTCTGAGAAATCTCCACACTGACTTCCAAAGCGGCTGTACCAGCTTGCATTCCCACCAGCAATGCAGAAGTGTTCCCTTTTCCCCACAACCTCTCCAGCATAAGTTGTCATCAGTGTTTTTGATCTTGGCCATTCTTACAGGTGTAAGATGGAATCTCAGAGTTGTTTTGACTTGCCTTTCTCTGATGACGAAGTGTACCACCTGCGCCTGTGTTACTCCCTCTGTACAGTTTGCGCCACTGTACCTTTTGAGAGCTGGGCAAGGGCCTGGAGATTGAAGCAATATACGAGAGACCTGGGTGATTCAAAAGGAGATCAGCCAAATGCTGTTTATTCAAATTTAGGGAAAACCTTAAATACCTAGCTCCTGCACAATGGAACACCCACCAGGCAGGTGGGAAATTACCATACCCAAGGTGAAGTCAACAATGCCTTATAGCACAGAAACAAACAGGATGTTTTAGCTGGCTGGCCAGAAATTGTCCTCAAAATGAAATCAGGGAGCAGGGGTAGACCCGGGCCCTCCAACTAAGAATGTTGAATATTTCCTTAAGTGTCTTTCAGCCATTTTCGATTCCTCTGTTGAGCGTTCCAGTGAGAGCTTGACATATGATATATATTGACTGATATTTACATTTGTATTTCTTTATACTGGTGAGGTCAAGACTGTTTGAGTAAGCTCATGCTGACACAATCTACAGGGCCAGAGGTAATAGGATTTTTATAGACTGAACATCCTTAGAATTTTCACTCACTCCCTATCTTGATAAACTGTCATAATTATTGATTGTATTAATGGAAATAAATAGCCAAATTTTCCTTGCCTTCACAATGATCCTATTCCATCTGACGCAGATGAGGAGGAAGGTTACTTCACACTACCGCGGTCAGGTCAAGGCTCAGGGAAAAGCCTTGGCTGTGCCTTT
Source organism: Myodes glareolus (assembly GCF_982192425.1). Taxonomy (NCBI): domain Eukaryota; kingdom Metazoa; phylum Chordata; class Mammalia; order Rodentia; family Cricetidae; genus Myodes; species Myodes glareolus. The sequence goes on from NC_142026.1 coordinate 10,212,302, forward strand.
AATTCCGTTCTGCAGACAAGAGGATGAATTGGCGTTGTCAGTGTCTTTCTTTTTGGCATGGGTACCAGTAACCTTGCTTCACTTCCTTGTTTCTCCTCGAGAAGGCTTTTGGCAAGTTTTACAGTTTAAGGAGGGAACAGTAATTACAAGCCATTAAACACAGAAGGCTATCGGCACAGATGACCATTGTGAAGAGGACACAGCCTTCACATCCAGTACAGGATGATTACCAGAGCATTTTGGGGCTGTGCTGCGGAAGAAGAGGAAGAAATAGCTCTGGGAATGTGCTAAGGCAGCAAACGTCCAAAAAACACGGCTAGACACTGCGGCAGCCACATTGATTATGCCAGAAATGATTTAGTGGGGGTGTCTCACACTTGCTGTTACAGGAAATACCATAATAGACTTTTAAAAAATACTCTGTTTTTCTGTGCTATGTCCATCTTAAACCACAGAGGTGTCACTGACATCATCGCTTCATATGGGATGTGGGAAAGCGCCTAGTCCCTTGGAGTGCTTTCCCCCTGGCTGCTGGATTCAGGGGTTGAAGAAATATCTATTTCCCCTTTGCCAAACCATGCCTCTCCTTTGTTTAAAACACATCTTAAGACTCACCCCTCCCAGAACCTTTCCTGATTAATTGCATCCAATTACTTGCATTCAGCATCTTCCCTCTGTAAATGCTGCATTAAATTATATTTCTGACATGTTCATTTGAGAGGAGCTTTAAAATATAAGTATATAATCTTACCTTCAACTAGCATGGGTCATAATATATGTTTAGATGATAAGGGCATAACCACCTTTATTGCTAGATTATTAACTGTCACTAAGCTAGGGCTCTTTTATTTCTTTAGTATAACCCCATGAACATTTTTTTCATCAGTTAACAGAAGTAAGGAGACAAATTCACTGGCCACAAGGGGGCATTTATTTCTGTCAGAAAATGGGAAGGAACCAATTACAGTGCTCTGTGTGTTTCACTTTTCAGGGAAAAGCACTACAACTTCTGATTTTGTTGTTATTGCTTTGTTTTGTTTTTGGTGGTTGTTGTTTTGCATTCTTGCTGGCACTGTTCTCTTTAAAGTATTTCACAGAATGCAAAAGGAGGTAAAGGCTCACCTCACCTCACTCTCAGGCCAAGTGTCATGCTTACTTCCTTGAGAGCACATCACTTACTGTGGTGATGATTGTTTGCTTGTCAGAGTCAAACAAGGTATACACGGTGAACAAGTCATGATTGTTAAATATACATTTTCTATTGTCTCCTACCCAGGCTGTTAGTTTCTTGTCTCCTACCCAGGCTGTTAGTTTCTTTTAGATAACTTCTTTATCATGGTCTCTGTCTGTTGCCAAGAGACTGTTCTTTGATGAGGGATGAGACCTATACTTTTCTGTATGTATAGGGCGAATAATTAGAAAGCAGTTTGGAATTATGCTGTTTTCTTAAAGTGGAGGTTATAATTTCTCCTTAAAGATCCATGACTTTGCTGGTCCCAGGCAGCTGGCCAGGTTTTTAGTACCAGGCATGGTTTCTCTCTTGTTGGGCTTTATGACCCCTCATAGGGCTTCCTATTTACTACCCAGGTATGTATGCCACTATTTCATCTTTAGGGATATTGTGCCATGCTGGCAAGTGTTTTAGTTAACAGACAACCAACAAGATTGTCTAAATAGGACCAGAAAAAATGTGAAAGTAACAGACATGCTAACAGGCAAGAGTGAAATCTCATGAGACTCTAATCCTAGATAAAGAACTGCAGGCATTCTAAAGAATGCTGCAAATCTGAGAAGTAGTCTTCCCCAGGGAAAAGTCCCCCATGTTGATTATGCAGTTGTACTTGGGAGGATTGGAATGAGGAAAGAAAAGGGGGAGATGTTATAATTACTTTTTAACTTCAAAAATAATTTATTTGCATATATAATATATATGTACACATATACATAATATCCCTAATCTTTAGGATTTCAGAATAAAGCTTAACCTAATGCCATCACGCTATTCGTCGTCCTCAACACTGTTGCTTATCTGAATGCATATATTTGGGCAGTGGGTAGGATTTAAAATATTTTAAATCCTTCTGGTTAATAATGTATGAGTGTCCTATTGATGCTGTAACAAAAGACTATAGACTTTATGTCTTAAAAGGAAACAATAATCTGATTATCTAATAAGGGATGAACACTCTCCAGTAGAACTAGGAACTTCTCCAGCTAGTAGAGTCATATTTCATGCATTCTTTGACTCCGGACTCTTTTCTTCGAAGTTGGCAAAGTTGCATCTTGCTTTAATTATTCCATTGCTCTCTTCTGCTCTTTATGTAGCCCAGTCTCTCTTTGTCTCTCTTCTGTAAGGCAGCTGCAGTGATATTTCACAGCCACCAGTACAACACAGCTTAATTTCATCCTTTGAAAATCCTTAACATAATCACACCTACAAAGTACACTTTACCATCAGATACTAATATCTTCAAACCCCAAGATTTAAGACATTGGGGTCATTATCCAGCCTGTCACTCAGTACTTTCAGCACATTCCATAGATTCAGTACAGTCATGCTCTACTTTACTGTTCTCATTTTAAATAATAAATAATTACAGCTGATTCTGGACATTTGGAATATTATGGGGTGATAGTGACAGGTTTGTAGGAACCTGATAAGGTTCTAAGATCTTCTAAAATGAAAAATTGAATGGCCTGAGACACATAGATGCTACCAAACCAAGTGCAGTAGTTTTGAAATACAAATGAATTTAAGAACTAATCAGCTTATAAAACTAGAAACAGTGTTTGAGCTTAATAAATACATTTAAATTTAGACTCAAACATGAGGATTAAGAGAAAGAGAGGCACCCAAAAGGTCATAACAGACCCACCTGGAAGCACTAGAGTAAGGTTTTTACAAAGGAGTATCAGAAAGTAGGCCCTATTCAAGTGTGATTATGGGCTCCTCAAAGGAAATTACTAGGGCATTAGATTTTAATAGTAACTGTGTGTACCATGTATAGAACATTGCTGGGTTTTGATGTTACTCTCATCCAGGCATTGCTAAGGAACCTAAATGAGATGATTGGGTGGTTTCTGGGAGGTATCTGATAGGATTACAATCAATATAATCCCCAGGGTACAGGAAATTAGCCTATCCTGATGCTAACAAATTTACCATTCCTGTTGACAGTCTCAGGAGATGCCTGGAGAAAGCAATGAGGTTTGTCTAAAGTCACAAACATTCAGTCCTTAGTCAAGTTCACTATTGGTTTACAATAAAAGAGCTATATATGAAAAGAACTTTATGTCTCAGTTAGTAATCTTCACAGAAATATTGATTGTTCTGCATGGAATTCATGTCTCTCAGCTAGTGAAAATCTTCAATAAGAATCTAGGATAAAGATCCCTCTTCCATTCTCACATCTCCATAATTTCCTTGTCTTCCTAGCCTGTCTTGAGAGAATATATTAAGAAAGGGTGTGCTTTCAAGGAGAGAAAAGGGAAATAAATGAACAAAAGAAGTTTAGTAGCTCTGATGGGTCCTCTGACTCATTGGCACAATGTAGATTTTCTTATGCAGGTCATTTCTGTATGTACTTCTACATAGAACACCATGTACTGTGTTTCATTACCATCTTAAATCTTTGTGTGTTTAATATTATAATGACGTAGGTTACCTTCAGCCACCCAGAAGTGCCCCAGAACCTGAAGCAATAGAGCACAGTGGTCACAGTGGTCTCAGCTGGATTTCCAGTCTTTCTTTTGACAATCTTTCTTTTATAATTTTCTTTTTTCTTTTTTAATCTCATTCATTAAATCTGAAGCTTTTTTGTAAGGTGGTGTAGGAGGTTCTTCTGTTCATGTGTTGCTTTCATTGGTTAATGAATAAAGAAACTGTTTTGGGCCGGATAGGGCAGAACTTAGGTAGGTGGAGAAGACAGAACTGAGTGCTGGGAAGAAGGGCAGAGTGAGAGACGCCATGGATCTTCTGCCTGAGACAGACATTGGTTAGAATTTTGAGGTAAGCCACAGTCAAGTGGTGATACACAGATTAATAAAAATGGGTTAAATTAAGAAGTAAAAATTAGCCAATAAGAAACTAGAGCTAAAAGGACAAGCAGTGTTTTAATTAATACAATTTCTGTGTGGTTATTTTGAGTGTAAACTAGCTGTGTGGCCGGGAAAAACAAGAAGCAGCCCCTCTTCATGTAACAGTAAGGTCTTCTAGACTTCACTCTCTCCTCTATTCTGCTGCTTTAGTGGAATAGTTGGGAGATACATTTTGTTTAGAGAGATGAAGGCTACCTTTCAAGAACCTTGAAGCCACCCCTCTTAAGAAGCTACCAGAAAGTAGCTGGGGTATGCTAAAAGTATCAAAACAGGGCTCAGCATTTACTAAAACACATGAAGGAGATATTTAGCATTTATAGAAAGGGCGATGGGAAGATGTCATTTCTGTGTTAGAAGATGGCACAACTGTTGATCTAAAATTTAGACTGTGTAAGAGAGAAAAGGGAAGGTATAGAAATTGAGCCAAATACCCAGATCACTAGTCTTTAAAATGAGAACAATTAAAATGCTTTTTTTTTTATACAGGTTGCTTTGAGGGTCAAATTCATAGTTGCAGCAGGGGCCCGTTTCTCCATGGCTCACTTTCAGCATAGGTGATTCAACCCATAGGAGATGAGGATAGCTTTTGTTTAGCTCATAACTTAGAGCCTACCCCAAGGTAGGTTTCTCTTCCCCAGTTTTGGGCTCAGGTGTGAGGTGAGAAGTCATGCTGTCTTCTGCATCCTCTCCCCTTATCTGCTCCAGCTCTCCTGTGTACCCTGCAGCTTCACCAACCAGCATCCATATCTCATGGGTACTTAGGCTACGCTGTCCCAGCCCAAGCCTTTTCACTCTGGATGGTAAAGTGGAGCTTTTATTGCCATGAAATAGCATTACATACCACCCGGTGGTGGTGCATGTTTCTAATCCCAGCACTAGGGAGACAGAGACAAGTGGAACTCTGAGTTCTGGGCCAGTCTGGTCTACAGAGCGAGTTCCAGGACAGATTCTATGTCTTCGCTTGAACAGCACAAGTACATATTTTTTGAGATGCATAAAGCAAGAAACTTATTGACTACTGTGGAGGTCGCGAGTACAAATCTACACAGGACACAGGCAAACCAGCTCACTGCAGTGCTGAGAAACCCTGCGCTATTTTACTATTATTATTGAAAATGTTAGAATTTAATGAACCTCCTTGTGTGGCTTTAAGCCACCAGGACCCAGGCACCTCCAGGACCCTTCATCTCAGCTCTTTTGCTGAAGAATTCCACCCTCATGATGACAGGCTGCTTAGGGAGGTTTCCCTTTCCCAGAACTTTGCAGTAGCCTGATTGTACCACCTCAGTAGTAGGACCAGCTCCAGTCTCGTGGTTTTTTGTTTTTTGTTTGTTTGTTTGTTTGTTTGTTTGTTTGTTTGTTTTGCATTAACTGGTATTTGCTCACCGACCAATGTTCACAATTCATCCAGCTTAACCGTTGGGTAGAGTCTCTGCTTCCTCTTGTTGAGGTCATGCCTCATGCCAACTTTCCCAAAATAACCCAGATGCTATGTGTAGGGTTGACCCTGTGATGAAGCATGCCACTAGGATTTCCCTGGATACCTGGGTCTTGTTGTGCGTACTGATGGGGCAGTGGTGGTCACTTGTGGGGTCCCAGAGTTTCCAGGTCTTCCTCAGTCCAAATGGCATGGTGACAGCCATAAGGAAGACAAAACCCTGTATTTTTAAGTGTTCATGAATTCTAGGATGACACAGAGACAGCTGTTACCTGGGATGGTTGTATTGATACGTACTTTGATTTACTTCAGTAAATGGAAGACCTGACTCTACTGACATGCATGTTTCAGTGGGTGACTGGAAGCACAGATGACAACTGTGGTGAACTTCAGGGTAACTACATATTTTGTTTCCTAAAACCTCAGAGTCTATACTTAATAGAATAGGTTCACATTGATCTAATCGTTTATTTCAGTGTGGGAATGGTATTATTCTATGCTTTAAAAATGTGCTTCATATTGAAATATTGTGAGACTCCCAGAAAACAAAATCTCACAACAAACTCTCTGTCTCTCACACAATCTTTCTGACCTCTCTTCCCCAAGCATCTCTGAGACTTACGTGCGGGAGTTGTATTGTAAATATATCTATTGGGTCTGTGCTGTACAGTCCTGCATTGTGATTAGTTGTTTGTTTTGTTTTGTTTTTTGTAAGGGTCTTTGTCTGTTGCAAAAAGAAAAGAAAAAGAGGTTTCCTTGATGTAGAGGTAAGGACTACACTGATCTGTTAATATAAGGGCAAATATTTAAAATGTAGTTAGGAATTACAGTTTTAGTAAAGTGGCGGTGGTAGGTTCTTCTCCAAGATCCATAACTTCATTAGCCCTGTGTTGCTGGCTAGGTTTCTGGTACCAGACACAATTGCCCTTCTGTTGAGTGGATATTAAGTCCAATTAGACAGCTGTTGGTTATGGCCAACATAAGCATGCCAGTACTGAACCCTTGGAATTATAATGTCGTGTTGATTCTTTTTAAGGACATAACAATAGGTGCCATAGCTGTGTAGGACTGTTGGTCCCTTCCCACTGATAGCTTGCCTGGGACTTTTCTGGCATCATGAAAGTTACTCCTCAGGAAGGAGGCATTCAGGTCACTTCCTACTCGAGCACCTCTGGACCTGTGTCTGGGTGCATGGTGTCTCCAGCAATAGGGAGGGATTTAAGACTTTCCACCTCTGGGGTGGTAATGGGCAACGAGGAGCAATAGCAGTAGTAATGTTTTAAGGGCTCTTGGTCAACCCTGACCAACAACTCACAAGAGAGCTTTGTGTGGTTTTTGTTAAGTAGTCTTTGGCTCTTGGAGGGAGCATTTTTAGCACAGATGAGAAATTTTAATTTAAAAAGTGCATGAATGTATATTTATATAGCAACTTACAAGTCTTATAGGTATTCTTGGTAGATAATTAATAGTATGGGTCCTTATGACTTTTCAGACCTCTTTACTGTTGTTTTACCTCTTCCGTTCTTTGTTTGTATTTGTATTCTCTCTTCCTCCCTAATTAGATTCACCCTGTCTTTCCCATTCCCCCAGTCAGTTCATTTGTTTCCTACCATTCTCCTCTCTATTGCTCCCCCACCTCTACCCTAGCAATGGTTCTTTTTGCTTTCCTGGTTGACATACTCCATCGAAGAATACTTATTTTTCATTCCCCATTAAATAGCAATTGCAAATAGCTCCTTGCTTAGAGGTGGAACTTTCTGCCCTTTTTATTGTGGTGCTGGCATGTTGTCTGGTTCCAGTATGTGCAGGTCTTGGGCATACTGGCCCAGAGAGTTCATGTGTGTAAGGACTTCCTGTTTGGTTAGCAGCACTTTCTAAAGCAAGCCTCACTGTCAAGACAGATAAAAGAAACCAGCTTCCACCCCCTGACCCTCCACCCACTGCTGAAACCCTATGGTGATCTTGCTTATGAGGAAGTTCCAGCAATGTGATCGGGTTTATCCAATGCGCTGAATTCAAAGATGCCTCACAAAAATATTTCGAATGTGAAAATCCGAGTTGTTAAAATTATAAAATTCCCATTTTAAATTCTCATTTCAACATTTGAGACAATATGTTCTTTATCACTGTGTCGCTTGTTGTATCTACTTTAACAGATGTAATGATTAAGAATATGACAGTATTAAATGAAACATGAGTATCAATACTGCAGTCCTCATCAGATGGCAACATCTGATATAACGCTAATAAAATTTTAGGTTTAGTATCAGGGCACTCTCCAGTAAAACCGACATATCTGTATGGGATTCCTCAAGAATATAAGATGTGTAACGAGTATGATTTATTCTTTGAAGCAGATGTAGTTAGCTGGAGACAATGTTAGAAAAACAGTTTAAAGTTAGAATAAGGAAATAAAATATAGCCCTCTTCCATTGTTTTGCAATTATCCATTAAATGCGCAGAGCGTATAGACAAGGCAGGAGGAATGTAGAATTTTGAGTCTTTGGGTATTATCCTAGAAAAATGATGTGAACTTTCCATGCTGGTTTGTCATTTAAGCTTTAATGAAAATATGTAAAATATATAGGGCTACATTGAGTTCTCTTCTTCTTTAGTATTTATAAAGTACACACAAGGTTTTCTGATGCACCTGGTGTGGAAAACAAGACTGGACAATTTTAACATTCATAAGCTGGCTGACTTTGGGGAAGCAAACCGGAAATGGATTGTATATACTGCACGGCTTTGAAAGGACTTTGCTCTCCTTTAGTATCCCAAAGCTTTTCTTCTTGACTAGAAGAGATTGGCTTGACCCTGTAAGCTTGTGTTAAACAAACTGGGACAAACTTTATAACTGGAGGAAACCATTTTCTTTAGAGTGTGACACAAAGCACAGCTAATTCTCTGGCCACTGCAGCCCCTGTCTTCTCGACAAAGGCACTTTTGATCTTTATAATAATTAGAGGAAGCTGCTGGGTGCCGCGCTCATCCTCATTCCTTCCTCTCTTTTTCAGATATTCTTCACAAATGTTCAGTTAAAAATAGCATATTGGTTTCAGAAAATGTGAAATGTGTTCTTATTCCCAAATCCTTACATCCTTCTTCTTAAAAAATGTTATTGTCATTATTTTTAACTTTTATTTCTTTATTTTGTGACTGTGTAGAGAGGAGGGTATGGGCATGGCGAATGTAGAGGTCAGAGGACACTTGCAAGAGTCCATTTTCTCCTTCCACTGTGTGGGTTCTGCGGCCGGCACTCAGATCATCGGTCTTTAGTGGTCAGCATCGTTATACATGAGCCATCTTGCTGCCCCCTGACTCTCTGTGGCTGCCTCCAGGATCTTTTAACATGGTCGCTCTGATTAGATACAGCATGTGTCAGGGAGGGCTTGAAAAATTCCACCTCTATCTAGCTGAGGAGTTACTGAAAGTTATTGGTTACTGGGGGAGTGAGAGTCAAGTTTTTTATTTAAATACAGCCCCTGATAGGTTGGCCATGTAACAACAGCTGGCCTTTTAAATCATACCTATAAGTGTACAAATTGAAGGAATTGTGAAGTAATTAACTGTATGGATTAACCATAAGATACATTAAATCTTAGGATAGTTTCAATTTAAGAACTGTTTGGTATCAGTAGTATAAACAGAACATTTGGGGGAGTGGGATAGTTGAAATGGAGGAAGGGCGGATATGGGAGCAGGGAAGAAGATATCTTAATTAAGGAAGCCATTTTAGGATTGGTAAGAGACTTGGCTTTAGAGGGGTTCACAAGTATCCAAGGGGATGTCCCCAGCTGGGTCCTTGGGCAGCAGAGGAGAGGGTGCCTGAACTGGCCTTATCTCATAGCCACACTGATGAATATCTTTCATATCACCATAGGACTTTCATCTGGTGAGGGATGGAGATAGAGACAGAGACCCACATTGGAGCACTGGACTGAGCTCCCAAGATCCAGATGAAGAACAGAAGGAGGGAGAACATGAGCAAGGAAGTCAGGACCGTGAGGGGTTGGTCCACCCACTGAGACAATATGACTGATCTAATGGGAGCTCACCAAGGCCAGCTGGACTGGGACTGATGGAGTATGTGATCAAACTGGACTCTCTGAATGTGGCTGAAAATGGGGACTGACTGAGAAGCCAATGTAATGGCACTGGGATTCGACTCTACTGCATGTACTGGCTTTTTGGGATCCTAGTCAGTTTGGATGCATACCTTCCTAAGTCTGAATGGAGGGGGGAGGGCCTTGGATTTCCCACAGGGCAGGGTACCCTGCCCTCTCTTAGGACTGGAGGAGGGAAGAAGGGGAGGGGGGAGCGGGAGGAAAATGGGAGGAAGGGAAAAGGTGGAAATTTTGAATGGTATTATTTATAAAGCAATAAAAAAATTAAAAAATGTTTTAAGTACTTCGGAAGTGTTCATTTGTAAGTGAGAAAATCATAATCCAAACATGATGTCCTAATTTTCATTTGTCAAACCAAAACATCTTTAGAATAAAGAAAGATAACTTCCTCCAACAAGGCTAGTCAGAATTAGAGTTCTATGCTGAATAAATTTTTTAGATTATGTCACTGTTTAGCAATTGGAATATTTCTGATGGCTGGTTTCAATTAGACTTTGTTGTTAACTGTTGGGAGCCACCTGGAGGCATAGGTGGTCCTGCAGTTTGGAGGTAGCCACGTGGGGCTGAGCAACCCTGCCTGCACCCTTGCCTGCACATGCTCAGACCAGCAGAATGGCATTAACCAATCAGGACAGCGTTCAAGCTGCTCCACCGTTTAAAAGCAGATGCCTCGGGACCCTACTTCCTCTCTCTAAGCTTTCTCTCGTCCCTGTTCTATCGTCCCTTCCCCCAATTTTCCTCAAGGGAATGCTCCAAATAAAGATGTGACCAGAGAAGGAATTCTCGTTTTTGGTGGGGTTCATTCCTGCGGGACAGGATGGCCCCCCGCAACTGGTGCTCGAAACTCCGGGACGCTGAGGGACCCTGACAACTACGCCGGGGGACCCTGAGAAAGCCCGGGAGAAAAAGCCAAGATCAGACACCAGCACAGAGAGCCTTGAATTTCAGAACTCTGAGAACATGGAGCGGTGAGTGACGTCGGTTGAAATCCCCAGAAAGGGGAGGAAAAGAAATGTAAAAAGGAATTTCAAAGGATAGGCCTAAATAGAAAAGAAAATACAAAAAAAATCAAAGTTAAGGTATCTGAAAGAAGGTACAGAAAGCAACGGGGAAGAAAAATCCCTTAAGTTCAGTGCAGGAGGAATGTAAACAGCAGCAAAAAAGGCGAGGTAACTAAGGCGGGACTTTGAGGACGATGGGGTACGGGAGACCGCGGCTTCCGCTCCCTCTCTGTCCACCTGCGTACTCGCTGTTAGAGACTGGAGGCAACAGTCTCGTAGGGAGGCGAGCTTGATCACTGCCTTCCCTGTTCTTAAAGAGCCACAGAGCTTTTGGAGGTGATTTTCGCCTAATTTTGATAAGAGAGCTCAGTCTCTGGCTCTCACGTACAAAAAACTTTAATTTTTGACTGAGAAAGACAAGCTGCTTGATCATGCTGAGAGTGCTGGCGGCAGCCGGCCCGCCTTTGAGCGGTAATGCCTGATTAAAAACACGGAAGTGGGCCAGGCACGGTGGTGCACACCTGTAATCCCAGCTACTCAGGAGGGAGACGCAAAATTGCACTCTCCAGTGCTAGCTCGTTCGGGAGGCATGGCCATGCTAACCAGTTGCTGGCGGGAAATTTGCTGGAGTCCGCAGAGGCCTGCGAATAGCCAGGTCGCGGGCAGGCTAAAGTCCGTGTGACATCAGAGGCTATATGTCCCGGCCTTCTGGCGGGGCTATGGTTTTTGGAGGACTTTTTCAGCACCTGAGCGGACTCGCCTGACTGAGGCGGAAGCTGCGTGGTGAGCAGCGGCGCCATAGAAGGCAAAGAGAAGCTAAATCGGCTCTGCAGAAAAACTGTGTTTCCATAGCATCATGGGCGGGCGGAGATGAGTTCCCAGAGAACGGGGCTCCGCGCGCGGGCAGACCGGGCCCCCCACGGGTGGGCGGATGCCCCCCCTCGCCGGAGCTTGGCGGTGCGAATTCAATGCCTGAGGTGAGGCTGAGGTACAGTTCGCAGTTACGGGATAACCGGCGAGCCCGCCCACGGCCCGGGGCGGAGCCATGCCTTCGGGCCATGCGGAGCGCGCCATAAGGGGCTTCAGAGGCGGAGCTATGGCAGCTGCCGCTGTCCGCTGCTGCCGCCCTCAGCCAAGGTCGCCAAAAATTCAGTCAGATAAAAACATTTGTCGCCAAAAATTCAGTCAGATAAAAACATTTATCCCCTAAACAACGTCCCTTCGTCAGCAGGAAGTAGCCAGATCGATGCTACGCCCATTCTCCCTTAAAGAACTGGTCGTGATTATCATAATAAAGGCATGTTTACCTGGTTACCGTATCCTAGGTAACAAAGAAAGGCGGACCTTTTGCCTGAGGCACCTGGTGAGATAAACAATGTTACCTAGAGGTTTTTTCCATCTGAATGGGGGGGCTGGAGAGATGGCTCAGAGGTTAAGAGCATTGCCTGCTCTTCCAAAGGTCCTGAGTTCAATTCCCAGTGACAACTGCTTTGGTTTTTAGACATAAGAGGGGGACTACACTACCAGTGACAGCTTCCCCCAGAGAAAGGATTTCTCTTGCATTCTTTACACTTAATTTTAATTCAAAATTTTGCTGGTACAGGCAAACAAGATTTGCTCTTTGAAACGGAGACATGCAAGTCTCTAAGTTCAAAACCAGCCTACTTCCAGTACTGATTGTGCTGAATTTTTACACTGAGAGTTTTTAATACTCTTAAATGTTAATTTGGGAGGAGAGTTTTGTTTATGTTTTTCTAGGAATGCTGACATACATCTGGATGCCAGCGAGACCGACCAGAGAGATAAAGAAGATGACCCAGTGGATGCTGAGTGTCCTGCTGTGGAAGATTCATGCGGAGACAGCAGAGATGACCTTCTGGGCGGTGTCAAGAGCAGCTGTTTCACGTTATCGCCTTGAGCAACACCCTGTGCAACCTCTTATCTCTTAACAATTTTCTGACTGACTCTATTCTGCCTTTCTCCCTCCTTGGAGATGGGTGGGAGCAGAGATATCCTTGGCATGCTGCGTCTAGGTGGGGACCAGATTGGAAAATAGTTTTGCCTTATTGCTCTTAAAGACAATAATTAGGGGGAGATGTTGGGAGCCACCTGGAGGCATAGGTGGTCCTGCAGTTTGGAGGTAGCCACGTGGGGCTGAGCAACCCTGCCTGCACCCTTGCCTGCACATGCTCAGACCAGCAGAATGGCATTAACCAATCAGGACAGCGTTCAAGCTGCTCCACCGTTTAAAAGCAGATGCCTCGGGACCCTACTTCCTCTCTCTAAGCTTTCTCTCGTCCCTGTTCTATCGTCCCTTCCCCCAATTTTCCTCAAGGGAATGCTCCAAATAAAGATGTGACCAGAGAAGGAATTCTCGTTTTTGGTGGGGTTCATTCCTGCTGGACAGGATGGCGCCCCGCAGTTAACATCATATTTTTTTTTCTTATTTTATAATGGGCTCTGTGAAGTTGACTATTTACAGAAGCTATATAGTTGCTCTACCAAAAATTTAGTGTAATCCTGATGAAGGGATTTCTGCCTTATTTTACATAGTAGCATATGATGGTGGAAGTCAGAAACAGGAGGAATCAATCCAGGGAGCGAAAAGAAACATGCTTTACAGATTTACAATCAGCCTTTTAATTATTTTCCTGAAAAACATGTTATTGTCTGATTAAACATATAAATTTGTTGGTCAAAATTGAATCTAGGTTGTTCTAAAGTTGAGTTCTGTGATTAGCGGCTAGTGTAAGTGGTTCATCTGTATGTGAAACTCAGGCGCATGGCTAAGGCTTTGCCCCTCATATGCCTATTCCATTTCATAATTGAACAGGGCTTTGGGTCCTGCGTGAGGAGCAAATGGGAACATTTTCCTTGTGGCCTCCCTTGTGCCTCGTATTATCCACGCGAGGCATGCAGTAAAGGTCCAGAACACACAGCTGAGTGATCACATCAGCTGTGTTTTATATCCATAAATACCACAGGACAAACTGTATCACACATTTTATGCTCAATGTGGCTAATTGAGTTCAAAATAGACTCGTGAATCATAGCTGAAACGCATTTATTTCCCAAGTAAAAGATAAAGTCAAAGTTTGATAGTCTCAACCTAATTTTTCTTGAATTTTTTTTTTGTGACAAGAAATAAGTTCCTCAGACTGACTTTATTTGTGAGGAGCTTTTTGAGATGACAGAAGTTGATTCCCTCACCCTCGCTGCTACTTTTGTAAAAAGGTAAGAGTTACTATAGAAAAGCAATTTGAGAGATAACCCGGTCTCATATGTTGATGGGAGCAGTCAACAATCAAATTAGGCTGGGATTAAATTGCAGGGTGTCTTTATGTTAATGGAAATGCAAGTCTTTACCCGTAAAATGAGGACAAAGGACTGGAGTCTCATCTTGCTATATGGAAAATTTTACTATGTTCCTCATCCACATAGCACATGAAAATTTTATTCCTTCTGCAAGTCCCTGATATTTGCTTAGTAAATCTCTTCTCTCAGGATTTAGACTTTAAGTATTTGTTTTAATTACTTGTTTTCTAATCTGTTTGTTCTACTTTGGGTCCGTTTGTCATTAATTAAACATATCTACACCTTTCAATTCCTGAAATATGGTACCTGGAATGCTATCTTCCTTCTCTAGTCGCATAATGAAAGAACTTGCCTCCTTTTCCCTGCAAAACAATATTGAGTGCTGAGATTTGATGTATTGTTTTGTTCTGCTCCATTGTCTAATAATATGATAAACTTCTTCCAGCCTTGAGATAAGATGGAAGACAAATGGAAGGTCTGAAAGCCTGAGAACACTTGGGGAATCAAAAGCCGTGTCAGAATCTGGATTTTAAAACACAGAGCGGAGGGCTTAGCTCTCCTGGAGAACAGAGACAAATACCATTCAAGAGAAACACAGGAACAGCCTGTGAAATACGGGCCGTGACTCCTGCGGCAAGTGCTTTTGGAATTCGAGGAACTCGGCAAGTTTCACCCTCTTCTATCCAGAGCATCAGCAGGGCCCATCATGATGGAAGCGTCCTGTCTTCTTTCTGCTTATGTTTCCCTAAAATCTCTTCAGTTGGCACAATTCAGATTAAGGTATTCTGAAAACCACAAGGAAGAAGATTCTGTCTGTCTGTCAAAACTTACTGAACACCTAATGTGTCACCTTATGCTTATTTGAAATAAAATTCTTCACCCCCGAGAGGTACAATCCAAAAACTTCACCTGATTTTTAAACTTATTTGCATTTCCAATTTAGAAATGTCAAATTAGTGAGCTGTGTACCTGTATCAAAACAACTCTGAACTCATCAGTACTGCTGGGGCTATGAATTGCTTTCCTTTGCTTCTCTGGCATCACCCATTGTCACAATCTTGTTTTTTACTCCTCCTTCACTTTTAGTTTTACCAGTTTCCCCTTTCACGTTTTAAAGTTCACTTGCTTGTTATCAGAGTTAGCCACCGTCTTCCTTTCCTCTGTGCCCGCCTCTCGGACATTCACTCTTCTCAGTTTCACAATACTCAAGATTCAGCACAATGGTGCGTTCTTATAAACTGCAGAAGTCAGAAGGAAGGGCAAGGCAGGCTGTGGCTACCCTCGACCACATAGTAAAAGCAAAACAAAAGCAGAACAGAATCTTAAAGATGCATAAGAAAATACGGGTGGTTCTGAATTTCACACCATTGGATTTGTAATCTCCTAACTGTGTGATGGTATAGAGTGAAATAATGTCCATTTTCATTTTCTGTACATCCTGTACAGCAATCTTTGCTGATGCCCAACAGGAAGAGAAAGGCATTTGCTCAAAGAATAGAGAAGATACTGTATTGTGTTCATAATCTGTGACATTAGTAGGATAAATTAACTAGAAGCAATTTAGCTTTGCCATATTTTGACTGAACAAGATTTACTTAGATGGAAACCCACTGGAAGTAAAGAAGCATCTGTAGTAACATAATATAATTTGGTTACAACTAAGCCAAAGTAATTGACATCACTTAAGTCAATTTTGTCACTTGAAGTTGTCTAGGTGGTATATATGTTCATACAAAAATATATGTTCACATTATTATTATTGAATGAGTTGGATGTAAACAGAAAAATTCTTGGCTAAGAGGAAGGAAAGCTCATAAATTAAGAGTGAGTACTGCCCCTGAAGAGGACCAAGCTTCAGTTCCCAGCACCTATGACTGCAATTCTAGAGATACAACACTTCTGGCCTCTGAGAGTACTTGCACCCACCCTCTGCACAGGCTCCTGCAACACACATGCATGTAATTAAATATAAAAATAAACGTTGACAAACTATGTCTTAAGGCTGGTCGTGGTTGCACATGCCATTAATCTCGGTAGTCAGGAGACAGACACAGGTAAATCTCTGAATTCAGGGCTGGCCTTGTTTATATAGCAAGTCCCATACCACTAAGGGCTATACCCTGTCTCAAAGAAAAGTCAGGAAGATGTCATAGAAATAAGTTATTTATCAGAGTTTTGTATCATTTGGTGAGGCTGGAGAGATGTATTTACACATAGTAAAAAAGCGCATACCAAAGGTCTGTTTGTTCTTTGTCTAATTTGTCCTCCACACTTCTAAATTCTCTAAGAAAGACATTACCAAATTATATACACAGAATAACTCTGGCTTATCACTTGTTCATTTTATTTTTAATAAAATAAAATTAATACTTTACAATTATTCTTTGAAATTTTACGCATTTAAAATGCAATGTTTCTTAGTTATAGAAAGTCTCCTGTTTCCCACAAGTCCCCCTACTCTCCTCAACACATCTTCCTACCAGCTTGAACCTCTGTTATGAAGCTCAAGAGACATGTTCATGTCATGCCAATCATTTGTATTTTCTGTCTATTATTAATTTAATATTGCATACAATCATATCTTTTGAGGGTTTTTTAGCTTGTGTTTCTTGTTTGTTTAATTGTATGAATAAATATTTAATATTTAACATTAGAGTTTCTTCATGCTGAAGTATTTCTGGCTAGTGATATATTTTTACAGAAGCAAACTGTTTTCTCTACCATTAACACACCTCTATGGGCTGAAGAGATGGTTTTGTGGTTGAGAAGATGCACTGCTCTTACAAAGGACAAGACCCTGTTTCCCTGCACCAATGTCATGTGATTTCCAAGCTCCTGAAATTTTGGTTCCAGCGGATCTGACATTGTCTTCTGACCTCCACAGGCACCTCCACCCACATGCACATACCCACACACAGGTGCACCTATATACAATTTACAAAATAATCCTTTTTAAAAAAAACAAATTGTTTCCATTGTTTCTAACTGATTTAATTCATTTTCTTAACTTCTGGTTGAGTTTTGTAAATTCACCTGCAACCAATATTTTCAATTAGTTTAAGAATTCCTATGCTTCATGGCATATCTAGCATTTATGGTGACCAACAATAAAGCACCACTGGCCTTCTTGTGGCCTCATCCTGTCCTAGTGGGAATGCGGGGTTCAACTCTGATTTTCTTGCTTCTCATCAATCTGTTTCTGCATTTTCTACTCTTTTACAACCTAGCAATTTAAAATGTTCTTTAACATGTCACAGATTTATAATTCCTCTCTACTCATCTCCCTATTCTTGCTAAATTATTCACCCTCAGTATCTTCATAGAGAAAAATGAAAGTTTCTCAAAATCTTATCTTCAAGGAGTTTGTATTTGCTTACAATGTAAGAATGAGCTGGTCTTTTTAAATTTAGCACTGGGAAGGCAGTGGCAGGTGGACCCCTAAGTTTGAGACCAGCAAGTTAAAGGACAATCAGGGCTACATAGAGAAGAAACCCTGTCTCAATAAAATAAAATAAAAATCTTAGAATGCCAAGGAACTTTGCTAACTCTTCATTAAAAAAAAGAGCAAAGGATATGTTAATTGTTATGGTTTAGGGATATATTGACAATGACTACCAGGAATTTATCTTCTAGAAACTCAACCCTCAGGGTAGTAACATTCAGTGATAGAACTTCTCAGAATGGAGGCTTTGTAAAAATTGTTATAGCTTTGGTCATGCTACCCTTGGAAAGGACCATGTCTTTTGCATGGGACTCCAGTTCCTATGAAACTAGATTATTATTATATTTTGATCTTGATTTTGCCTCCTTTAACTCCTCCCAGAGTCTACTCACTTCCCTACCCATCAAACTCATGCAGTCTCTCTTTTTCTAGTTCTATAAAATCTACAAGAAGACAAAAATAAAAATTAAGTCAAGAGTCCCAGGTAACCTCGGGTGCATGGGGCAAGGGGTGGGAGGGTTGTTGGAAGGGAAGAGGGTTAGAGAGAAGGGAGTAGGGGAGGAATGGGGAAAGCTCGGTTGACTGGGATGGGGGGGAGGGAGGAAGGATGAATATGGGATCAGGCAAGAATATATTTCAACTAAGGGAGTCATTTTAGGGTTTACAGGAGACTTGATTATATATGGGATCCCAGGTCCAAGGAGAGATCCCCAGATTGTTCTCTGGACAGAGGAGAGGGTGCCTGAACCGGCCGTGGCCCATAACCATACTGATGAATATTTTGCTTATCACCATAGATCCTTCATCTGGTGATGGATGGCAATACAGACGGAGACCCACATTGGAGCACCGGACTGAGCCCCCCCAAGGTCCAAATGAGGAGCAGAAGGAGGAAGAAAATGAAAAAGGAAATAAGGACTGCGAGGGATGCTATCACCCACTGATACAAGGGGACTGATCTAATGAGAGTTTACCAAGGCCAGTTGGACTGGGACTGAAGGAGAACGTGATCCAACCAGATTCTCTGAATGTGGCCGGATTCTCTGAATGTGGCTGGCCCGGAGTCATTCTGAAAAGCCATCGACAATGGCACTGGGACTTGTTTCCTCTGCATATACTGGATTTTGGGGATCCAGTCTGTTTGGATACTCACCTTCCTGGACCTGGAGGGAGGGGGGAGGAACTTGAACTTCCCACAGGGCAGGAAACCCTGACTGCCCTTAGGGACGAAGAGGGAGGAGGAAAGGTAGTGGGGGGAGTGGGAGAATGTTGGGAAGAGGGGCGTAAATGGAAACTTTTATAATTTAATAAAATTACTTTAAAAAAAAAAAGAAAAAGAGAAAAAATAAAAATTAAATCAAAACAAACAATAAGACAAAGAATGCCCAAACAAATCAAACCACAATGAAAAGGCCACAAATTAACCATGGAATTAGGTTTGTGTTGACTAACTACTCCTGGGGATGAGGTTTGTCCTGCCATATGGTTGATAAACTCAGTGACACTCAATTGTAGAAAACATATTTTACCTTTTACAGTATGTATTGCAAAAGTTTTTCAGTTGGGGATGGGACCAGTTGTCCCATCTTTCTTTCTTTGTGTTAGAACCCTGTATAGCTTTAACCTGTATAGATCTTGTATATGCTGCCACAGTCTCTGTGAGTTTATCTGTATATCAGTTCTGTTGTGTATGGAAGACACTATTTCTTTGGAGCCATCAAACATCTCTGGTTCACAGAATCTTTCTGCCTTCTCTCCTACATAGATCCCTGAGCCTAAGGAAAGAGGGTTGATGAAGACATCCCATTTTGGACTGGGTGTTTTAGAGACTTTCATTGTCTGCACATTGTCCAGTGGGTCTCTGTGTTAATTCCCATCTAATGCAAGAGGTTTTCTGATGCATATTGATCAAAGCACCGATTTATGGGTATAGTAATATGTCATTAGAAGTCAATTTTTTGGTGGTTTTTTGTTTTTCTTTGCAGAAATAGTAGGTTTTTCCATAGACCCTTGACCTGTATAGTCTCAGGTTCTTGGCCTCTTTATCAGTGTCATGTATATGTTTCATCTCAAGGAGTGGGGACTAAATCTGGTCAATTGATTACTTTAATAATGTTTTTGTCACTATCATATCAGTATATATTGCATATGGGTCATTGTTAAAGATTACAAGGTTTGTAGCTGGTTGATACTGGTAATTGCTTTTCTCTTCCAGTAACATGCAGAGTTTCTTGCAGCACAATGAGTACTAGTTAGTAAGGGTGAAGCTCCTGGTTGGTTGGACACCAGCTCAGCTTTTCCATGATTGTTGTCTTCAGCACAGGGTCTTACCATCAACTTTAAGTATTTTTTATGACAACAAAATTGAAAGACAAACATCACATATTGTCACCCATTCATGACTATAGTTCCAGGAAAGTAAAAGGGGTGGAGGAGGAACAGAGAGGGAAATAGTAAGGTTCAGGAGATATTAAGGGAAAGACAGGAAAAAATTGTGGTAGGAGTTTAATTAGAGAGGGAAGTGTCTCAATCAGTCTTCTATTGCTATGAAGAGGCACCATAACAATGGCGACTCATATAAATGAGAGAATTTAATTGGAGCTTGCTTGCAGTTTCAGAGGTTTAGTTCATTATCATCATGGTCAAAAGCATGGTGGCATACAGGCAGACTTGGTGCTGGAGGAGTAGCTGAGACTTCTACATCCAGATTTGCAGGTAGAGGGGAAAGACGGGGGATTCCAGGCTTGGCATGGGCTTTTGAAATCCCAAAGTCCACCCCTAGTGACATGCTTCCTCCTACAAGGCCACCCCTCCTAATTACTTCCAGTAGTGCCACTCCTTGGTGACCAAGTACTCAACCCTAAGAACCTATGTGGGCCATTCTTATTTAAATCACCACATACACACACACACACACACACACACACACACACACACAGAGAGAGAGAGAGAGAGAGAGAGAGAGAGAGAGAGAGAGAGAGAGAGAGAGGAAGGCCACAGACAGGAAGAAGAGAATAAAATAAAATAAAACAATAGGGTTTTCAGAAAAATCATGTTGTTATATTACTATCTATCTATCATATCTGTCTATATAATCTCTATATCATATATTTATCTAAGTACATATAAGTCTGTGTATCCATGAATAGTTTAAATAGAATTTCCCTATCTGGGCTGAGAGTATTTGCCTTAAGATTCATATGCTTCCTAACAAAATTACAACAACAGGCATAAGACGTTCTCCTTCAAGTTGTTGCTCAGAGTTGTCCAAGAGACTCCCAAAATATTTTAAGTTATTGCTGTTGCCCTTCTATCTGAGGTAGAAGGATAAGCCCATATTGCTGAAAACTATGGTTGACTTTGGACATAAACCCCAGAGGACATGAAGCAGATCTGGCCTGACACCTTCCTCCCTGAGGACTAGATTTCATGGTACCAGAAGGGAGCTTGCCAGCTTCCAAAGGAGGGAAGCAAACAAACAGTAGTCCTACCCAGCTATGGTACTTATGAACCACCACAACAACCAGCATGGCACCATTACCCTAATGGTGCATTAGTGGCATGTATACTTTGGTTATAACTAATAGATCTCTAACACATAATCTAAAAGCTGTAGTGCACTGTGGTTGAATACAACAATAGCAAAACATAAATTCTGCATATCTTCTGATTAGAGTTATCAAAATATCTATTCTGGAAGGGTCTCTGCCTATTTGCAATGTAATTCTTGTCTCTGTGCTTTTTTGAAATAGGGTTTCTCTGTCCTGGAACTCACTCTGTGGAACAGGCTGTCCTCAAACTCATAGAGACCTGTCTGTCTCTTGAGTGCTAGGATTAAAGGTGTGAGTCACTACTGCTGGACTGTAGCCTTTATTGTTAATTAACTAATTGCCTAATTAATAATTAATTTTGGAGCATAAAGGGCTTATTTGACTTCAATATAACTTTCAATTGAAGAAAGTCAGGATAGAAACTCAAACAGGGAAGGATCCTAGAGACAGGAACTGATGCAGAGGTCATGGAGGAATGCTACTTGCTTGTTTACTTATCATGGCTTGTTCTGCCTGCTTTCTTAAAACACCAAGACCGCCAATCCAAGTATAAAAACACTCACACAGGGCAGAGCCCTTCCCTATCAATCACTAATTAAGAAAATTTTCTACAGACTTGCCTAAAATCTTTTTTCTTATAAAAAATGAAGCACAAACATTTATTTAACATGTAGATTGTCAGAAAGTTCCCCAAAGACACCCCCCTTCTGATTGACAGCGAATGACTTACAAACCATTATTAAGAAGACTCAAATAAGAGTCACTCAAAGGAATTTTTGGACCAGATTATGTTACTGGACCAAATATTCCAAGCCACTCAAACAAGAGGTGTAACGGGGCAGGTGAATCAGAGGGAGAGGTGGGGGAGAGTCTAGGAGGTGGGGAGGGAGGGGAAACTGTGATTAGGATGTAATATATGAAAGAAGAATGAAAATATAACATTAAAATGCATAATAGAGATATAAGGTTAATGTCTGATATTAGTTTGTACCTGAATTTTTAGTTCAATTAGACAAGAGATGTGATTAAAATAGATAGCGTGATAATTCTTACTTATCTACTCTCCACCATTGTTCTAGCTATGGTATTCACTAAATATCAGGAGACACACACACATACAGAAAAAATAAGACATCACAAGAACAGAGAAGGCAGTGAGTGAGAAAATTTTGTGAAGTGAGAGAGAAATCAAGAGGTGCTGCTGATGCTGGAGCCTCCATCAGGGCATAGAAGTCTGGAGATTTCTTTGCAGTCTACAGTGGAAATGTGGAAAATTATGAAGAGAAACTCCCTAGTCCAAAACCATAAAAGCGAAGTACATAAGGATAAAGCTGACAAAATGTGGGAAGCATTTATGGTGAAAGTTCTAAGCAATAATGAGAACAGTTAAGGAATAGATGATGGGGAGGGGCTTTGCTCTGATCCTTACTAAAGGATTGGTAAGGTGTCAGCTCTTCCCCAGCTGCTATCTAGAGTCAACTCAATCCCTAGTCAGTACAAGCATACTAATTTAATGATCATTGACAATTTTATCCTAAAATTTAAATACAAATGCAGAGATTCAAAATTTGTCAAATAAATAAATGGGGGAAGCAAAGAAGGATATCTTGGGTTTTCTGGCAACTTAGATTAATGTATTTGGAGAGTTCCAGACCAATAAGAGACCATGTGTCCAAAGAAGGTGGAAAACCTCAGAGAAATAATAAACAAAGTTACCCACTGATAGAAACACAGACCTGGATATGCACACACACACACACACACACACACACACACACACACACACACACATATGTGCATGCACACACAGAGACAAGTACCTATTTCTTTTCACTTACATGACTTTTGGAAAAAGCAAAATACCTAAAATCAAACATTATGTGAATGTTAGAAGTACTGATATCAGGAATGAAGTTAACTATTAATACTTTGATTATGTATAAATCAATTATATATACATTTAATATGTATATATTATGCACACATGAATATCTATAAATATATATAAATACATATATAGTAAATATATATTTAAGATTATTTAAAAGTAATGAATATTGTTCTATATAAGTTTAATCTCAGCAGTTCTAAGATCATAAACAGAATTCTAACTTCTCTCTAGTGCATCTGAACTATTTTTAGTTGACAAAACCATCTCACTTCCCTATCTTAAACACACATCCACACATTTCCTCTAGGGCTTTATGGATATTCTGATGAAACTGGCCTGTCTATTGTCCTCCATACTGGAAATCTATGACTTAATTTTGATTCTTTTATTGTACTCACTAAATGAACACTTCAGTAAATTGCCACATTTCAATAAATTGACATTTCTTTTGAGGATGGTTTCTCTAAGGCTCCTGAGCCCATTGCTATTCTCCATGTATTTTTCCTGCTTTATTCTGCTTCTAGACATCATTGAATTTTCTCTTTGCTATCACAACTGTCTTTTATACCATGCCCGAGTCTCTACCTGTCATCATCCCAATCACATACCTTTGTCAGGTTAATATTCTCAGGCAAGTGCTATAAGTGTGAGCCTGTTTCTGCTGTTTATTAGATCTTTTATCTCAAGAAATTTAATTTCTTTTAGATTTCTTTTTCACAAAATGTACTCAGTCATTTAGTGAATAAATTTTTATTTAAACATTCATTGATTGGCAATGGTTCTAGGTCCTTCAGCGATGGGAAAATATCTCTGTTTTTGCAGAGATTATTTTCTAGTGATGGAAGGCAAAGATGAAACAATTATAAAATAACAAAAGATCAATAATTTTAGATGCTTGTTATCTTCTCTGGAGAAAATGTATTCGGATATAAAACGCTCAGGTAGTTTAAGTGAAGAGAATTTGTTTGATTAGCTTAGATTTGGCAAGTAGTCAAAAGCTCTCCTGATATTTTCAGTGGGATCTATTAAAAGAATATGCTTGTTATTATATAGTCATGAGCAAAACTGGGAGGAATCATTCAAGGAAGTACATAGTAAATACAAATGTCTTGAGGAGAAAGAGTTTGGTAGGAAGAAAGAGGCCAGCTTGGCTGGAGTGGTAGTGGATGGAGAGGGGAGAGATGGAAACGAGCTCAGGGAGCTAACCTTAGCTTGCCCAAGACCTTCTGGAATAGGAAGTGTTGTTGCTTCACAGGTAAATGCAGTCGAAAGCAAATGGAGAAATTCAAGCTGTGTGCTTATCTATAAGTTTTGTGTACATAAAAACAACCCTGATAAAAATGAATCTATTAAGAGTAAGAAAAAGAGAGAGAAAAAATTACCAATCACCCCACACACACAAAAAAATTAAAAACTGAAGATAAAAATAGAATGGTAGTGGTAAACATGTTGAAAATTGTTCTTTATTATTATTTATTTTTATTAATTAGCTGATTAATTATCTTCCAACCCAATTAGTTTCCCCTCCCTCCAATACTTTTGCTCTTATTTTATTTTAAAAAGAAAGCAAACTATCATTTTTCATCTTACATTCCAATCCCAGTTCCCACTCCCACTCCTTCCACTTTCCCCCACCCCACCTCCTATCCACTCCTTAGAGAGGATAAGGCACATCGATTTGAGGAAGGTCCCTGGCCCTCTCTACTATATCTAGTCTGAGCAAGGTATTCATCCAAAGAGAATGGGCTCCTAAAAGTCAGTTAAAACAGTAGGGATAAATCCTGGTGCCTCTGCAAGTGGCCCCAGAGTCTGCCCTAGCCATACAACTGTCACCTACATTCGGAGAATCTAATTTGGTCTGATCTAGCTGTTAAGTTCCCATTATCTCAGGTAAGGTGTTTCAGTGGGTGTCCCCATCAGGGTCTTGACTTCTTTGCTCATATTCTCACTCATTCCACTCTTCTATTGGACTTTGGAAGCTCAGCTCAGTGCTCTGCTGTGGGTCTCTGCCTCTGTTTTCATCAGTTGCTGGAAGAAGGTTTATAGTGACATTTAAGATATTTATCAATCTGACTACGGGCAAGGTCAGTTCGTGCACCCTCTCCACTATGGCTTAGGGTCTCAGCTGGGGTCATTCTTGTGGATTCCTGGAAATATCTCTACCATCAGGTTTCATGCTAGCCCCATAATGGCTCCCTCAATCAAAATATCCCTTTCCTTGCTCTCTATCTCTATCCTTCCTCTATCTCAACTATCCCCTTTCCTTAAGTTATCCTTCCCCCTCCCCTTCTTTCCTCCTCCTCCCTTTCTGCTCTCTCCTTTCCCCCATCCCCATTCTCCCAATTTTGTCAAGATACCTTATCTATTTCCCCTTCCATGATGGATTTGTATATGTTTTTCTTAGAGTTCATCTTGTTACTTATCTTCTTTAGGGTCGTGAACTACAGGCTTTTTATCCTTTACTTTACAGGTAGCATCCACTTAGGAGTGAGTACATACCATATTCATACTTCTGGGTCTAAGTTACCTTACTCAGGATGTTTTTGTTCTACTTTCATCCATTTACATGCACATTTCAACATGTCACTGTTTTTTACTGCTGAGTAATACTCCATTTTCTTTATTTATTCTTTGCTTGAGGGGCATCTAGGTGGTTTCCAGATTGTGGGTACTACAAACAATGCTGCTATGAACATAGTTGAGCACATGTCCTTGTAGTATGATTGAGCTTCCTTTGGGTATGTGCATAGGAGTGGTATTGCTGGGTCCTAAGTTAGGTTGATTCTCCATTTTCTGAGAAACTGCTATTCTGATTTCCAGAGTTTTCATTTCCACCAGCAATGCAGGAGTGTTCCACTTAGCTTTTCTGACTGGTGTAAGATGGTATCTCAGAGTTGTTTTGATTTGCATTTTCCTGATGGCTAAGGATGTTGAACATTTCCTTAAGTGTCTTTTGGCCATTTGAGATTCTTCTGTTGAGAATTCTCTGTTTAGATCTATACCCCATTATTTAATTGGATTATTTGAAATTTTGATGTCTAATTTCTTGATTTATTTATATATTTTGGAGATCATCCTTTGATATGGGGTTGGTGAAGATCTTTTACCATTCAGTAGACTGCCTTTTTTTCTTACTGACTGTGTCCTTAGCTTTACAGAAGATTTTCAGTTTCAGGTGGTCTTATTTATTTATTGTTTCTCTCAGATCTCTGCTTCTGGGGTTATATTTAGGAAGTGGTCGCCTGTGCCCATGCATTGAAGGCTACTTCCCACTGTCTCTGATATCAGGTTCAGTATGGTCAGAGTTATATTGAAGTCTTTAATCTCTGGACTTGAGTTTTGTACATGGTGATAGATATGAATCTATTTGCATTCTTCTACGTGTTGACATCCAGTATGCCACCACCATTTGTTGAAGATGCTTTCTTTTTTCCACTGGATAATTTTAGCTTCTTTGTCAAAAATTATTGTTCATAGGTGTGTGGATTAATATCCCAGCCTTTGATTCAGTTCCATTGGTCAACCTCTTTGTTTTTATCCCAACACTAAGCTGTTTTCATTACTGTAGCTTTATAATAGAACTTGAGGTCAGGGATGGTGATGCCTCCAGATGTTTCTTTATTATACAAGATTGTTTTCGGTATCCTTGGTTTTTTGTTTTCCATATGAAGTTGAGTATTGTTCTTTCAAGGTTTGTGAAAAATTGTTGGGATTTTGATGGAGATTACAATTGAATCTATAGATTGTTTTTGGTAGGACTGCCATTTTATTATGTCGATCCTACCTATCCAAGAGCATGGGAAATCTTAACATTTTTTGGTATCTTCTTCAGTTTCTTTCTTCAAATACTTAAAATTCTTGTTGAACAGGTCTTTTGTTTCCTTGGTTAGTGTTACCCCAAGATATTTTATGTTATTTGTTGCTACTGTGAAGGGTGATGTTTCTCTGATTTCTTTCTCAGTTTCTTTATCATGTGTATATAGGAGGGTTGCTGAATTTTTGAGTTGATCTTGTATCGTGCCACATCACTGAAGGTACAACTAGCTGTAGGAGTTCCCTGGTAGAGTTTATGGGGTCACTTATGTATACTATCATATCATCTGCAAATAGTGAAAGTTTAACTTCTTCTTTTCTAATTTGAATCCCCTTGATCTCCTTTTTTTTTTTGTCCTATTGCTCTAGCTAAAACTTCAAGAACTATAGATAAGGAGACAGTGGGTAGCCTTGTCTTTTTCCTGATTTTAGTGGAATTATATTAGGTATTGGCTCTTCTTTGAAGTTCTGGTAGAATTCTGCACTGAAATCATCCGATCTTTGACTTTTGGGGGTTAGGAGCTTTTTGATAACTGCTTCTATTTTCTTAGATGTTATAGGTCTATTCAACTTGTTCACCTGGCATTGATTTAATTTTGGCATGTGATTCCTATCCAGAAAGTTTTCTATTTCATTACATTCTTTAATTTTGCAAAGTACAAGTTTTTGTAGTATGATGCAATGATTCTCTGGATATCCTCACTGTCTGTTGTTATGTCCCTCTTTTCATTTCTGATTTTGTTAATTTGTATGTTCTCTCTCTGCCTTTTGATTAGTTTGAATAAGCGTTTGTCTATTCTGTTATTTTTTCAAAGAACCAGCCCTTTGTTTCCTTGATTCTTTGTATTATTTTCATTGTTTTGATTCTATTGATTTCAACTCTCAATTTGACTATTTCCTATCATCTACTCCTCCTAAGTGAGTCTGCTACTTATTGTTCTAAAACTTTCAGGTGTGCTGATAAGTCACTAGTGTGATATTTCTCCATTTTTTTATGTAGGCACTTAGTGCTTTATGAACTTTCCTCTTAGCAATACTTTCATGTAACATGAGGGTTGACTTGTGGGGTTTATGTGCTGCCCAATTTCCATAGCTAGCAAACCTCCAAAGAAAAATTACAAAGAGGTCTATATTAAATATAAACTGATTGTCCCATTAGCTCAGACTTCTTATTAGCTCTTATAATTTATATTAACCCATTATTCTTATCTATGCTAGCCACATGGCCCGATACCTTTTTCAGCAGGGCAGGTCACATCTTGCTTCTTCTGTGGTCTGGGCAGGACTGGGGAAGAATGGGCTTCCTCCTTCCCAGCATTCTCCTGCTCTCATTGCCCCACCTTTACTTCATGTCTGCATGACCCTCCTATACTTCCTACCTGGCCAATCAGCATTTATTTAAAACACGACTGACAGAATACAGACAATTCTCCCACACCACTTGTCCCTTTTTTTTTTAACAAAGGAAAATATCTATAGTCCATTTTGGTTGGGGGGAATGTGGGCATAGTAGTCCAGGCTACTTCTGGCTGATTGGGGCACTGATAAACTTATGGGAACCTAAAGAAAATTTAGAGTTATGATCAAGTCCAAACTGGGGTATCCTCTGAGGCTTGATCATCTCAGGTAGCATCTTGAATTTGTTCTGGATGTAGAACTTAGACATCTGGGCCATCCATTCCTACCAGAGATTTCTCATGAGGTCTTCCTTGATCAAACCTGATTTTTCTTAACTCAGAATAAATCCACAGTGTCTCATTTCCTGTGGAAACAAAAGCACAATCTCTTCTCCAAAGTAGCATACCTTTTGACTTCAGTTTTGAAGTCAAGGTATTTTCAAAATACCTATCTTGGATTAATTCAACAGCATTTATGAGCAAATATCTTTTAGTAGCTGTTGCTCTTTCCTCAGCATTCAAGCAATTCAAAGAGAGCACAATAACATACAGTATCCAGATTCTCTGTGTGTTTTCCATCTTTACACAGCTTATTTTAAACTCTATTTCTTTTATTTTTAATTTTTGGCTTTTTGAGAAAGAGTTTCTGTGTATCTTTGTCCCAGAACTCACTCTGTAGACCAGGCTCTCCTTGAACTTACAGAGATTTGCCTGTCTCTGCCTTCGTAGTGATGGGATTAAAGGTGTGTGTTACACCACACCTTGAACTCATAGAGATCTGTCTGCCTCTGTGTCCCAGGCATTGGGATTAAAGGCATATACCACCACACTCAACCACTATTTTTCTTTCTTTTTTTATTTTAAGGACTTAAACCTTTAGCCTGCATATATTTTTAACACACAGTAAACCATTTAGAGGTTTTTTTGTACCTTTGAATCTCCCTTTACTGTATATCTCTCTTTTTTTCTGATGACATGAATCTTTAATTTACTAAGCAATATGGGTACTGTTAAAGCGTGGCTTTGACAGCTGGATCCAGCTCATTTCTTAGCTTTCTGCGATTCCAGCCTCAAGGTGGAGGTATTGGCCAGAACAATGTTTATTGCCACAACTCTATAGCATTTCAAGGTCTCTGCCACCAAGCAAGCTGCAACAGTGTGCTCACAAACCACATTCAAATGCTCCATAGTCAGACCACCTGCCTGAAAGTGTCAGAGTTTGCCCTGGCAGGACGGCCCAGAAAGCCAGTATTTTAAAATAGCATGGCTTTTTTCCTGCTATGGCTGAAAGCCAAAAAGCATGTGGTCAGCTTTTCATCAACATCATTTAAGTGTTTTGTGGAAGGACCTCTTAAAAAAGCTGCAAGGTTTTAGAGCTAAAGCTGAGTTAGGAAGCCTCTCTTAAATGAGAGTGCTTGCTCGCATCTAGCAAGCAGAGCAGGCCTGAGAAATTGCTGCTGCCAAGAAACCATGCCTAATGCTGTTATTTCATTCTAGAATTACTTCCCAAGCTGTCTAAGGCTTTATGTGGATGCAGTTGTCCACAGGTTGGCACCATTCTGTAACATAAGGGCCAGTTTGTTGGGGTTTATGTCCTGCCCAGTTTCCACAGCTGGTAAGCCCCCAAAGAAAAATAACACAGAGGTCTATATTAATTATAAACTGATTGACACATTACTTTCATAGTATCCCATAGGTTTGGGTATGTTGTGCCTTCATTTTTGTTGAATTCTAGAAAGTCTTTAATTTCTTTATTTCTTCCTTGATCCTGGGGTGGTTCAATTGAGCACTGCTCAATTTCCATGAGTTTGTAGGCTTTCTGGAATTGTTGTTAAATTCTAACTTTAAACCATGGTGATCCAATAAGATACAGGGGGTTAATCCAATTTTTTTTGTATCTGTTGAGATTTGCTTTGCTACCAAGTATGTGGTCAATTTTAGAGAAGTTTCCATGAGGTGCTGAGACGAGGATATGTTCTTTTGTTCTTGGGTGGAATGTCAGCTTACGGGGGATAGGAGGGTTTAGGGGATGAGTGTGACTTGTAGCTTCCAGAGTCCAATGGATGGGATGGGTGTGTTGGAGCAGACTACCTGCTGGAAGCTTGCCTGCTGGTTGACTAGAGAAGCTGAGGCAGGTGAGAGAAGGGCCCAGGGTTTGCCCTGCTATGGAGGGCATAGAGAGCGGTGTGCCCCACTGGGTGGTTGGTCACTCACCTCTTGGTCCTCTCTGTGTAGTTGTAGCCTGTATTTCAGAGTACCTCTGAGGTCACAGAAGATAGGAAGGTTTTTGAAAATTGAATAGATTTCACCAGTTGTCAATTTTGATCTTTGAGGGTTTCCTGTTATACAAAGACAAATGAAGAAAATTATATATTATTTTAATATATTTGCCTCAACTGCTGGGGTGATGGTGACATACTTCAATTAACTGGCAAATATTCAAAAGAAATCACATTTGTGAAGGGTTTCTAGAATTTGACTTTGAACACATTAATCATGAGGTACTTGCAAAATATCAGTTGGATTCCTGAGCATAAATATATGAAAAGGCAAGAGCCTTGAGCTGAGGGCAGTAGTTAAGACCCTTGACATGAATTAGCAGCTGTCATAAAGTATAAAGAATTAAAATTAATAGTCACTGAAGATACTACATGGGAAGAGAGCATAAAGTAGGCATAGAAATGAGCCCCTGAGCATTCAAAATATAGATTCTGACTGGGTAAAGGGATGGGAAAGTTGAAAACTAGCAATACACATGTTGGAATGAGATTTCTACAAAGGAAAGAACAATCAAATATGTTCAATATTATAAGTACAACAATATATGTCTTAGGAGATGTTGGCACACACTAATTTAGCAGAGAGCAAGATGAAGTAGGAACAGAATTTTCAAAGTTATAGTTGAATATATCATTGTACCAAGGATGAAATAATTTTTCTAAAATCCTAGAGAATTAACTTTTGAGTGATGTTATTTTTGGGGATAAGTTTAAATGACAGCAGATTTAGGAGGCAGTTTTGACAAGTGAGATTGGGGTCTCTATGTCTCAATGAAAGGAACAAAAAGAATTACCATTAAAATGGGTCAGGAGAGAAAAAGGTATGAGCCAGCATTGTCGGTGTGGTTGACAAACAAAAGATCAAGTTATGTTGACATATCAACACAGAAAGCCTATTGCTATTGTCAAAAGACAACACTGTAGCAAAAAATCTAGAACTAGTTGGCTCTTAAATGGAATTCATGAATCCAGTATAGAATGTGAGTTCCCTTGAACAACAGCAGGCAGGTTGGAACACAGAAGAATGTGAGTTCCCACTGAACAGTAGCAGGCAGATAGGATCCACAAGCAGAATCACAAGAAAGGGTGATACATTAACTTGGGGTGCTTTATAAGTAAAATATTTACTAGATAGATCTGCTTTCTCAGTGTTTCTGTCTGATACATTCTATGGTGTTTGGTTTCAGTGAAATCCTTTGAATTTGGTCTGGGTCTTTTAAGTCTAGTACAGAATCTCAGTTCACATAATTTTAATACTGTAAATTTATGAGTTATTTGTGCAATTAAGACAATGTCATAAATAAAATTATACTCTAGACTCATTTTCTTCTTACTGGAGATATGGAAGTAGAGAAAAAGGTGTCTGGGATTATTCAGAAGTGTTCCAAATTCTAAATTTATGAGAACATTCCTTGTCTAGGGCAGTGACTCATCTAGTTCAAAGTTTCTAATTAATAAAAGTCTTGAGCTAGGTTAAAATCTGCTACTGTGAAAAAAAAAACTAATGAAAGAAATTTACCTAAACCACTTCCATTTTTCTTTATTTGCTCTGTGCTAACTTTGTAGTGACATGTATGTAAACCTAACTTATATGCAAATTTATGTTAATGATATAACTGACACTTAGAATCTAAATTGACAATGAGGTAAAAGCAATGTATTCTGAGGAAAGATTTGTTAATGTTGGTCTTTCAGAAAGTAATCTTGAAATATCAATGGAATTACTCATAGATCCTGTGTGTTCAGTTCATGTGGATTTAGTCTATGGAGATTTTGTTTTATATTTATTTGACATCACTGAACTTATAAGAGATATGAACAAAGAGAATTTTCAAATATAAACTTTTAAAAATTAATAGATTCACTTTCCTTTCCTGCCATTCAAAACTTTCTATTCTTTTCTCTTTAAGTGGTTAGAGAAAATATAATTTATTTTGACGTTGCCTTTAATCAATTATAGGCTAACTTCTTATTTCTAACAGATTGTTCATAGAATCAACTTTAAATTTCAGACAAAAAATGAACTTTCAGAATATTTTTTCCATAGAATCTAAGGCAAATATTTTTGCATCATTGATATGAGATAGTTTAGATACTTCCATCTCAGTGTTAACATACATAACCACAAAAAATAGAACCTGGACTACCAGGATGAAGGGCTAATGAAAGGTTTTGCTCAAGGACAGGGTGAAGGGGAAGGGTCTGGGGAAGCAAGGGAGGAAAAGGGCATAGAACACATCACTAATGAAGAGAGAGAAACAAATCTGCCCCAAATCAAAGGAAGATAAGGACCCTCTTCGTGGGTTCTTGGAGTGATCCAGGCTCTGAAAGTTTTAGCAGTCATCAGGAAGTCTTTTCAAAGAAAATATTTTCTTTGTGTTTTAAGAAATACTTCGCTATTTCATATAAGATACAGATAAAAGACCAGTTCATTTTGGGAGTCATGATGATATTATCCTGAGTTTTATAGGCTTTATAACTGTGATAGGATTAGAAGAAAAAAGGATTAAAGGATAGGCATAATCCATATGTTTTTGACAAGGAAGAGACTTGATTTTGACTTTCATTAATAATTGAACATAAGCAAAAAGCTCTATATTCTCATAGTCTGTTGTCTCTGCATGTGTCTTCATCTTGTTTTCTCTCTATATATAAATATCTACTGTATATCTATATTGAATATCTAGTGTACATCTATCTACATGTCTATCTGTGTGTGTGTGTATGTGTGTGTGTATGTGTGTGTTGTATAATTCCTCTTAGGTCTTAGTCTCTTGGAAAGTGGGTGGGGTTTTTAAGAAGATATTGATTTATTACATCTTGGATATTAGAATAGATTATCGTAGATAAATTGGATCCCTAAGTAAATAACATATTTGATTCCTAATTTGTATGTTTCCCTCCTTAATACATTTCTTAAAAAACATACATTTTTAGGCTTACACATCATAGCTACTGTCTTACTTGGTTTGCTTCATTGTATTCATGATTGTAGTAGATGCAAAGTTATTTGTAATGGTGGTATGGTCTAATCATTTTACCAGCCTCCACAGATGTACTGCTGTGTGTTCTAAGCATGGTGAACATATGCCTGCATTTATTGATGTATATAAGGCTTTTTTTGCTGTACTACTTACAAAAATGAATACATAAAGATTGTCCATTGAGGCAATATCATAAGAACATGATATGGATTTCCCAATCACGATCTTACTGCAGTTGTAGTTATCTGTACTGTAGTATGAGTTATCTGTACTGTAGTATGTAGTACTAGCTAGCTTTACCCGAAATAATTACATAGAAACTGCATTCTTTTAAACATTGCTTGGCTCATTGGTTTCAGCCTCTTATTGGCTAACTCTCACATCTTGATTAACCCATTTCTAATAATCTGTGTAGCACCATGAGGTGGTGGCTTACCGGGAGGATTCTAACCGGCATCCGTCTTGGAGAGGAGAGTCATGGCGAATGCCTGCCTCTGCTTTCTTTCTCCCACAATTCTGTTCTGTCTACTCCATTCACCTAAGGGCTGGCCTATCAAAAACGCCAAGGTAGTCTCTTTATTAACCAATGAAAGTAACAATAGACAGATAACCCTCCTCCATCACTGCACAGAACCTACACTGTAACATGAGGGTCGGCTTGTTGGGGTATCTGTCCCACCCAGTACTCCACAGCCAGCAAACCCCAAAGAAAATCACACACAAGACTCCATAAGATTATAAACTGATTGGCCCAATAGGTCAGGCTTATTATTAGTTCTTGTAACTTATATTAATCCATTATCATTATCTATGTTAGCCATAATGGCTCAGTACCTTTTCCAGCTGGGCAGCTTACATGTTTTCTCTCCAGTGGTCTGCGCAGGAGTGGCTAAGGGAGTTTCCCCCTCCCTAGCCTTATCCTATTCTCATTGCCCTGCCTCTACTTGCTGTCTGGTTGACCCACCTATACTTCCTGCCTGGCCAATCAGCGTTTTATTAAAATACATGATTGACAGAATACAGACAATTCTCCCGCACCACTACACAATATCAGGCGAGACAAACACTGACAGAGATGGAGTAGACGATCTTCAGGCATACCACACACTGAGAAGAATGTGGCAGACCAGTGCTCAGGGAAGAAAGAACACTCTATTGAGGATGTGAATGCAGGTGCACTTCTCACTCTCCAGGGGACAACCCTACATTTATGAAATTATGAACTCACAGGACTTCGTGGTTTATCAAAAAAAAAACATGAAGTAAGGAGGGAGAATTATAGGAGAGATATAAAAGGAATTGGGGAAAATTAGGAGTAGATATGTATTCTACTTCAATGGGTACACATATAAAATTCTCAACCTTTTAAAAATTAAAGTTGATAATTCTATAAATGTGACTAGAAAAGTAGATGTTTAATTTCACACTTTGTGTCGCATATTCTCAATGACCAACTAGATACTAATATTGCATGATGGGGTTATGCAGTTTTGAATCATATTGATAGTTCACACAAACTAAAATAAAAATACATGCAAAATTAGGAATAAAAAAGATCAAAGTAACTTTGATTTCCAGAAAAGCAAGCATTGAATCAATTCCTACAAAGAGTAATTGCATATTTTAACTAAAATAACTGTAAAATGCAAGCACATGTATATACGTATGCACACACAGAGCCATTTGGAAGAGTGACCAAGAGCAGGAAAGACATTGGAAGGAATTCATTTCTTGAAAGAATGATTGTTGAGTGAAAGCTGCTTTGTTGGGGGGTGTGCTGTGATTAGAGCTCCTACAGAGAGCTGTAGCTTTCTTGCCTGAGGAATCCACACTGGATCTCGGTCTTGAAAAGCAGTTGGCAATGGAGAGAAGTTGCAACAGAAATGAGAGAGCAGTACAATCAAGACCTCTACAAATCTGCATTTACCACCTGAAGCCTTTGGCAGGCCTCTGATGTGTGCACAGATGTGACCTGCTCCAGGTAGTTCAGTGGAATAATGACTAAGTGAAAGACAGTCTTGAGGAGAAATTCTTCAGCTGATCATCTCCACAGGAAAAGAACTTTAGGCATTGGCCCTACCAAGTTACAGAGACTCTGACACTAAGTGAAAAATTAAAATAAATCATTCATTCCAAACCCTAAAACAAGGTTTTGACAAGGTCAAAAGAACCTATTGGTAATGTGATTGGCTGGCAGAACAAAACTCAAGAATCTGCCAAAGAAAGATTAAAGAATCCAGGCTCTGGTATACCAAAATAAGGAAATATGGTCCAGGAGAAAAATACATTAATAGAACAGAACCACAAGTTATCTTCATATGAGAATTATCAGTCAAGGGAAATAAAATTACCATGATAAATGCAAAATCAAATACATGGTGGAAGGTATTTTGAGAGACGGACAGTTGGGACTGAAGAGATGGCTTAGTGACTGAGTGCTTGCTGTACACTTCAGCACCCACATAAACTCGGGGTGCTAGAGAGCACTTCTGCAACTCCAGCATGGAGAATAGAAATCGAAGATCATGGGGATTTACAAGGCCATTTAGAATATTGGAAATGGCAAGTTGCAGGTTCTTTGAAGACCCACTGATTTAAATAATAAGGTGAAGAACAAGAGAGGGAGATACCCGGTATTAACTTTTGACCTCCAATGCACACCCATATCTTCAAACACACATGCATATACCACAAATACAGTGAAAAAGGAGAAAGAGAGAGAGGGAGAGAGAGAGAGAGAGAGAGAGAGAGAGAGAGAGAGAGAGAGAGAGAGAGAGAACTTAGTAAATAATGTGAAAATTATTGAAAAGAACTAGTTGGGAAATAAGCAATTAGAACATCAGTATGGGAAATTGAAAGTATAACTAAAGAGCTTAGTATCAAAACAGAAAAATATTGAAACCATAAACGTGATGACTAATACATAGAAATTAGCCCAAATAGCAATTTTTTCTATGATCAAATACCCAGGAGAACATAACTTAAGTAAAGAGGTATTCAATTTTGCTTAGTTTGGTGTTATAGTCATTGAAGATAGTAAAGTCAAGGCTGTAGGAACTTGAAGCAGCTGGACATTGTATTGACTGTGGTATAGCATGGAGGGCTGGCTTGTTGGGGTTTCTGTCCTACCCAGCATCCCACAGCAGGCAAGCTCCAAAGAAAATCACAGAGTCTACATTAGGTTATAAACTGATTGGCCCATTAACTAAGTCTTCTTATTAGCTCTTGTAGCTTATATTAACCACTTATTCTCATCTATGTTAGCCACACAACTCGGTACCTTTCACAGCTGGGCAGAATAGATCTTGCTTCTTGGTGGTCTGGGCAGGAATCCAGAGGGAGCTTCCTTCTTCCCAGAATACTCCTGATCTCATTGCCCCACCTCCACTTCCTGTCTGGTTGACCCACCTATACTTCCTGCCTGGACAATCAGTGTTTATTTAAAACATGATTGACAGAATACAAACAATTCTCCTGCATCACTGTGGGAAAGAAGAAATCAGTGGATGCTCTGCTTGGCTTTTTTCTTCTTTGTTCAGTCCAGGTCTCTAGTTCATGGAAGGTTGTCATCCACTCTTAGCGTTGTTCTTTGTAACTCAGTTAACCCAGTCAAGATGAGCCCCTGCAGGTATGTGTGCAAATTTGTCTCCTAGGTCATTCTAGGTGTTGTGAATTTGACAATCAGTATTAAGTATCACAAATGAAGAGAAAATTATCAATAATTTCACTTAAATAAGTGACAATATAAAATGTCTCATAAGTAGAAAACAGAAGTCTAATAATGAAAAAAAGCTAATGATAAAAAAATGTGGTGGAGGAAGATATGCACTGAAACAGAACCTAGATTTGTTTAATCACAATTGCTAGCAGACCTGGAAATCTCATCTAACTCTCACAGTAATTGCGCAAAGGAAATCATATTTAATTATGTCATACTTAACAAGGCAGAATGAGGACATTTTCAACTGAACTAGAGTTCAGATAAAAAAAAAAGACATTGTTGATTCTATTTATTTCCAAGGACAGATACTAAATCTCATCAATTATCCTCCAGTTTAAGAGAGAAAGGAGTAGAGAGCAAAGGATCAAATAGCAGGAGACAAATGGAAAACAAATAGCAAACTAGTAGTTTAAGTCCAATTAGGTTTGTCATCACATTAAAAGTCGATAGGCAGAAGGTTATAATTAAAAGACAGTTTATCAAATTGGATGAATAATAAAACCAGTTATGTGTCATTTAAATGGACAAATTTAAAAGTAAAAGCAGGTTGGAGTAAAAGAAGAGAAAATATATATATTAGAAAAATCCAAAACACATGGAAATTGGTGTGGCTAAATATCATGGTAGACTTTAAGACAGAGAGACAGAATGCTAGTTAGGTTTAAACACTAATACAGATGGCAAGGAAAGGAGTCAGGAACAATAATCCTGTGAGGGTGACTACTCCATCTTTTCTTGGAATTGGTGTAGAGTTCCTGGACTCAGGTGCTACCTGTTAGCATTTTCCTCGACATCCTCCTGGTAGCTTTCCACTTTTATGGCACTCAAGGGTATGCCATTTAACATGCAAATGAGGTTTAGCATCAAATCAGCGGTTTTCTGGGGGTCAATCTGATAGCTATGGGAGATCCAGGCCAGATCCCGAGTCCATCTCAGGAGGAATGTCTGAATTTAGGGATCCTATCCTCAGAAATAAATAGGTTTGAGGTAGGAAGATTAGAAGTTGAACTGGATCACCTAGCCCTTCTTAGGGTAACAATCTCACTTCCTAAGATTTCCAAAACCTCCTGCATGTGGCCCCATGCTAGAGACCATGCCCCTAGCAAGGAAGTCTGTGGGAAATATTTCATAATTAAATCAAAATCTCTGGCTCTCAGTATCAGTCTCAAAAATTGAAATGCACTTACAAGAGCCTCAATATTTTTAAGTTCAAATAAAAATTAATTAATTTAATTAAATTTTTAGTTTTTTAACATTTTTATTTTTTTTTATAGTTCTACCTATACTGCTTATCAAATTAAAGACTCACTACAGATGGCACCCACGTGGATAACTGCATCCACAGAAAGCCTGAGAAAGCTTGGGAAAGAATAGAGTAAAGCACGTTTTGTTGGTAGCAGCACTTTCTCGGGTCTGCTCTTCTTGCTAGAGGCAAACAAATGCTCTCATCTAAGAGAGGCTTCCTGACTCAGCTTTAGCTGCAAAACTTTGCAGCTCCTTTAAGAAATACTGCCACGAAACACTTAAATGGTGTTGATGAAAAGCTGAACGCATGCTTTTCGGTTTTCAGCCATAGCAGGAAAAAAGCTGTGCTATTTTAAAATGCTGGCTTTCTGGGCCGTCCTGCCAGGGCAAACTCTGACTCTTTCAGGCAGGCAGTCCGACTCAGTGTGATCTGTGAGCAGAATGCTGCGGCTTGCTTGCTGACAGGGCCCTTGAAACGCCACAGAATTGTGGCAAAAAAAAAAATGGTTCCAGCAGTACCTCTGCCATGAGTCTGGAAAGCTAAGGAATGGGCTGGATCTAGCTGTCAAAGCCACGGCTTTGTATTGCTTTGTAAATTAAAGGCTCATGTGGTCAGAAAAAGAGAGATATACAGTAAAGAGAGATTCAAAGAGGAAGAAAACCTCTAAATGGTTTACAGTGTGTTAAAAATATATGCAGGATAAAAGTTAAAGTTCTTAAAGAAAAAAAAGAAAGAGAGTGTTGGGTGTGGTGGTATACACCTTTAATCCCAACACTTGGGAGGCAGAGATAAATTGACCTCTGAGACTTCAAGGAGTAGAGGTAGATTGACCTCTGTGACTTTAAGGTGTGGTAGCACACACCTTTAATCCCAATGCCTGGGAGGCAGAGACAGACAGATCTCTGTGAGTTCAAGGTGTGGTAGCACACGCCTTTAATCCCAGCACTGGGGAGGCAGAGACAGTGGGATCTCTGTGAGTTCAAGAACAGCCTGGTCTACAGAGTTATTCCAGGACAAAGCTATACAGAGAATCTGTCTCAAAAAGTAAAAGTAAAAATAAAAGAAATAGAAGTTAAAATAAAGCCGAATAAAAATGGAAAATACACAGAGAATCTTAATACTGTATGCTATTATGCTCTCTTTGAATTGTTTGAATGCTGAGGATGGAGCAAGAGCTGCTAAAATATATTTGCTTATAAATGCTGCTGAATTAATCCAAGATAGATATTTTGAAAATACCTTGGCTTCAAAATTGAAGTCAAAAGGTATGCTACTTTGGAGAAGAGATTGTGCTTTTGTTTCCACAGGAACTAAGAGACTGTGGATTCATTCTGAATTAAGAAAAATCAGGTTCAATCAAGGAAGACCACCTGAGAAATCTCCAGTAGGAACAGATGGCCTGGATACAGAGTTCTACATCCAGAACTGATTCAGGATTGCTGCCTGCAGTGATCAAGCTTCACAGGATACTCCGGTCAGGACTTGATGATAACTTTCTTTAGTTCCCCATAAGATTATCAGCACCCCCAATCAGCAGGAAGTAGCCTGAAATACTACTCCCACATTCCCAACAAATGGACTATGGGCTTTTTCCTTTTTTTTTTTTTTAAAAAAAAGGGAAATGGTGTGGGAGAATTGTCTGTATTCTGTCAATCATATATTTTAATAAAACACTGATTGGCCAGGCAGGAAGCATAGGAGGGTCAAGCAGACATGAAGTAAAGGTGGGGCAATGAGAACAGGAGAAGGTTAGGAAGGAGGAAGCGCAGTCCTCCATTCCTGTCCAGATCACCAAAGAAGCAACATGTGAGCTGACAGCTGAAAAAGGTACCAAGCCATATGGCTAACGTAGATAAGGATTCTGGGGTAATGTATGTTATAAGAGCTAATAAGTAGCCAGAGCTAGGGGCCAATCAGTTTTATAATCTTATGGAGTCTTGTGTGTTATTTTCTTTGGGATTTGTTGGCTGTGGGGTACTGGGCGAGACAGAAACCCCAACTAGCCGGCCCTCATGTTACATTTTATTAAAAGTTTTTTTTTCATTTTACTTATCAACCACAGTTCTCCTTCCCTCCCCTTCTCCTGCTCCCCACAAACCTTCCCCTTACCCAACCCTGACATCTTCAAATTTGCCAGGAAATGAACTGAACTAGAAAAAACATCTTGAGTAAGGTAACCCAAACCCAGAGAGAAAAACACAGCATATGCTCACTCATAAATTAATATTAGCCCTAAAGAAAAGGATAACCAGGCAACAAGCTACAAACCCTAGTTAGGCAACAAAGAGGAGCCTAAGAGAGACAGTATGGATGCCCCTAAGAAGGATAAATAGATAAGATCTCCTGAGAAAATTGGGGGCTTGCAAGGAGACAAAGTAGGAAAGCAAGGAAAGAGGTATTTTGATTGAGGGAGCCATTATAGTGTTAGGGACCCCCCCCTGGCTAGGGAAATTCCGAGGAATCTACAAGATTGACTCCAGCTAAGACTCCAAGTAATAGTGGAGAAGGTGCCTGAACTCGCCTTCCCTTGTAATGAGATTGATGACCACCTTAACTTTCATTATAGAACCTTCATCCAGTAACTGATGAAACCAGATACAGAGATCCATAGCTAAGCACTGTTCTGAGCTCCCAGAGTCCAGCTAAAGAGAGGGAGGAGGGATTATATGAGCAAAGGGGTCAAGAACATGATGGAAAAACCCATAGAGACAGCTGACGCTAGCTAGTGGGAACTCACTGGCTCTGGACTGACAACTGGGGAACTTTCAAAGGACCAAACTAGGCCTTCTGAATGTGGGTGACAATTTTGTGGCTTGGGCATTCTGTGGGGCCACTGACAATGAGACCAGGATTTGTCTCTACTGTATGAACTGGCCTTTTGGAGCCCATTTTCTATGGAGGAATACCTTGCTCAGCCTCAATACAAGGGGAAGGGGTTTGGTCTTGCCTTAACTTGATATGCTAGACTTTGTTGACTCCCCATGATTTATTTATTCTATGTTTTAATTTATCTTTTGAGAACATCACACAATATATTTTAATCTTATTCTTTCTCTTCTGCCAACTATTTATTCCTAAATCTCAACCCCCCCAACCCATTTTCATATTCTTTCTCTCTCTCTTAAATAAAAGCCAAAGTTTTCTTTTGGCAAACTCAAACTCCTGAGCATGGGTAATGCCCTAGACTATGGTGTAAATATCCAATGTCATCCCACTGGAGATAACTGATTTTTCCTCTTTCATTAGCTAACAATTGCAAACAGTTTCTTGGCTAGAGATGGAACTTTGTAGCCCCCTTCCCCTCTGTGCTGACTCAGCACATACAAATCTTGTACAGGTTGTCATCACTTTTGTTAGTTCATATGTGCATCTGCCCTGTTGTGTCCGAAAAACACTATTTCATTAAAGTTGTCTACAACCTCTAGCTTTTAGAATCTTCCTCTACCCCATCTTCCACACAACTATATCCCTGAACCCTGCGAAGAGAGATTTAATG
The DNA here is from genome assembly GCF_982192425.1 of Myodes glareolus. NCBI lineage: Eukaryota > Metazoa > Chordata > Mammalia > Rodentia > Cricetidae > Myodes > Myodes glareolus. The sequence continues at coordinate 10,254,098 of NC_142026.1, forward strand.
AAAACAGAATTGAGGACTGAGTATCCCAAGGTCTTTTCCTCTCTGCTTATGGGGTCCCATTGTGGATCTCTGTGTTAGTTCCTAGCTCCAACAAGAGAAAGTTTCTCTGATGAAGGTTGAGTGAAGAGGTGATTTATCCCTATAATGATATGTCAGTGAGAGTAATTTTATTGCCAAGTTTCTTAGACAGAGCAATAGTAACAGGTCTTTCCTTAGGGCCAATGACTTATTTTGTCTGATGTTCTTGGCTTCATTAACAGTGTCAGGTTTGAATTTTTTTTCATGAAGCTGACTTTAAATTCCACTGAGGTGGTTTTAAATAAGAATGACCTCCATATGTTCATTTATTTGAATACTTAGTCACCAGTGAGTGGCACTATTTAAAAGGAAGTGAGGCATTGTTGGTAAAACTGTGTTGCCTGAGATGGGCTTTGAGGTTTCTAAAGCCCACACTAGGCCCATTGTCTCTCTCTTGATGCTAGCAGATCCATATGCAGAACTCTCTGCTCCTTCTCCAGGGCCATGTTTGCCAGCTTGCTTCCTGCCAAGTTGAAAATGGAGTAAACTTCTGAAGCTTTAGACAACCTCTGTTAAATGCTGTTCTTTGTTGGAGTTACCACGGTCATGGTGTCTCTTCACAGCAATAGAGTGCTAAGTTATGAATCAAAAAATTCAAATTCTGGGGGTTCTCTGCTTACATTCAAAGCAAACCTTTAGGTGAGCTCCATAAAAATTAGAAGCAAATTATACCAGAAAAGAATAAACATTCTCATTCAAAATACTAGAATGTAGGCTTAAAAAGAAGGGATGGGACTAAAGAAAGGCAAAATCTATCTAAACTCTTTCCCAAACTGTAGCAAATGACTTCTAGCTTAATTTTCAAGTGAGCCCCCACTGTGAAGAAACAATATATACTCTTCATATTTCTAGCAGGGTTCTGGGCTTCTAGGTCTATTAAATTTTGCTACATCATGCTAGGGATCTTTGCCCATAACTCCAAACTCATCTACATTCTTCCAACAAACAAGGTCTGTGTACTTTTGAATCACATTATAAGGCTGTCATAGCAACTACCCAACTTCCCTGATACACATGTTCAGATTAGTTAGGTTTTTGTGTATGAAGTAATGCCTGACCGAAACTAACAAAAGGGAAGAATGATTTTTTTCTGGTCAGGTTTTAGTTATTGATCAGTTTGCTCCATTGCTGTGAAGCAGACCATAGTGAAAGGGACATGAGACCAAGCTGTGCCCTCATGGCAGCTGGGACACAGACACGGGACAGACAGAGGAGTGTCAAGGAAGAAGATAAAAACAAAATCAAAATTTAGATTTCACTCTCTAAATTTTAAAATAACCATACTAACAATTTTTTTCAGTATAATCATTTATGGAACACCCTCAGAAGCATCTTTATCCATTTATTTTAGTTGGTAGCAAGGTACATGATGATTGCCCTATGTGGATATACCACTTTTCCATAATTATTTTTATTGTAAATGTCTATATAAATTTGTTGTGCACATAAGGAACACTGAAAATCTTCCAAACTGAGTTATTCAGTGGTTCATTTCTGAGTGACATAGAAATGTAATAATATGATTTCCATCTCAAATAACATCTTAATTCCAGAAAGACTAATCAATAGTATGCCTGTTGTTGCTGTTGGTGGTGTGTATAGGGTGTGTGAGGGGTGTGTGTTTATGTGATGGTGGTAGTGTGTAGTATGTGTGTAGGAGGTGGGTGTGTAGGCCAGAGGTCAGCCTAAGGTTGTTCCTCAGATAGTATCCACTTTTGTTATTCTTTTGATATTTGACTCACTGGGACTAAGACCTTGCATATTGCTTCAAGCTGGTCAGACAATGACTACAGGGACCTAACTGTCTCTCTCTTTGTAGTACAAGGGTTAAGAACACTTGTCAGCACATCCAGCTTTTTTGTTTTGTTTTGATTTGTTTTGTTTTGTGGGGGTTTCTCTGCAGCTTGGGGGCCTGTCCGGAAATTAGCTCTTGCAGACCAGGCTGGCCTCGAACTCACAGAGATCTGCCAGCTTCTGCTTCCCAAGTGCTGGGATTAAAGGTGTGTACCACCACTGCCCAGTTTATATACAGCTTTTTTAATGTGGGTGCTAGGATTGAACTCAGGCCCTTGTGATGGCAGGGCTAACACTTTTCATGCTCAGTAGGTCCACAGACCCCAATGTAGGGATATTTTCTAAGCATCTTTTTTTTTTTTCTAGAAGATCTTTTACCCCAATGTCTTTTGCAAACACTCATTATATCAAAAAATTCTTTTTAAAAATGAGCTGCCAATGTCCAATATTCCCTTTCCATATCTGCCAATAACTCAAAATTATACCATTGTTATTCCTTTAAGATTGCTTTACTTCCTCTTGACATCTGTTTTTATGACTTTGGAACATTCTGTGAGGTTTTATTGCTAAGCTCACAGAGTAACTCTAACCTACAGTTAGATAAAATATGTTCACTTTCATAAGGTCAATTGTTTCAGCTCCTTTCTGAAGAGTGCTTCAAGTATTTAACTCAGGGGAACTTATTTTACGGGACGATAAAAGGTACACCGTTTTCTGTTCATGCCAGCAAATATTTTAATCCCTTTCTCTCACACCTGTTCCCTCCACCCACTGACTGTTCGTGTGTATCTGATTCCTTTAACTGGTATTGAATATTGAGTGTGCAGTTTTGCAGTTGCCCTGCCAGAATTGGAACCACATCTCGTGCCTGTCTCATTGAAGCTCTGCCCAGCTTTGCAGTTCCTATTCTAAATAGAACTCTGTATAAAAGTTGAGTGTCATTATAATTTAGAGACCCATTCTCTGGCATCAAGCCAAATAAGTCTAATTTGGGATCTAGGGAATGATAGACAAGAAAATTACAACTGGGTAAAAAGTGTACATTGAATTCTAATTCAAAACAGGGGCTTTGGATGTCATGTTTTATTTTGTGATTTGTTATTGTTTGAAGAATTTTAAAACCTCTGATTCTGTTACAAAAATGTAGGACAAGGCAGGTGCGAAATTATATATTTGACTCATTCTTGGGAGCAATAGCTTAAAATATATCAACACCTCTTATTATTATAAATATGTTCCCTTTCCCTGTAAATACTGATTCTTTTCTTACATAATTATACTTAAGTATCCTCAATTTAATTGACAACTATTGGTAAAATATCTAACCCACTAAAATTCAATTTCTCTTTTTCTTCTTGGAAGTAATCTCAGAGTTCTCCCATGTTTAGAGACTCAGCCCTTATCTATGGGTAAGAAAATCAAAAAATTAAGATATCTTGAATGATTTTGAGTTTAACATATATTTTAGGTGTACTAAGATTATCTTGTATGATTTCAAATTTAACATATGATTTACCTGCGTCTTCTTTCTTTTTGAATTTGCTTTCCTTTGCCTGTGGTCATTTCACACATTTTTGAAGAGTCTCTTGGATTTATTTCCTTTTATGTCATAATGAAGATCATGTCCATAATTTTTTGCCTTTGATTTTTGCAAGTATAATTTTGTAGATCATGTCATCTCTTCTTAAAACAGGAGTCTCTCAGCACAGACTTGAGTAAATATTTCTCTAGTCTCATCCCCTCCCTCTAAGCTACCATAATGCTGGACAGGTTCCAATCCACTGAAACCTGAACTCATCTTACCTTTCTAAAAACATCTCACTTTCCACTTAAGAACATGCACTGTGCCTCTCACGATCTGTCTACGAAAACAAGTAGGTTCTCTCTGCTAACATTTAAAGTTCTCTCAGAAAAGGCCTCAGACTACCTCTTCTATGAACACTATATCCAGGGTGGGGGGCATCTTTAGTAGCTCATAGGGTTGGCTTAGAACCTAGTGTCTTGAAATAGTGACTACTGGGCACAAATTTTAAGGACTACTAATACAATTACGTGACATTCTGAGAAAAAAAATGATTCCTAATTTTGTATCTTGGCTGATCATTTGATGACAATTGGTTCATAAAAATATTGTCATCACTACCGGCTTCAGCTCCTGCAAGTGGCTTGTGCTATTATTCCTGGGCTGTTCTCTTTATTCCAGCTCATCACCCGAGACTTCCGGGATTCTCCCTATAGGGGTTCACTACTTGGTTATCTCATAGCATCACTTGTGGAGAACACATCCATTTGTATAACTAGAGGACTACATTTCTGAAGTTTTTTTTTAAAAAAAATACATTTCTGTAGTTTAAAACCTAGTGTATAATTATACAAATTAGTAAAACTGTATGAAAATTAGTCATATAAAATGTGGAGTAAATGAACCTTCATAGCTAGCATACAGTAGACCCATCTGGATTTCTAAAACTGAGGGCCATAGAACATTTTTGAAAGATGAAGAGAGATTAAATGTAGGAAAAGTATGATTGTATAACTAGGAAAATAGTATACTATAAGTGTGGGAATTCTTGGAAGTTTGATATGCTAATAAATCCTAATAAAGAGGGACAAATATCCTCCTAAGTTGCATTGTGTAAGAGAGTTTTCACTTAGTTATAAAATTAAAGCAAGTGAATTGTGAGTTTGACTTTCAAAAGAACAATAACCCTATGCTAATTCATATTCACCAAATTCTTGGATGAAGTCGTGAATAACCAAGGCTTTGTATTAAGCATTTGTACAAATTTCACCTCCTTTATAGTGGTATCTATTTTTTTTTGCCTGCTTATGATGCCCAGATTTATAAGTTCAAGGACTTTCGTAAGTATTATCACTCAACATTTTGATACAACTTGTATATCTCTGGTTATAGCTTTTTATGACAGAATGAGACCGACTGTACAATGCTATAATTTGATATTGAAATGGAAATCTTGAGGTGTCTGTTAGAAGCACCACCTTCTGATTTGGTGCCAAAGTATAACAGACAGCCACTCCTGTGCATTGTTTAACAGAGTAAGTGAGATCACACCAATTACCAAGATTGTAACTGCTTTTCCTTGGTATTTTTCAGGCCCTCCGCTTATATGGTGTTCTTTCAGAGCTACATAGCAATTCTAAGAATGTTTCTATGAACTATTAATTTCTTTAAGCAATGCTTTTTCTGATGTCTCGATGTTTTGTGCAAGAATAAGCACAGTTATGATTCCAATACAACATATTTCTCTATTGGTAGACTACTCTTTTACTCCAAACAAACAGGCCTATTCAATATAGGGAAAGAATGAAATAAAAGTAAACTTATGTGTGCTATGGAAGAATTTATCAGTGAACCCTTACACTGGGAATTGTTGTGTTTCCTAGGTTTTAGCAAAGTGTTATTTTCTGTCCATTTTGATATACTTTTAATTACTAACTGGGAAGGAATGGAGAGAGCAATAAAAATGTAAAATTTTACATATTTTTATGTTATATCCAATATTTATGCTCAGAATTGAATGTGTTTTGTAGTTCTGAAAGAAAAGTAGTAAGATAGTTAAGACATGCAAGTGATGGACAGGCAGCTCAGTGGGCTATCATTTCCCTAAAATGGTATTCCATGTTTGTCATGGCTCTTATGTGTTATGCAAATATCCAGAAGTTTGCAGGAAGTATGTTTTCTGTGAATTTATTTTGTATCGAGGGTGTGACTTACAATTTTCTTTTCAGTTTAGGATGGTGACAAGAAACACAACCAGGGTCACAGAAGTGAGGGGAAAGGAATTTAGATGTTCAACACCTAGAGACCAACTTTACATTAGTAAGGCATGGTTTACTTGCCATATTCTTACTCTTGGGAGTGTTATTGATATATATGTTATGGTGTAAGTCTAAAATGCCCCCTGAAGACTCATATGTTAAAGGAATCCTTGCCTGCTTATGAGTTTAGAGGAAGAAATGGGCTCATAAGGGCTGGAGTTTTATGGTGTTATTAGAAGAAAGTGAAAATTTTAACAGGCTTTGCCTGAGGACCAATGTAATGACCCACCAGCAAACCATGATCAAACCCTCTGAAACCATGAGCCAAGGCAAGAATGGTTTCTCAAAGTTGCTCTGCCATACAATTTCATAACAATGAAAACCAACACAACCTTTTCCTGGCTGTGGTTACCTGATCTCAACAGATTTTCCTTCTTCTGGCAGGTAAGACATAGTGAAACTTGGAGCTTTTATTGTGAAGACAATTGAAACACAGAGATCCAATAGCAGCAGTTAAAGCCTGGAGGCTCGGCTGCACTTTATGGCTTTCTAAGCCTTTAATGGTTATAGCTGTACCCGAATGAGATAGAGCATTTTCTATTCTGTGTTTGGATCACCTTTTCCATCCATAACTTAAAATAAGAGCAGTTTGTTTTCAATCTCTTTTATGGAATAATGTAGAGGAAACTGACCTGAGGATTCTGATATCTATTATAAAGGTTTCTTTGAGAAAAAGCAATGTTCTCTATTTTAAGACAGGCAGTCAAAATTATTCACATTGATGTAATGATAATTATAAAGTGTTTCATAATTAGGTTAATATTGGAGAAGCTAAAATAGACAAATTTTACATTTTTCTTACTATTATGCATTTGTTTTAATGTAGTTACTCAGGGCAAAGCCACACACACACACACGCACACACGCACACACGCACACACACACACGCACACACACACACACACAATCACACACCTCAGATGGTTGGTGGTAGGGGGACCACAGAAACACATTGAATATTAGACAAATTTTGCAACTCTATTTTGTAAACAAGACTCCATGACTCATTAGAGCAGGTAAGCTTTTTGATTCCCAAAGAGAAACAACAGCATCCTGTGATGCTTTGGCACCATTACCTTTAAAGCAATTACATTTATTTATTTATTTGTGGTGTGTGCCTATGTGTGTAATGTGTGTGTATGTGTGTGTGTTTGTGTGTATGGGTGTGTGATGTATAGACTCGTACATGTCATAGCACACTGGAGGAGATCAAAAGACAGCTTGAACGGTGTGTTCTCTACCACCATGTGGAACCCAAGGACCAAATTGAGATCATCAGGCTTGGCAGCCAACCCTCTTACCTGTCGGGTGTCTCACAAGCCCCCACTCGTGTCATACTGCTACCTTGTTCATAGTTCCTGTGATGGGAAGTATTAAGGCTCTCCTCTTCCTGAATAGGTCTCAGGAAACAGGATCTTCTGAGCAAGTGCTTTCCCTGTGTGCCTGTGGATATCTATTCTGCTGGCCCTGTACAGTGACTTTGGTTTTCACTGCCAGATTTAATAGGCTCTCTCAGTAGGGCCTGATGATCTCTCAGTCTATACGTCATTAGCTAAAACTATCCAGAAGCTATAAAAATCAAGGCCCACATACGTAGGATCGCAGTTTCATTGCTGAAGACTCAATAATGAATATGATCCTTCAATGTGACAAGAATGTAAAGGCTTCTAACTCTTTTGACCTTCGGACTGGATTATTTTGAAGAGTTGACTCTCTTCCTGGCAGCCCTCAGGCTATAACCACGGCAATAATAAACCGTTTTTAAGACATGACCTTGTTGACTTGTTTGAAACAATCTCGCTCAGTTTTCTGTCTGTTTGCTTTGTACTTCAATTTAATTTTTGTTTCCTTCTCCGTGAGGGAGGTGGTTAATCTATCTTCCATTTCCTATTTGGAGGAACAATGGATATCTAATATGATATTTGGCCTGCAGTCACTCTGTCTTCCTAATTGGGTGAAAGGTTATCTGTGCAAAGGAAGGCCAGAAGATTCCTTGTGTGAGATCACTCACAGAGGCAATGTGCAATGCACAGTGTCATGGTATACACCCCATGGAGCCTCATTCGCCATCCTTTCTTTTCTGTCCAATCTTAAAGTCTATGGAGAGAAACGTTTCTTATTTTAGGTGTCAGAGAGCATTTTAGCTTCTGTATTAACTTTGGGGAATGTCACTTATTCCCAATGCAAGAGAAATATAGTGAATGTTTCTGAATCTAAGGAAGCAGAAGTTTTGTCTCACTGCCTCCAATATTCTCTGTGTTATCTCACTTTTGAGATGTGGGAAATAGCAATATTCTTACAATGGAGTAAGGCAATGGTACTGCGTAAAATTCTGTCTTGCTTTCCAGTCATCATACAGTCTGGTAGGGCCACGCCTTTACTTCTGAGTGAAGAACTATTGGAAAGATGACATCTGTCTCAGGATTATCTTTCAGTGTTCTCTCTTGAGACCATTGTATTGGGACAGCAGAGGGACAAAGCAAAGCAATGCATCAGTGCTTGGAAAATATTTCCATATCAGGGTGGTTTATTAATGTAGTGTTCCCTAAGTCTATAATGATCTATGCATGTAGGGGAGTCACCCTTTGCACTAATAAGCCTAAGTGGAGGTGCTTTGTTTGCAAATTGTTCTCATCCTCATGCTTTAGGAAGATTCTTTCCAAGTGTTCTTTCATTTGGTTTCTTGGATCTGCTCCACAGATAAGGGTATTTGGTTGATTTATCTTGGGTTATACTCTTCATAAATGGGGAAATGATGAGCATAGAGGTCTTCTTGTGCAGGTTCTGGCGTGCTCTACTTTACCTGTCACCTTTCTCTAGAAGTGACATCTGCTCGGGTCACATATAATAGCTAAATCTACAAACGACCTTGACATGTTGTCTAGTCTAATTCATTTTGTTCAGGCAATGTAGCGTCTAAGTCACTTTAATTAAGAATGACTTTTTTCATGCATGGATATGTATTGTAGTATTCAGAACTGTTAGTGCATATGAACAAAATACTCTCCTTTGTTAGATACTACCACAGGTAATAGTGTCTTAAAAAGAAAAGCATCTAAAATCATGAGAATCATATTTCAAAACTGAAATGTTTATTCAGAGTGGGTGAACAGCTGCAGGATTTGACCTAACTGGATGGTGAGGGAACAAAGAAAACAGAGAGGGGGGTGGAGGGAGGGAGGGAGGGAGGGAGGGAGGGAGGGAGGGAGAGAGAGAGAGAGAGAGAGAGAGAGAGAGAGAGAGAGAGAGAGAGAGAGAGAGAAATGAGAGAAATGCTGGGATTGGGTGGATTGTGCACTCTGATAAAAAAACTCTAAGACCACAAAAGGTAAGTATGCTTATTATATAGAGTTGAAAGGTAAGGCAAGGTTATTCCACAGAGATGAACAAGGAAATGGAGTTATTATATACAGTTGTACAAGGAGATAGGTCTCACTAATCTTGGCCGGTGCAGGCTCTAGAGGAAGATAGTCTTTGGGCTGTAAATGTGGGTGTGAGGAAGAAAGCTACAGGGAATATTTTCTGTATACACTGTCTGCATTTACATTTGGACAAGAGAAGGCTTTGCCGTCCCTCTAAGCCATACCTGGGTTGGAGTCTTTGCCAATTTCCCACAAGTCTGAGGTATTGAGTCTTTGCCATGGTCACACCCATGTCAACAATACACATTCACTTGGGAATTTATGAAATCCCTATAGGGTGACATTGAGATGTCTATTAATGTGTACTCTTTCATCAGATTATTTCTCCACACGTTTCATTTCACACAGGACCCATATCTGCCTGTAATGGGTGATGCCACAATCAAGGTCTTAAATTGTCTTCCCAACATTTGTTAGGAGAAATTGAAGTAGAAATAAGTAAAAATTAATATAGGGTTAGGAGTCCTTAACTTCTACATTGGCCACGTTGTTCTTATATCTTCTGCGTCTATTCTGTCGCGTTTTTGTTTAACCAGTTTTGATTTTTAAAACTTGTTTTTATATGTCTTTCAATGACTATTTATGCCCTTATGACTTGCTGTTTTTAGAGAGTAGTGGTCTTCAGAGGTATTTGAAAATTTCAGTATCTAATGGAGTTAAGTAGTTGCTGGTGTATATGTAAGCAGGCAGATCCTCCTCTTTCCTCACATATCGTTCTGCTCAGATCCGGAGGATCTCCAGAAAAAAAAAAATAGGGCAGAAAAGGTTGTAACAATTCATTCATCCTGTTCCCAAAGTCAGATTGATCTGAGAACATAAGTTATAGAGAGAGTCCTTTATTAGCAAAATAAAGCTAAAAATATGTGTTTGGGCAAAAATATTCAATTAAGTCATAGATACACAATTACAGAAACTAGACAAAAGTAACACCCTTGCTCAGGTCTCATAGCAAGGGGATTGTACTAGAAGAAATAGTACTCTGATGTATTTGTGACTTCTATGTTAGAAGGCATTTGGGGTATTTTTGATACTCTATAAATGCGCACACGCGCGCACACACACATACACATGCACACACACATACACACACACACACACACACACATGTTGATGCGCGTGCATCTCTCCTCTCACTTTATAGATGATGAAGCAGGTAAAAGTAAAGGTCCTTGTCACTAAGGCTTCAGATTCCAAGTTAGAGCCTAGAACCTAAATGGTGGAAGGAGAAGAACGACTCCCTCACACTGTCCTTGCCCTTTCCTGTGTGTGCTTTGGCACATGCACATGCACCCATCCCAAAACACTATGAATAAATTCCCACGAATGTCTTCCGTATAGGCTACCCAGGAGTAATTTTCAAAATCCTCTCACTTGCAAACATACTTGCAAGTACACCAGTATAAATACCCTTGCTTCTTTGAACTAACTCCATCTGTTGTTGACCCCTAATACTTTTCTGTTCATATTTGTACAACTACATCTTCATCTGAAAGGGGAAAGAAAGAAAAACAAAACAGAAACTTCGGTTTGGAATGATCCTATCTGCAAAAAGATTTGCCTGCTGCCTCTGCAGCATGATTGGGGATTTGCTTGCCTAAGCAGGAAAGTTATGTGGGTCAGCAATCTGATGTACCCAGAATGGCAAGCTTTTTGTGTTGTGTTCAGATCAGTTGATCAAAGAAAATTTGACTTGCCATTCTTCAGGATTTAGATGTTTGTGGTTGCTCCAAACACACCACTCTTTTCTCTGGTCCTTTATTTGAAATCTAAATCCTAATCTGAAAGAAATCTTATCCCTTTACCCCCCTTCCCCCATCTATTTGTATCTCTCTCTCCCTCTCCCCTCTCTCTGTAGCCCTGGATCTATCTTGGAACTTGCACTGTAGACTGGGTTGGCAGAAAACTTAAGAGATCCACTTACCTCTGCCTCCTGAGTGTTGGGGTTTAAAGTATGGGTCACCAGGCACAGTTTCTCTTTTTTCGCATTGTATTTTCCAAGGAAACTTGCCTTGCTATTTCATTTGGTCATGGTATCTTTTCAGGCTGTTTGCTATTGACTGACTCTAGCCTAGCACAACCTAAATGATTATGGATTATAGCTTATGGTAGAGATTTAAAGTTTGAGAGAAATAACATGTGCTGAGTCTTTTGTCAACATTGCCTTCCACTGTGACCAACTGTAAGATGATTTCCTCTTGTCTTCTGCACCAATTTCTCTATCATCTATATAACATTGTTAAATTTTTGTAGTTCCACCAAACTTCTCTGAAAGGCATAGTTTTATCTAATGTCATCTCTTAGTAACTTAAATGAACACATCAACCCCCATTTCCCCCTCAGATTTACTTAGAGCAAGGTAAAACTATGATAAGGGGAGAATATAAATTGAATTAGAACATATTGCCATTAAATATGATTGCAATTAATAATATTAAAAGAAAAATGTTCTCAGAGTTTACAGCATTTGATAAGCCTTATTTATGTGATCTACAAAGTAAATCACTTATCCAAGCAAAAACAAAACAAAACAAAAATTCTAAAAAAGGAGGAAGAATAGATTACATAAAAGGTGATAAGGATTGGGGTTGGAGAGATGACTCAATGGTTAAGAGCAATTGATGCTCTAACAGAAGACCTGGGTGTGGATTCGAGCACCCACATGAAAGCTTAAATTAAAAAATATAAAGAGGAATCGAGGAGTATGTATATTCTGACATTAACTTGCTTAGACCAAACTGCCTACTTGAGGCAAATTGTCTATTTGAAAGTCTCGTTCCTCATCCATCATCTTCTCAACAGTCTCAAACATTTTGGTTTCTCCATGTAAGGATGTGTCATTGCAGTTTCGCTTTGCTTACATTTTTCTACATAGTTATGGGTCTGAGAACCTTTTGGTTTTATCTCTTGGAACTTCAGTGAAATCCTCACAAGTTCTGATAGACTTTAGATACCTGCCTTTTTATTGTTGACTCAAAAGATACAGACACTTTAAGGCTGTCTGTGTCATGGACATTTTCCTTCAGCTTATTTTTTTTTAACACTTTTCATGTTGTTTTTCAGTAAGCAAACTTGTGTTTTCATTACGAATTTTGTTTCTCTAAATATTCTCTTGAAGATTTGTCTTTTTACATTTAAGCCTTTTGTGTAACTGGAATCAATTTTCACACTGTGTGAGGTAAATATACGCCTTTTTAAAATCCTAATTGGAAAACCAAGTGTCTTAATAATATTTATTTTTTCTCTGTTATCAGCAGTTACAAAGCTTTTATAAGTTCTATTTATGTTTGGTTTGTTTCTCTTCTATTTAAGTGTCCAACTCTCAGCTCTATACAAATTGGACAGTGTGCCCACTATTAGAGATTTAAAATAGTACCCCTCCCCTCTCTCTCTCTCTGAATATGTATATGTGTATATACATATTCATTTTGAATCTTGTAAATGGTATCCAAGACTTGTTTTCTTTATTAAACTTTTCAATATATTACTAGGGACTTTTAGTTCAACTGGAACCTGAAGCAGTGCCAGCGATGGCTTGGTTAGACACAATCTCCCTGTTGACCTGTTGTAATAGATGACTAGAAATTGCAATCTCAACAAGTTAAAGAAGTTTATCCTTAAGTCAAAGTACTCTCAAGACACCAGTTTCTATTGGAATGTAACTCTCGGTAAAATTTCAGCATACAGGCATTTTTTGGGGGGTTCATTTGAGATTCTTGTACTAGGGAATGTGCATAACATAGCTGTTTTAAAAGCTTGCTGGTGACTGGCAGCTTAATGTTTGATTATATCAAAGAAGAATGATGGATAATTTTGAGTAGGGAAAAGAATAAAAAGAAACTCTCCATTCTTACTCAGTTTAAAAGCAGCCGTTTAGCAATCAATCTCTCTCACTGTAGACTTCAGATGACGCGAGAGATCTTGTTGTTCAGGTGTTGCATAAGTTACTAATCAGATTTTATGAGAACTCCATTTTCCAAACTTCCAAACAATGTCTAGTGTACAATTTTTCTTTCAAGGAGGATTTCATTGAGAAATTGGAATAGATGACTGATTGAATGCTACTTTGAACAATATTTTCACAAAAACGTCTGGAATTTCCAGGGAATCATAAAGGGTGAAGCAATTGTGCACACTTGACTGCAAGGCCTTAGGGAAATGCAGAGAGAGAGAGTGGGAGGGTAAGAGGGCAGGAGAGCAAAGGTGTGTACATGTTTCATTTATGCTTGCATGTTTTGTTTTATATTATATTTTTATATAATATATAGTCCACATTGCATAAAATCTTTTGAGTTTTGTTGATAATCTTCTTAATTCTCCATCTACAATACACGATTTATTAATAGATGTTTGGAAGAACTGCATTTTCCAACCTGCTAAACCATGTCTATTGCACTGTTTATACTGATGACTCTCTTTGAAACACCTTTGATTTCAAGTTTATAATGTAATTAAAACATTCTCTTCCCCTTTCTCTCTCCAAACCATTCTATGTCCTTCTTCCTGCTCACCTTTAAATTCATAGCCTGTTTGTTCAACAATTGTTATTGCATGCATATATGTATATATATATATTTATGTACATATGTACACACACACACACACACACACATATATATATAGATATATATATATATATCTATATATATATATATATATATATCGTAGCCTGTTCAGTCTGTATAATGTTACTTGTATGTATGTTTTTTTCAGGGACAACTTTTTGGCAATGAATTTTAGATTTTAATTCATTCATTGGTGGTGATTTAACTTTTTATTAGATAGTATATAAATATGTACAAGCATAAATGCATTTAAGCTATGTTTTGAAAATATGTATGCTATCTCTGTAGGTCATATATATATATGAGTGCCCATTTACATCAGGCTAAGCTATTTTTGTGAGTTTTCAGGGCAGAGATCTCGAAGATAACAGATTCTTTTGCCAGGAAAACATATGAATTAAGACCAGATGGAAAAATGCTCTGAGGTTTTTATGAATAGAAGTCGGGACACCTGAAGCTCTCACATTTAGGGGTTATGTAAAATGGAATTGAGACTCATATCTAGTACAACTCTCTTTCAAGGAGAAACCGAGAAATGAGAAAAAATGGCCTTCTATGAACATATGTGGAAGAGAAGCTGCTGGCTTCACCATGAGGAATTTCTCTGGTCTGTGAGGCTTATATGAGGAGGTTATGTTGTACTGCAAGGAGTCTAAACAACAGCCTTCTAAGATGACTTTTGAAAAGAGGTCAGTGGAATTCTCAGATCTATATTATCCATGCACACTTGTGAATGCTAATTGTCCAGCTGTTCTACCTGATAATCACAAAGCAAAATGAGAAAGAGGGACTAAAAGAACTTCACAGCATCCACACTATCTGGATGAACCCACCCTAGCGCTCCCTGCCCCGCACTGCCAAAAAAAGGGAAGATGTAAAAGAGACTCATAAGGGAGAACTTAATTATTTTTCCATAAAAATAATAAACTGTATATTGCCAACCTTTTCAAATGAATACAAATGTGCTTTGATAAGATTCTGACACACAATAACTATATTATGACAAATAGTTTGACAAAGGATTTGTCCTTCTCACACCTCATGGTAATCAACCATGGTTCTCTGTGAACCACAGGTGCAAAAACATCAGTAGAGAAAGCATATCTCAAATGCTGACCTGAGAATGTAATAGGGAATGTGGATACTCTGATTTAAGTTATGTTTTTTTAAGTCTTTTTGGCTTCAAGAAATAATACAGAAATTATGTTAAATGATGGAAAAGGTATTGACTGTTATTACTGGAGTGGCTCACTTAGCCAAACACATACAAATCATTTGTTTAATGTTACCACCCAGTCATCCTTCAGGACTGAAATCTTTCAATCTATTTTTTAGGCTAAAAGATATTAGTTCCTCTCAGATAGAAATACGGAATAATGAGAAACCTTGGGAACCAGATGAAAATCTAAGAGTTCAGCTCTCAGCATGAGTTCTATCTACACCAGGGATTATTTATTTGGCTGAATCTACAGCATATATTTTACGTCATGGGTAGAGAAAGTATTCTTGATGTCAGTTGGGAATTAAATATTTCATTGATAATGAAACAGCCCCAAGTTTGCAGATCATTTTCTGTAATGCCAAATTCATTCTCTAGGGGAGATAGATATTGACTTTAAGACTGAATGAAGTCCTACATAGGCACTGAGTATCCTCCTAATTCTAACATTTCCTCTTCCAACTTATTTTGGGCATAAGCTGTAACACTATTGAAAAATAGTTTTTCTTTCAGAGCATAAAGTATTTGGTCTAGAATGAGAAATTCCATTTCTGTCTCCCTGACAGAATGTTTACTGATGTGGAAACCTGAGAGTTCTACACTGCAGCATTCTGGGAGGAAATGTGAGCACTGTAGCAATCAAGGGCATTTTCCTGCCAGTGCCCTAGATAGTCTGATGAATGGATTTCTAATCACCGGCATTGTTCCAGTTGGATACAACTCCATAAGTCTTGAAGACTCTGTAAAGTCGAGTTTTACTGTGTTCCACTTAGTATCAAACACTCTGTGGCCTAGGACGAGGTTCAGGTTATTCTGAAGTTATAATATGGCTATTTCTAGATGTACAGGTAGAATTCTCTTGTTATCCTTCAATAAAATCTTCAATTTCTTGAACGTTTTTATTGGCCTTGATAAATAGAACTCACACTGGTTAATTCATTTGCTTTTGGTGGGTTTTCATGAGACTTGTGGCATTATTCATGCCCTTCATCCAATCCTTCCTCCCTCTTAGCATTTTATCAACTATTGAGTATCAACAATTTAGAAGCATTGCACATACTAAGAGTAATCTCGTCTTTGAATAAAGCAGATGGAGCTAATATTGCCGAGTCATGTGCAATTTCATGAGACAAAAGACAGCCATCAAATAAATGCACATTGTTACTCTAGACAGGTGATGTGTAGCACTGAACAGGGAAAGGCAGAGGGCAGTGGAAAGGTTGTTATTTCAGGGGTGTTTCTGGAAAGAAAGAGGGGAGTTATGCTAGCTTTATACTGAGCACTTTAAGACAACATGAACACAACATTGCTTTGTGTGTTTGAGTTTCAAGTGTAGTGTATGAAAGGGATTGATAGGAAGTCGGCTTAGGCAGCCCTTTTAGGGTCATGCAAGCTCTGACTGACTACATATTTCCCCAACAATTTATGGGAAGAAAGATTAAGGTATCTGTCACCCTTCCTTAAGACAGCCTACTTTGTATAGTGTCTGAGAAGGTCTTTCCAGCAGACTATGGTGGCCACAAGAGATTATAGGGCAAAGCCAAGTGAAAGACAAAATCATGTACATGTTAATCCAGTTTCAAAAACAACCTACTTCTGAGTGTTTATGTAGGAAAACCATGTTAAGCTTTTAGAATGGTTATACATGATTCAATTCAATGTCTCTTTGAGTTACCACAGTTCTCATAAGTAAGTAAAGGCATATTTATTCCATTATCAAACTATTCTCCTTCACAGTGAATTTGAAAATGCTTTATTTTCTTAATATAGAAACATTTTAGAACTAAATTATAGCATTGCTTTTATTCTGTAACCATATTTATTGAGTGCCAACTAATACATTTAAGCCTTTCATTAGTTATTTAAAATACAATAAAGTCACAAATTTTTAGGTGATGCCATCTATCTTGAATCACCTCTACACACAATATATACCCTTTGTGATTCTCCTGGATCATTCACAGTTACTGTGAGTTTGAAAGTGACCTAAATGAATCCCACTATAAAGGAACGTTTATCAGGAATCAACATTTTTCACAACTGATAGAGATTAAAATTCCAACTTTTAAAGATAGTATTTGTATAAATTCTTTGAAGTATTGTGCATGTGAGTGCAAGTGTTCAAGTTCAGAGGAGGGCATTGGATCTCTAGAGCTGGAGTTAAGAGAAGTTATCAGCAACCCATTGTGGGTGTTGGAAACCAAACTAGGTTCTTCTGTGAGACCAATAAACTATTGAGACATCTCTCTGCTCCTAACTTTACAGTTTTTGTTGGTTTTATTTATTTATTTTTTTGAGACAGGATTTCTCTATGTAGCTTTGGCTGTCCTGGAACTAACTTCGTAGAGCAGGTTGGCCTCAAACTCACAGAGATCCACCTGCCTCTGGCTCCCAAATGCTGGGATTAAAGCATGCACCAATACCACTAGAATGACTTTATAATTTTAACACCTAGTTATTGATGAATAATTTCAACACTAATTGTATTATTCTCATTGTATTATTTTTTGAAAACATAATGTGTACTCATGGGCAGTCATTTTGATAGCCAATATGTTATTTTGAAACACTATAGTAATTTTATGTTTGGCTTTCAATATGTAGATTTGAAATATTTAAGGCACACAGAAATTTTAAAAGCTATAGTCCATAATCATACATAGTACTCACAAGCTGACTTTGAAGGTGGAAATGATTAGTTAACATCACTGAAATTTGAAGAGGACAAAAGCATTCTCTTTCACTTAAAATATCCGTAATTGGAAAATGAGTGTCATTATTCTTAAAAAGGAATTTAATATGAAAATTGTAATATCTATAATTTTCCATACATTAAAGAAGAGATAAATCAGGTAAAGGTGATTCTCTCAGAGTTTTATGCTCCTTAAAATGAGTCAAAATTGGTTTCATTTTAATCTATATTTTTGAAGGCTCAGAAAAATTGTGAACAAAATGGTGCATGTACTAAGAAGTAAAATATTAGTGTGCAGTTAATCTGATGGGAAGATCTG
Source organism: Myodes glareolus (assembly GCF_982192425.1). Taxonomy (NCBI): domain Eukaryota; kingdom Metazoa; phylum Chordata; class Mammalia; order Rodentia; family Cricetidae; genus Myodes; species Myodes glareolus. The sequence goes on from NC_142026.1 coordinate 10,272,024, forward strand.
CCCACCTGTCTAGTTAACTGCCGCCAAGCATCCTCCCCTAGTACCCAGGCTTCTGTAACAGCTGCAATACTCATCGCATTGTATATATCACTATAACTCCTTTTCTGCTTGCCTGTCACCCATACTCAACTATAAACCATTCACTTCTTGAAAATGTATTTTAGTCACCTGCATATTTCCACATTAGTCACAATGCTTACTACATAAGGAGTTAAAATTTACTGCAATAATTATTTTCTGTATGAATGAGTATTACATGAAGAACTAAAAAGAGAATTAATCCCAGAGGGATCACACTTTAAAATAAAGATGACATAATCTTTGATCACCTTCTGTTCCAGCAATGAAATGCAGCCAGTTTTATGCAGATACATCTCTAGAAGGCCTTCTATTTTTTTCCTCTGGAGATTTTTCAGCATTGCAATGGGAATGCTTGAGGGGCCATACCTAACACTTAACTATGTGTTTCTTCTGAGTAGAAGGCACTGATTCTTCTAGGACAATAATGGACGTGGAGCCTAAGGACTAAGTAGGAATGAGCGTTTATGTTTCCTAAGCAGACAATTTTAACCTACACTATCCAAGGTCCAAGTTAGGTGGTACCTAAGATTTCCGTAGTGCACATCAATTGGTGAATGTCCAGTTCCATTATTTACTTCTCTGCCTTCCACAACTGTGGCCTGAAATCATTCTAATAAATAAATCTCCACAAATACCTCCTTTTAACTTTTGTTGTTGTTTGAGATATAGTCTCATCTGGAACTCTGGGAATAAAGGCACGTGTCACCATACTTAGGTTTCTCTGTGATCATTTTTTTAGGATATTTGATGCTAAAATATTCCCCAAAGAATTAGTAAGACTTTTACTATTCACTTATATTTAGTTTTACTATTATACCTAATTATTTATAAAGCATGTAGACTTAACGACAATAAAAATCTTCTCATCATGAACCTAGGTAGGAATAATACATTTATTAGAATTTTATGTAAAGCTCAGAGTTCTCTCAAGATCATTTTGGTATATTATATTCTATTTCCATATCTTTATCACAGAGAAAACACATGACCTAAATATCACAGGAAGAGTAGATAGGAAATAATTTCAAAACTTTTAATAAGGAATTGTTAAACATATAAGTGCAGGCCAGGTAAATGTAGATGTTGTCTCCTGTACACACAACTCTGCTATGTCCAAGTAAAGACCAGAGTTATCATATAAGCTTATATTTATTCTTTCTAATTTCTTTCTATTGAGATTTATGAGTATGTATGTATACAGAGGACTACCAAACTGGTCTCCCCTTCTTTTCTTTTTTTTCTTCAGGCTTTGGCACTATTATGATAATTACATAAAATAAAATTACAATATTTTCTTACATTGTTATCAGATTATTTGGGAGTCACTTCCATAATCTGGGCACAGCCACCTTAAAGAGTTATTAATAACATAGCAGCTATCGAAAAATAATCTATTACAGTATTTCATTTTTCCTATGGGTGTTTCCCTAGTCAAACATCTCCACGTCTTACCATGCTTAACTTTAGGTGAGTCTATCTTTCAGGGTTCTTACAGTCTGACTGCTGAGGACTGCTTCACGGAGTCCCTTAGCTCAAACAGAGTTAATACATGTCAACACCAAGATATAAGGTACTTGCCAGTGCCTAGACACAGTAATCAAAAAATCGGACTACATAAAGATTTCAAAGAAGTTACAGAAGCTTCTGTCCAGACTTTGTGTCTGGTGGCACAAGCTCAGCTTGCTGAAACATTAGGTAATCCCTCTCTGCTGGACTGTCACGTCTCTCACCCACCTTATTCAAAGTTGTTACACAGTTGGGTCCAGAACTCTTCTTGATTTTCCCTATACTCGAAAGCTGTTTGTTGTGAATATGAATCTCTTTTTACTGCTTTAGTATAAATGTCTCTTATTAAACACTTGGGCAATCACACTATATAGAGTGCCAATTTTCGGGGATACCCACCTGCAACCTTACCCACTCAAAGAAGACACACTGGTAACTCTTAGTTTGGCTAAACTACCCATGATAGACCTTGAAGGACTAATTCAATGGATTAGGACCATACACTAATTCAGTTTATAGACTGTGCGTTACCTTAAGAGAGTTTCAGATCATAGAATGATGGGTTTTAGTCCAGTTAACCCCAAAATATAACACATGACATGGGAAAAGATGGCAGAAGCAGACACCTCTCCTTGATTCTGCCCACTCTTAGTGCAGTCTATAAAATAATCCTCCTACCCACCGCTAGTATAGATTGTTAAGGTATTTTTTCAGAGGGTCATCTGATAGAGAAAAAGAATAAAGGAACCGAGCAGCCAGGCTTTGCTAAGTTCCTCTGTTTATGATCCTTCTGATCACCGTTCTTCAAACTGTCAAACAAAACAAAACAAAACAGTTTGCCTGTCGCGCCAGCATGGCAACTGTCGTTCTTCTGAGTGAGGGACGTCGGGATTAACACGCAACACAACTTCAGGTTCTGCAGACAAGCCTTCATTCCACGTTCTCACACAGTATATACAGCCCTCAGCAGGGGAGGCCAAGACAGCAAAAGGCAGGAAGCTCATCACTGTAACTCAATGGCTTAGGGGTAAACATCCTTAGAAACATTGCTGAAAACAACAGGTTGTTCCTGTTTTTGTTCCTGTTTTCAACCAAGTGCAATAGTGCAAAACAGATCAAGTGGGGGTGTGAAGGCCTGTCCTCTAGGGACCCAACAATTTCCCCCTTTTTATTTTAAAAGTATGAGAGCCCCTGTCTTAGGACTCCCCCAGATAGAGACTCTTACCCATCTACGGGAGGCCTTAATCCCTGTCTTAGGCGAGCTCACTATACCAGGAGAGTTGCCCATCGCAGGGATCCCTCATGACTTCTACAATATCTGCAGCCAGACTTGGGGCACTTCCCAATTACCGGAAGACAGTCCAAGCAATACTTGACGAGTGACAGTGTGCTGTATGTGCGATTGCCACATAAAGTGACAGAGAATCCAAAAACAGATAACCCCAATAGCAATACGAGTACAAGTGAGCATTCCAGACAATCGCTGAACCCAGCCCCCAAGCTGGGCCAGGGCATTCTACTGACTGGATCCAGACACAGCAGGGACCCATATGTTGTTAATACTAACAATATGATAAGCTATCTGCAGGGTGAAATTCAAAAAGAAATTCCAAGGACCATCCAAACATGCATTAAAGTGTTCAACCACATGAGAAGCATTTATAACATTAGCAGGTGTAACGTACAAGACACTTGTTGCAGGAGTCAAAGGGAATCTACCTGTTCTTGCAAAAGCACAGTTTGTTGATTTAAATTTAAAAGTCCAAGTCCAATATGAGAGTCCAGAGCACTCTGTGTCTACAGGGAATTGCTAACCCTTCCAGACAGTTGATTCACAGTCTCTATAGTCACAGTTGTCTGCAAAATGGCAACTCCAGCAACCGTAGCCGCACTGGCAGTGACAGCAACAGCAGCAACAATTGCAGCTGTTCACCCACTGTTGATAAAGGATGATCTCCTGATGTTCTTGAGACACCAGCACCGGCAGAGGAATCACAGCAGGCACTCAAATGATCAAAGCTCTATCAGAACCGTCCCAGCAATTACTCAGCTTGTAGATCCTGGAAGAACAATTAAGAATATTGCCCCCCCAAAGTGCCACTCCACAATACAAAGAAAAATGGGGGAGGAACATAAGCAGAGGATCAAATAGTCATATTGTGTCCAGCAGTATAACAAATCAGACTCTTGAGTGATACAGTATCCCCACATAACTGTCGGGTGGAGATTAAAATCTCTATCAGCATCCCAACACCAAGAAGCAGGTTTGGAACCATAGGTATTATGCAATATTAATTGGCATTAAAAGTGGGGGGTTTCTTAGCAGACTCCCCATCACTCATAATTCTGTTGTTGTTACCAGAGTCATCACCTGAAGCAGAAGGAGCATTGTGGTCTTCATCCTGGGTCACTGGCCTTATGCACTGCTCTGGCACCCAAATTGGTTTATCAACTCCTGGAGGAAAAACACATACAGCCCCCCTCACCTTTGCCAACAAGGGGGTTGGTTCCATCCATCTTCCTGTTTGCAAATCTTTCCAATGAACCCAACCTAGGCTCTGAGCCCTAACCTGTGTGTGATGCTCCATAGGCGAGCGTCCTTCAGCATCCACAGTCAAAAAATTTAAAATAAAGAGAATGGTGGATAATTGAGTAGCTGGGGAGAATATGAATTCCCCCATTTTAATTTTTTGAAAATATTGCTTGAGGGTCTGATTGGCTCTTTCTGCAATTGCTTGACCCATTGGGTTATATGGAATGCCTGTTTTATGGGAAATTTCATAGAATGAACAAAAAGATAAAAATTTTTTGCTGATATATGCTGGGCCATTATCTGCCTTAATAACCTCAGGTTTGCCCATATAGGCAAAAGCAGATAGGCAGTGTGCAATGGCATCTTTTGCTCGTTCTCCTGAATGTAAGGATGTGAAAATTACTCCTGAAAAGGTGTCTACTGATACATGGACAAATTTAAATTTCCCTGCGGCAGGCAGGTGTGTAACATCCATCTGCCATAACTGATTTGGTCGTAATCCTCGTGGGTTAACTCCTAAATTGGGGTTGCTTAGGAAAGGAGCACACTGAGGACAAGAAGATGTAATGGCTTGTGCTACTTCTCACGTGCATCGAGTATGATGCTGAAGGGAGCGAGCATTAAGGTGAAATTTATCCTGTATTTCTTGGGCAGGGTCAGAAGTAAAGCAAACGTGTATTTTTATCAGCTAAATCATTACTTGCTGACAATGGCCCAGGCAGCCGAGTATGACTGCGGATATGTCCGACAAACAAAGGCTCAGTCCATTGCCAAATTAAATGCTGGACATAGCTGAGCAAATGATGGACCCTAGAGGTAGGTGATATATATGCAGATGTCTCCAATGGCTTAAAAATGTAGGCCATATACACATTATCAGTATACAAATTCACAGGTTCCCCAGGGAAGAGCTGGAGTGCAATGAGGCAGGCTGTTACCTCTGCAGCTTGGGCTGATGCATCCCCCACAGGACTTTTCCATACTTTTCCTCCAGAGACCATTACTGCATTACCTTTAGGGGAAGCATCTGTAAAAACAGCACGAGCTGAGGGTATGGGAGATTCTCTAATCACTCGGGGGAATATAATGGAATGATTTTTAAACAGGACCATTAATGGATGCTGAGGATAATGAGAATCAAAACTTCCAGAAAAGGAGGTGAGAAAAAGGGTCCACTCATCATGGTACTGCTGTAACTGTACTAGCTGGTCTTTAGTATAAGGTGTTATAATCTTGTCAGGGTACTTCCCAAATGTCTGGGCTGCAAACTTCTTAGCTTTCTAAAGTAATTGTAATACAGCTTCATAGTATGGGGTGATTACCCTTGCTGGAGAGGCAGGCATGTGTACCCATAAAATAGGTTGATCCTGCCAAAAGACTCCTGTAGGGGCAAAACTGGAAGCAAATACTACAAAATTTAATGATTGATCACAATTAATCTGCTGGAGATGGACCCTTTCAATGTTGTCCAGAAGAAGTCTTAAGGCCTGCCTGACTGCAGGTGTCAATATTCAGGGAGAGGTTCGATCAGGATCTCCCAAGAGCATATCATACAATGGTCTTAAGTTACCTGTTTTGATTGCTAGGGAGGGGCATATCCACCGTATGTCTCCCAGTAACTGCTGTCAATCATGTAAGGTTTTAAGATGGGAGGTGTTAATGGTTATTTTTTTTTTGGTTTAATTCCGTCCACGGCCAATTGGTACCCAAGGTAGGAATATGGGACTTGCATTTGGACCTTCTCAGGAGCTATGATCAGCCCTGCCTTTTCTAAATCCTGTTGCATTTGAGTATAAGCCTTGAGCAGTTCTTGATCAGGCCCTGCTATTAATAAATCATCTATATAATGAACAATATACAATTGTGGAAACTGACAACGGACAGGCTCCAAAGCAGCAGCAACATAAGTTTGACATATTGTGAGACTATTTACCATGCCTTGTGGGAGTACGATCCAATGGAATCGCAAAGCTGGTTCCTTAAAATTAACTGAAGGGAGGCTAAAAGCAAAACGAGGGCAATCCTGTTTGGCTAGAGGAATAGTAAAAAAACAATCCTTTAAATCCACTATAATTATGTGCCAGCCCCAGGGTATGGCTGAAGGGAAGGGCAATCCCTGCTGAAGAGGACCCATAGGCTGCATCACCTCATTGACAGCCCTGAGATCCTGTAATAGTCTCCATTTTCCAGATTTCTTTTTAATGATAAATATGGGTGTATTCCAAGGGGAAGTAGAGGGGACAATGTGCCCAGCCTGCAGCTGATCTTGGACCAAGACATGAGCAGCCTGCAATTTCTCTTGAGTCAAGGGCCACTGCTCCACCCAAACTGGATCATCAGATTTCCAAGTTATAGGAATTGGAGCAGGTTTGGCAACAGTGACCCTAACTAAAAATGGCCTAGACCACTTCGGTCTCCCAGCAGTCTGGTAATTTGTTTATCTGGTGTCACTGGCTGCAACTGGCCCTGCAGATTTTTTCCCAGCCCTTGTCCTGGTCTCCATTCCAATTGCTGCATAATTTGGGAGGCTGGTGGTGGTGGTGTGGACTGAGTGATCAAGACAGCTCCCATCTCACTCAGGACATCTCTTCCCCAGAGATTAATAGGTAGTCCTGGGAGGACATATGGCTGAAAGTAACCCTCATGGCTTTCATTATCCTGCCATTTTAATATTTTTGCACTCTTCTTGAGACTGGCTTGACCTATTCCTTGTAGGGTGGCAGTACTACTTTCTAATGGCCACTTCTTAGGCCAAAATTCTAAGGACAAGACGGAGACACCAGCTCCAGAATCTAAAATCCCATTAAATGACTTTCCATTAATAATCAATTCCAATTGAGGCCTTTCTTTCTTTCATATGAGCTACCCAAAAAGGCTGCAATGCCAGATGACCCAAAACCCTTAGCACCCTGACTGGTCACGGGGTTGTAGGTGTTAACTAAGGGTACCAAGACCAATTGGGCAATACGATCCCCCTGAGGAATTACTGTAACTCCTTGAGTAACTGATGTCATAATTTTTATTTCTCCTTGATAATCTGGATCAACAACCCCAGGAATTTGAATTCCCTTCAAGATGGTACTGCTTCTTCCTATGATAAGTCCCAAGGTCCCTCTAGGGAGCAGCCCAAAAATGTTGGTGGGTAAAGCTTGAACCCCCATTTGGGCTGTGAAGACTGCTCGGGCAGAGGTACTGAGGTCCAGTCCTGCACTTCCTGGGGTGGCACGGGCAAGGTCCGCAATGCAAAAGGATTGCCCTGTGGAACAAACTGGATATGGCCACTGCCGGGGTGGGCCCCCCTGACTCCTGGTGACATTGCTCCACACACTGAGGTTCTGGGGCCCTGGAGTGGAGCCCTCCGCCAGTTTCCCTGCTGTTGGTTTTGAATGGGCAGAGGCCTTCCATCTATGTCTGTCTTAGATCTGCAATCATTTGCCCAATGGGCCCCCCTTTTACATCGTGGGCACTTTCCTGGTCTGGCAGTAGTTCCCTGAGTGAGTTGTAGACATTCCTTTTTAAAATGTCCAGGGGCACCACAGTTAAAGCAGGTTTTATCCCCAATTGTCCGGGATCCTCGCCCAGGCCTGATGGCAGCGGCAATCACCTGGCCCTGAATGAAATGCCCGTGAATATCCCGGCAGATCCGGATGTATTCATTTAAGCTTTTTGCCTTATGTGGCCGCAAGGCATCCTTACAGTATTTATTTGAATTCTCAAATGCCAACTGCTTAACTATGGGCATAGCTGTGGTCACATCACCAAATAATCTTCCTGCCAACTGCAATATCCTATCCACATAGTCCTGAAATGGTTCTGAAGGCCCTTGTAGAACTTTTGACAGCTGATCCCCCGCAACCTTGTTTGGCAGGGCTTTCCAAGCTTTGGTAGCTGCAGTCGCCATCTGGACATATACGGCAGGATCAAGCACAATTTGATTGGCCAAGTCAGCATAAGCTCCTGCTCCAGTTAGTATGTCTAGATTGCGCTGTGCCTGTTCCGCTTGCACATTTAACCTAGCCATTTGTAAACAATTCTCTTGATATTCCCCCCTCCACAATAAGTAATCTCCTCCCAATAGTACCGCACGGCATAGCTGCTGCCAGTCACTAGGTGTAAGATTCAATGCCGCAAAAGACTCTACCATGGCAAGAGTAAACGGGGCCTGAGAGCCGTATACTGCCACAGCCTCTTTCAATTGTTTCATCTCCTTTGGGATCAGGTACCTCTATAACCGGGGAACTGTGTGTCGGGCCGAAAACTAACACCTCCTCTTCTTCCAGAGCCCTCTTTGGCTTCCCTGTCATCTGTCAGTCTGCAACGGGACTCCCTCTTTCCCAAATCAGCATTAAAAGCAGGTGGGGCTGACGGCACACATAAGGAATACTTCGCCTTACAGCGCTTCAGCCTTTTCTGAAGTACCTTAATTTCCTGCATTAGCTGTGCTTCCTCATCAGATAAACTATTCTCTGCACTAGAACTAAGGCTGTCTTTCCCATTTTCTGACTCAGAGGTTATTACTATCTGTTTTTGCGCCTGAAAGCAGGTAGACTTTGGCGCTAGCCTTAGTCCTGCGCCAGATTCCAAAGTTCCCCCTGGTACCTCTGACATTTCCTTTTGGTCCCAATGTGACTCTGCAGATCCTATGGAGCGGCGAGTTTCCTCCTCCTGTATTTCTTCAAGTATCTCTTCAGCAGCTATGACCTCTGGTCTCACTTTCACTTTATCAGTAAGTAGGGCATCGCAAACCAGATGCCATAGCGAAAAGGTAGATATAGGAATGCTATCGGCACCCTCCTTTTGCAGCCGTTTTTGCAAATCTGTTTTTTACCTGTTTCCAATCAGAAATGTTCAAACCTCCACCTGTCAAAAACCATGGGCTTGCTGCGGCTATATTCTTAAGAAAATCCTCTATAGTTCTCTCTTTGACCGCGGTTCCTGGTTTCTCTAATAATTTTACTATCTGATATATCAGGTCTCTCTTACTGCTTGTGGATCCCATTTGAACCCAATCCGTCCTTACCGGTCTAGGACGACTCTGTCCACTACCCCTTCTTTCTCAGATCTCAGGGAAACCTCCACTTGTCACGCCAGCACGGCAACTGTCATTCTTCTGAGCAAGGAACGTCGGGATTAACACGCAACACAACTTCAGGTTCTGCAGACAAGCCTTTATTCCACGTTCTCACACAGTGTATATAGCCCTCAGCAGGGGAGGCCAAGACAGCAAAAGACAGGAAGCTCATCACTGTAACTCAATGGCTTAGGGGTAAACATCCTTAGAAACATTGCTGAAAACAACAGGTTGTTCCTGTTTTTGTTCCTGTTTTCAACCAAGTGCAAGAGTGCAAAACAGATCAAGTGGGGGTGCGAAGGCCTGTCCTCTAGGGACCCAACATTGCCCATGTCTTTAGATGTTCATATATGAAGCTTCTCAAACCATCAGAAATTTATTAGATGAATTCATATTTCTTTCTCCTACCTTTCATTATAGGATCCTCAGTTGAGAACCTGGCAAAGAGTACTGTATGAACAGAATTGCAACACTTTTTACTCTAACTAGAAGAGGAATAGGTAGATAATTTCTGATCATAAAGCACATGATCATATAATCAAAAGCATGATAAAATATATATTCATACCAATATACTTCAGATGAATTTATAATGTGGTATTTAAGATAGTCCAGTCATTGTTTTCATTTTATATAGCTCTGCATCTCATAGTTCAGCTTTTCCCCTTTCATTTACTGTTTTTTTTTCTAAAAATTGTATTTCCTTGTACATTTTCCAAGGTAATTTTAGAATATATTTATATTTCCTCAATGGCACTGTTAAGATTTGTTTGGGGCCGAGTTACATCTGTGGATAAACTAGAGAGCCCACTATATAAATTAGTGTATTTTCATGTAGACCTTGCCACCTCTCTGTCTTTATGAGTGTCAGATTCTAGCTTTTTGTAAGAATTGCCTTGCTTTCCTTATATAAATTCTTTTACTTATTATTAATTTTAATTCTGAAATATTTATATGCATATTACTTTTGTAGAATACTGTCTCTTTTATTACTGTTTCTTACTGGTTCTGTTAAACAAAGAACTTGTGAGAATGAATATATATATAGATAATAATATCTGCCCTTTGTAGGAAACTTGTACATTATAAAAATATAATTTAATTTTCTTCTATTTTTAGACAAAACTGTCTTATGCTCACAGCATTTATTTTCAATCCTTCACTCTGATTTCTCTGCTTCTTACTTGAGTTATATTTCATTAGACGGCATGGCAGAAGAATGTCAATTACTTACGATAATCCTTCTCTTGTATCTGATCATCTGTGTAAATCCCTCTGTTATTGAGACAGCAAGTCAGTTTAATTTCATATGCCCACGGCAGTGAGAGAGCAGGGACGGCTATGGGATTCTATGCTGAGAAACTGGATTTTTGGTATGCACAGCACTTTGATCAATTAACATTTTTAGCAGGATTTTTAAAGTAGATGGGTTATTACCAGACTAGAATTCAGTATAATTTTAGTTGTTGACTTTAAATGTTTTTCATCATGAAGTACCCACATTTATAAGAAAGTGTTAGCAAAATAAATTCCATTAGACTATCTTTTATGAAGAAGCTTATACTTTGATTTTGGATCATGTTCTCATTTGCTCTTTGTGTTGGTATTTGGGCAAGTTATGACTCTAAGAAAAGTCTATGAGGCACTTCCAATTCAATTAGAACACACACACACACACACATATATAATCTTCAGAAAACTAGCAAGTGTTATTACAAGCATATTTGTTTCTGGGGCCCTGATCATATGACTACCATTCATGATTTAAATATCTTTTATTTTCACTATTAGCTAAATAATATCTTCTGTCTACACCTTGAGGTGGTAACTATAACAACAGAAATTTTTCCTACTGTTGCCTTCTTTGCTCCAAACCATAAATGCACTTTGACCAGCTTAAAACTTTCTGAGTGTTCTACATCCCAGGAAGCCTCCTGTGTCTCACTACAAAGGGTTGTTTAATCTTCATACTTGGTTCTACCTTCCTCTTCCGGCACCATCTAAAGATTGTGTTTGCTTCAAGGGTTACCATTCACACACGCTAATTCTCTACCTCTTGGTTGCTGATGCGCACGGGCTTTCATCCCGACTGCTCTCTCAGGAAAGCCCTTATCAAGGCCGCCAGTGATATTTGTGCACTGGACTCCGTGGTCAATTTCCAGTCATCATCTTATTTGATCTGCCAGCTACATTTGATGTAGGTTAATCATTTTCCCTTTAGGAACACTTTCTTCTCTTGGCTGCTATACAACTAATTTCTTGCGGTCTTCTGGTCATTTCCTCTCATTTTCCTTTTATGTTTTCTTGTTTTCCTAACTTATAAAATTGAAGAACCCTGAAACTCAGCCTTCAGGTATCTTTTATTTATAATAAATAATCAATATAAACATCTAAGGGAAGTAATAACACATGAAAGACTTCAATTAGTGAATTAAGATTTTCATGTCCTATTTAAGGTTAAGGTTTAAATGAGCCACATTTCAATTTTTTTCTGCCTCCTCTTGCTTTCTTTCACATTTTCCTTTTTTTTACAATTTTGCTTGAATAATTTTATGTTGTGCAAATATTATTGATTTCTGTACTTTCCTCTGGTACTTAGAAGGCTTATCATTCAGGAATTCAATTAGGATTTATAATGTACACTGTCACCTGATCAGAAGAGTTCTTCATCTAAAATACAACTTCATATACAGCATAAAATTCTATAATAGCATACCTCCATTGTGCTCTTCATATTTTTCTGAATATTTTATATTTCAGTTCGTATGAACTATAGAATGCATTATTGTTTACATTAAACTAATGTTATTTAAAGACATTTTATTAGAAAAATGCATACTTATCCACAAAGATACTAGAGTTATAGTATTGGTTAGTAATTTAAGATCAGCCATAAACACATTATCACTGAGTAAGTATGATAATATTTCTGCTTTTTTACATTTATTGAATTTTTTAGATCAAAGCATATCTATCTCCTTTTTTTGCTCAAGTAGAAAAACACAGTACAAGAATCACCTTATGTATCTGATAAATGAAAATTGAATTATTTATAAGGAAATGATGAAATAGCCAGGCACGTTTTATTTCCATTTTTTTAAAAATTGAAATTGTGGGGAAAAGAGAATGGCCCGCCAGTTTTGCCTACATAGAGAGACAAATCACAGCCATAACTAACACAGCTGCTATAACTCATAGGTAACTAGTTAGAATAAGAAATTTTATGTCTTGTCTACAAATTATATGTTTATCTATGTGTGTGATGTGTGTGGCTGTTAGTGAGCTTGTTAGTGAGCTTGTGTGTGTGTGTGTGTGTGTGTGTTTGTGTGTGATTGTGAGAGAGAGAGAGAGAGAGAGAGAGAGAGAGAGAGAGAATCAAGCATGAGCAGAAGATAAAAAAGTACCACACAAAATGTAATTTTTCTAAGGATATTAGAACGTATATGTGACAGTCATTGCATACAAATGTCATAGAAATCAAAACTGTTATTATTTAATCTGCTCACAGTTACTTTTATTTTTAGCATAGTGAAAATTACTGTGTAGTGAGTATTGAATTCCAATTGAATAGTTACTAAGAAACCATGGATGATCTTTGTAGGATTTCATTAATTCACTGATCTCAAACTTGATTTTTTGATTGTGATGCTGATTACATAGCCATGATAATGTTCTCATTTTTAATCTTAAATAGTTAAATCTCCTGGTAGATATTTCTAACCTCTCACAAAATATTATTAGGGTATCATTGTTATCTTTTATGACACCGTCTCTCTGCTTTCATCTCTTTCTTACTAAAGTTCAGTCTTTGAACTTTTACTCCGGCACATCTTTTACAGGTAAAAAGAATTCTACCTAGAAAGTAAGGCTGCATCAATGTTCATAAGGCTAATCTAAGACTTCAGCTCTGCTCTTGTTAGGTTTCCTGTGGCTCGTGGAGTCAAGTCTGTGAGTAGCTGACGACGGAAGGAGGGTGGGAACTAAGTATCTAGATGGGGAGCATGTATACATATTGCTGTTGTTTCAAGATTTTATGATATTAACTTATCCATGATACCTTTTGAAATAATCTTTTGTTGTCTTATGACAAGACGCCAACTTACCATTTTAAATTCATTCTTTGTTCATACATAGAAATGAATTACATTGGGACATTTTCATGCACACCTATATTTTTATGCTTTGTCCTCTTTTGTCGTCCATTGCCTCCCATTTCCCCAACCTTTCTCTCTACTCTGCTCCTTCCCCAGAAGAACTCCTCCTTCTTTTCTCATGGTACCTGTATTCCATTACTGTCCTTTATTGTCCCATCTACTCTTTAAATCTACTTCTCTCCTTTCGTATGCCCCTGTCTGTTTTCCACTCTTTCACACACACACACACACACGCACACACGCACACATGCACACACACACGCACACGCATGCATGCATACATACATGCACATGTCCACATGGATGCTACATATGAGAGAAAATTTTGATGCTTGTTTTTCTAGGTTTTAATGAAAATTATTTTATTTTATTATTGTGTCTTCGTTTTTCAATTGTTTTTAAAAACAATCTTTTTTATTTTAAATGCCAATTGCAGTTCTCTCTCTCTTCCCTCCTCTCACTTCCTCAAACTTCCCCCCCACCCCACCCTTCATTCACTCCTCAGAGAGGGTGAGACCCTCAATGAGGAATCAAGAAAATCTGTCACATCACTTGAAATAGGACCAAAGCTTTCTCCCCTATATCTAAGCTGAGCAAGGTTTCCCTTATTAGGGAATGGGCTCAAAAAAGACAGTTCATGCACTAGGGGTAAATAATGGTTTCACCACCAGTGGCCCCATTGCCCAAGCCACACAACTGTCACCCACATTCAGAGGGCTAAGTTTGGTCCTATGCAGGTTCACCAGTTTTCAGTCCAGAGTCAGTGAGCTCCCACTTGCTTGGGTCAGCTGTTTCTGTGAGTTGCCCTATCATGGTCATCATGGTCTTTGTCCCTATGTTCATAATATTGCTCCTCTTTTCCCTGTCTATGACTGGACCCCAGTAGTTCAGCCCAGTGCTTAACTGTGGATCTCTGCATCTGCTTCCATCAGTTATTGGATGCAGGTTCTATGATGACAAGATAGTCATCAATCTGAATACAGGGGCAGAGCAGTTAAGAAACCTTCTCCACGACTGGCTAGATTCTTAGCTGGGGTCATCCTTGTGGATTCCTGTGAATTTCCCTAGTTAGGTTTCTCACTAACCCCATAGTGGTTCTCTCTATCAAGATATCTCTTTCTTTGCTCTAGCTCTCTAGACCTTCCCCAACTCAACCTTCCACATCCATCATGTTTTCCTCCCTCCTCTACTTCTCCCCTCTCCACTTTCCTTCCACCCTCCCCTCTTTTTCCATGTTCCCAATTTACTCAGGAGATCTTGTCTATTTCCCCTTCCCAGGGGGATCCATGTATGTTTCCCTTATGGTCCTCATTGTTTCCTGCCTTCTCTGGGGATGTGGACTGTGAGCTAGTTATCCTTTGCTTTATGTTTAATTTCCTCCTGCTTATGAGTACTTATGGTGTTTGTCTTTCTGGGTCTGGGTTACCTCATTCAAGATGTTTTTCTAGTTCCATCTAAATAGATGGAGATCTATCTACATTTCAATTGATCTACAAATTTCAAGATGTCATTGGTTTTTACCACTGAGTAGTTACTCCATTGTGTAAATGTACCACATTGTCTTTATCCATTCTTTGGTTGAGTGGCATCTAGGTTGTTTTCAGGCTCTGACTATTATGAGTAGTGCTGTTCTAAGAGCTTTGCTGAGCAAAAGTCCTTGTTGAATGAGTATGCATCCTTTGGATATATGCCCAAATGTGGCATTGATGGGTCCTGAGGTATGTTGATTCCCAATTATCTGAGAAACTGCCATACTTATTTCCAGAGTGGTTCTAAAAGTTTACATTCTCACCAGCAATGGAGGAGTGTATCCATTAGCGTTTTTGATCTGAGTCATTCTGACAAATGTAAGATGGTACCTCAGAGTTGTTTTGATTTGCAGTTCCCTGATAGCTTAGGATTTTGAACAATTTCTTAAGTGTCTTTAGGCCATTTGAGATTTCTCTGTTGAGCATTCTCTGTTTAGATCTGTACCCCATTTTTAAATTGGTTTATTTTATTTTTATGTCTCATTTCTTGAGTTCTTTGTATATTTTTGAGATCATCCCTCTGTCAGATGTGGAGTTGGTGAAGATCTTTTTCCCATTCTGTAGCCTGAAAGCAAGAAATTGAAGAAGATATCAGAAAATGAAAATATATTTCATGTTCTTGGATAGGTAGGATCACCATAGTAAAAATGGCAATCTGACCAAAAGCAATCTACAAATTCAATGCTATCCTCATCAAAATCCCAGCACAATTTTTCATAGACCTAAAAAGAACAATACTTCATATAGCAAAGCAAAATATCAAAAGCTAGTCAAAACAATCCTGTACATTAAAGGAACTTCTAGAGGCATCACCCTCCCTGACTTCAAGCTCTACTATAGAGTTATAGTTAAAAAAAGAGTCTGATATGGGCTACTGAATGGGAGTGAAGGGGATACAGTCTCCCACCCCTCGCCAAGAATCTCTCTGCATTTACATTTTCTTGGAAAGTAAAAGTTGTTTGTCTCCAATGCAGTATCACTGGGTAAATGAAACATAAGAGTAGATGCCATCCTAAACAGTACACGGCCAATACAAAATGAATTCAATAATGTTTTTGTAGATATTTTGTCTAATTTTGATTTGTTTGGACATCTTTTATTTTACTCTTCTGCTTGTATAATGTGACTTGCATGTTTTTAGGTGAGCACATGTGCGTGTGTGCATGCGTGTTTTCTGTAGGTTTGCTTGGTTTTTCAAAATTCTGGTTTGTTTGAGTTTTTGCTTTGCCTGTTTGTTTTCTAAACAGAGAGAAAGAAAGAGTAAGAATTTGGGTAAGTATGGTAGTAGGGAGGATCCAGGATTCAAAAGCATCAATGTAATCAAATCAAAGACCTTGATATTAATTCACACACCTACAAACACCTGGGTTTTGACAAAGAAGCTAAAATTATACAATGGAAAAAAGAATCTTCAACAAATGGTACTAGTATAACTGGATGTTGACGTGTAAAAGAATGTAAATAAATCCATATATATTCCTGTGAACAAAACTCAAGTCCAAATGGATAAAAAACCACAACATTATTCCAGGACACTGAATCTCACAGAAGAGTAAGTAGGAAGTAGCCTTGGACACATTGACACAGGAGACCGCTTACTGGATATAACACCAGTATCATAGATATTGAGATCAGCAGTTAATAAATGGGACCTTCTGAAACTGGAAAAATAATCTTCAATGAAAATATTTTCATAGACCTTTTCAGATCTATCTGCCTAAACTACCTAAATTTTACTTCTTGGTGAAGGGACATTTTACATTGTAAGAACCTCCGAAAGGAGCTGGCTATTTAAATTGTAGTTGTGCTCAGTTTATGTAAATATATGGACTTTTATCTCTTTTACTGAATTTTTGTTCAGTATATTTGATCATGATTTCTCCTTCCCTAAACTTCTCCTAGACGCTCCCCAACACCTACCCAAATTCTTACTCTTTCTTTCTCTCTGTTTAGAAAACAAACAGGCAGAGCAAAATCTCAAACCAGAATTTTTGAAAAACTCACACAAACCTGCAGAAAACATACACACATACACATAAACACAAACACCCATGCTACAAAACACAATATTCGAAGCCACATTATACAAGCAGAACAGTAAAATAAAAGGATGTGCAAACAAAGCAAAACGATATGAAATGTCTACAAAAATATCACTGAGTTGATTTTGTGTTGGCCATTTACTGTTTAGGATGGCACTTACCCTTATGTTTACTATTTCCAGGGATAGTGTGTTGAAGACAAAGAACCTTTTCTTTTCAAGAAGATGTCAAATGCAGAGGGTTTCTTGGTTAGGGCTGGGATCCTGCATCCCTTTCACCCCTCAGTGTATCAGGTTTTTCCAGTGTTTTCTTTGGACATCCTCATTGTCTCAAGCCTTTGCCTACTTGTTCCTCATACACATTTTGGTACAGCTAAAATTTTTCATCCAAAACACAAGTTGAAATTTCATTAAAATTGTAACAAGGCCGACAAGGGAGACCTTAGGAAAAATAAGAAAAAAAAAAGTGAGGCCTTCATGACAAGTTTGCTCTTGAAAGCTCCTCTTTTGTGAACAGATTAGAAAACCATTAATGGAGTGTGTCCATGGTCAAAATAATGAGCTTGTCTTTCTTTTCCTTGCTGTCTCCTATGTTTCCCTTCTGTCATGTTGTGTCGCAGCACGGTATACCTCACAGGATGCTGGTGCCATGGTCATGAACTTTCCTGCCTTCTGAAAAACAGACTTTCATGCTGTACAAAGTACTTCTGCTGCAACACCTGTTACCAGACTGCGAGATGTCCTGAGATGCTTTGTATCTTGTTTGACCCATCACTTACTTCATTTCCTGTATTTCCTTCCCATAGTCCTCTCTGCACCTTATCTCTATTTCTTTATTTTTATGTAGACTTTAGGTGTGGACTCTTGTGTTCATGTCACAGTTGAGCAGAAGCAATAACTTTTATGTACCTCCCCCAACGTAGCCTCTACTAGTGGTAGTATCGTTCACTGGAGTGCTCCATTTGAAATGATGGATGAATTACACAGATGTACAATCACACAAAGTTCAGTTCCCAGCACCAATGTCCAGAGGTTTAAAACCACCTGAAATTCCAGGTCCAAGGTTCCTATGCCCTATATTGGCCTCTGGGGCTGCATCTGTGATGTACACATGAACTTCTTTGTATTTTCATGTGTATTAATACCATTTCATAGACAATCATTAGAGCTTTAACATAGGAAAGTGGCTACAGTTTCCTGAAAGTTTTGCTAAAACAATTTTAATCTTAAAGTGCTTAAGGGGGATATTTATTCAAAGCCCTCATACAAGTACTTTTAAAGAAAACTAGTTTCTAAAAACATTAGATAATTTCTTCTTTTATAAAGTTTTTGTTCTAGCAACATTCTTGTGAATGTTAGAATTATGCATGTTGTGGATCAGGATAAAATAAGAATTTTCTGATTGAATACTCATCACTGAACCACAATGCATGTAAATATGTAACTCCAAATATATGTATTAGAAATGAACTTAAAGGATACTTATATGTGTATGGACATATAAGTGTATATAATGTGTATTCTACCCAAATAGACATAAATATTGGCTAATTTCTGGAATTACACAGAATAGAATCTTTCATAATGGTTAAAATTTTGATTTATATGGAATACTGAAATCATTCCATATAAACATTCACTATCTAATATAGATTCAAAAATCAAGAAAAAATGAACAAAATCGAAGGAGAAGTAGATAAACTCTGAGACAGGTGGGGCTGTCCTCGTCATTTCTGACTGTAGAAGTGGAGCAGGTGTCAAGTCAGTAAGGACACAGGTTCAACTCTGGCCTAATAAGCACAGTAGGACAATATCCCCCAGTTACTTCCATATATATTTCTTTCCAAACCCTCATGGAATATTCTTAAAACTGACCGCAAACTGTACCATGTAGCAGAATGAAGATGTTTTAAAATGATTTAAATCCCACGGGTCACTGCCCATACCTGAATGAAACAAGAAATAACAGACAAAAGGCAAAGGCAAAAAGGGGCCATACAAATTAAGTACTCACGGATAAATATTTGGAAATTAGACAATGTGCTGTAAATGCCCCCATAATCAAATAAAGATACTACAATGAAAAGTAAAAAATATTTACAGTAAATAATAACCAAAATAAGACATATTAAAGTCCTGCTTGGAGGAAATTACATACACAAAAATGTATTTGATAGGGTTTATATATGAGTGTATGTATATGTGTATGGTAAATGAATTTGTCATGTATGTGTGTGTGGTATATGCATGTATTTGTATTATGTGGTGTGTGTGTATGTGAGGGTGTCTGTATTTGCTGGGGAAGAAAAGAGGGAGAAGGACAGAGAGATCAAAACATAAATTGCATACTGCAAATCTATGTTAAAAGTTGTCAAATTTTTCCTAATAACAAAAATAAAAAGAACAATTGAATAAAAATAAATAATTGGTGCATCCAAAGGATGGTTCACTGAAAATACAAATAAAGCTGCTAGCACTATAGTAGGCAAGGCCCCAGCTATTGCTGTGATCTTGTAGGGTGTCTGATGTGAGCCTTTGGATTTTTAGGAAACTGTGCCTGTTGGTTCCGAATGGTTCTATTTGCCATCCGAGACAGAGAACTGTCCTTTGCTGTACCAGAGGCCCATGGTATTAGTTGTGTTTCTCTCAGTTATGACCCCCAGTAGTCACTGTCAGCTTGTCACTCTTACCCTTTTCAAGATTTAACTACCACTGTGGAACAAATTTTGCTCCCAAGTTCCCTGTATCACACTAATGTTAATGTCTCTAATTTCTACATAGTACTATGCCTTTTCTTAGTTTTTTTTTTTCCATTGTCCTTTGATGGTCATAATATTTCTTTTTCCTTCAGTGAAACAGTTTCTTAAGGTCATATTTGCAAGAAACAGAACCTACTACAACTGTTGCTAAAGGACTTAGGAATCTGTCGTTATAACAGGGCTTCTGACAGTATATTACTTGTCTGGTATTTAGGAGACTTCTTTCTGCGTTTCGGTGGGATGGGACACAGAACAGAAAAGTACTAGAGGGTGTGATATCACTGGCATTTCCAGGCTGTGGGGGAAACACTGGAGGATCGTGATACTGGGTGACTCTTACTAAGCGCTGTTAAAGAGAGAAAAGCATACACTTCTATCTATTAACACCGAATTTAAAGGAAAGGTTAAGCAGTAAGTGGCCTTCATGGCTGTAAAGACACAGTTACCTCCAGCAGCCAGAATGCAGAGTTCAAGGTCAGGCGCAGATGTGTACTTTAGGACTGACAGTCACATTGGTGACTGTCTAAATGTCACCATAGAACCTTCATCCAGCAAGGTTCTATGATGGAAACAGAGGCAGAGACCTGCCACGGAGCACTGGGATGACTTCCGAAAGTCCAGTTGAAGAGTGGGAGGAGTGAGAAGATGAGCAAAGAGGTCAAGACCATGATGGCGACACCCACTGAAACAGTTTACCTGAGCTAATGCGAGCTCACCAACTCCAGCTGGACAGGAAAGGTGCCAGCATAGGACCAAACTACACACTCTGAACGTGGGTGAAAGCCATAGGGCTGGGGCAGACTTCAGTGCCACTGTTGCCAGTGGCACCAGGATTTATCCCGGCTGTTTTTACTGGCCTTTTGGGAACCCATTCTCTTTGGGTGGATGAATTGCTCAGCCTAGATATAGTAGGGAGGGTCTTCCCTACTTTTCCCCAAAGCAAAGTGCCTTACCCTCTCTGAGGAGTGGATGGGCGATGAGGTGAGAAGGGAAGGTGGAGGGAATGGGAATAGGGGAGGGAGTAGGAACTGGGATTGATATGCAAAATGAAAAAAAGATAGTTTGTTTTCTTTTTAAAAACGTAAAATAAAGTGAAAAAAAGGCTGGCGGAGAGTCAGAAAGCACACTTAACATTCCAATTGGGAATACAAACTTTATTAAAGTATAAATACGCATTATGTATGAAATTCGATAAGGTTGATCATGGGTCTCCCTTTGTGAGCCTGATCACAATAATTAACTTGCTATCACCTCCTCAGACTTCCCTTGTGCCCCTGGAATTCCTTCCTCCTGTCTCTTTCCACCATAGAAAAGAAGTTTTTCACTAATAAATTCTGTTTTCTTGTTTTATATGTGCATAGGATAAATTAATTGTTGAATAGTAACCAATCTAAGCTTTCCTTTTTGTAAGCATAATAGAGGTCTATATCTGGGAGGATACTGAAAACAGGCGGGCAGTGACAGGATGTATTAGACTGTACAGTGTTAGTTAGCATCTAGATAGCTAGGATGTAGCCTGAGGGGACTGGCTTAGGGTGATGGGTACTATGAATAGGCATGGTAGCAGACGGGAGGTTATCACGATTCGCCGTGAAGAGCAAGTTCTTCTCTTCTCAAGGATTGACTCTGACTCCACACAGTTTTGTGATCAATATTACTAGTTTTTATCCCTACTGAGTAACTACCATCCACCACTCTCAAGGCAGCTCTCTTCTGTGCTTCACAGCTTGTCATAGGAGGAAAACAGAATGTGTGGATAGAGACCTCTGCCCAGTCTTCGTTCCTGTCTCCCCCTTGAACTGGCCGCAACATAGTTAATTCCCAGTGTGTGTTTTCAGTGAACATTGCAGGGATCCCAGGGACATGCATCGAGCTTGAAGAATTCTTGCCGAGGCCACTTATCAAAGTCACTTTGCATTCGTGTGACGTGGGCCCCGAGCTGTAGTAAAAGAGAACTCTATTTAACTTTTCATTATCTCAAGGAAAAGACAGCGGAAGCATCCTTTCTATCCTGGCTGTGAAATGTTTGAGTACCTTGGGCAGTAGCAGCTTAAAAAAAAAATGTCATTTTCGAGGTTACTGTGTATCTCAGTGTGAAGGGGTGACATGGAGCTTGTAGGTGTTGTCTTTGAGCGGCCACACTGTTAGGCCTTAATCATTGTGTTTACTGTGCCTTGTCATATTGTTAGAATATTTTTCTATCTGTGCCCCAAGGTGTATAATTAAAATTTTCATTACAACACAGGAAAGGAAGCAGAAATCATAAAATTCCCTTGTATTTTGTTTTATCTAGCTTCCATTTCCAAGCCTGAATATTCATTATTAGTTGTTATTAAATTTTGATCCTTGGTGTTTCTCTTGTTGGAAAAAAATGATAAGAAAAAAAAGATAGTCTTGATTTTTATTCTTACCCATACAAGGTTTGTATTTACCAAAAACAGGGTTTGAAATCACCCAAAATATATATCTGTCTAGAACAGTTGTTCC
This sequence comes from Myodes glareolus, assembly GCF_982192425.1. Taxonomy (NCBI): domain Eukaryota; kingdom Metazoa; phylum Chordata; class Mammalia; order Rodentia; family Cricetidae; genus Myodes; species Myodes glareolus. The sequence goes on from NC_142026.1 coordinate 10,294,185, forward strand.
TAACCTTCCTAATGCTGTGACCTTTTAATAACAGTTCTTCATGTTGTGGTGACTCCCAACTACAAAATTATTTTGTTACTGCTTCATAACTCTAATTTTACTGCTGTTCTGGATCCTAATGTAAACATTTTGTAGACAGAGTTTTGCCAGATGGGTCACAACTCATAAGCTGGAAAAGACTGTTTTAGAACTTCAGAATAATATCTTATATAGGAAAAGGGACATTGGAGGTTACTTCAGATAAATTTGGTCCTAAGATCTGAAGGTTGCTGTTCTCAAAAGTGAATGAAAGAGAATATAGAAATTCAGACAAAATAACAATTCATAGAACGGGATGGGTTCTGGAGTTATGGTAATACACGCACAAATACCTAGAACCAGCAACAGACAGAAGTGTCTCTTTACTAGAGCCTCTAGTGGGAGAGTGTCTTTGCTAATACCTTAGTTTAAGACTTTTGAGTCCAGACTTCTAAGAGATTTACATTCTTTTGTGTTCTGCTATGCAGTGACCGATATCTGGTAGTCACATGACATGCATTCAGGAAGACGGAGTGCTGCTGCAATCCTCAATGAAAACACAGGGTGGAAATCCACTCTGGGAAAGTTGTGGAAGACAGTTGAGACAGTTTCTGTTGCTTTAGAGAATGTCCGAGTTGCTGTGGCCAGAATGGCCCTGGTGGAAGATGGAGTAGGAGAGGTTCGTCTTCCCAGGCGAGGACTTAGAAGTAAATAAGAAACATGCTACAGAAAACTGTGGGGGGGGGGGGCAGTTTTGTTTACAGTGGAATTTGGCTGAGTTGTGTTCTTCTGCTGGATGGAAGGTGACCGCAAATTGGGTGCACTTGGTTGTTCACCTGAGGATCTGTCCATCAAGCGGATGACAGCACCACCACCTTTCTCCCTGCTGCTTGTAATGAAATGAGAGCTGAAAACTTGTGTACTGGGGAAAGAACTCTCCCACAAAATGGAACCAAGACATGATGGTTTGGGAACATCCTCATCTTTCTAGAGTACAAAAGGTGCCAAGATTGGGACATACGGTTTTTGGGAAAATATGACCTAGAGAGAGGGCTGCGGTCATTGCTGGACTACTTTCTGATGATGGGATGAGAGTTAGGGGATCCATGAATCTGCTGCTTTCTCTCAGCCAGATCAGGGGATCTAAAAACAACAACAACAACAACAGAAAAAAAAAACTTGCGAAGAGTGTACATTCCAATGATGTAGATTCCCACAACATCCTTGGGACTCCAGTTGTTGGGGTTTTAGACTAGCAGAACTTCTACAAGCATGGACTGAACAGAGTAGAGACTGGAGGAAATAAATGAAAGTTCTCCCACTCCCAGCAGTAGACAAACTGGCATAGCTGTTACTCTGCAATGTGTGTTACTCTAAGAAAAAGAATGAAATTACTCCAGAGCAGAGCCTTTGTTGAAGAGGCCAAGGTCATTGGCCCAAAGGCAGAGGTTTGAGGTGCAGACAGAGAGGCAGAGGCAGGTGGCTCTGTAGGCCAGAGGGTAATGTAGATGCCATCACCCCAGAATCCTCAGAGAGCAACAGAGCTAAAGGCCTAAAGCATGAAGGTAGAAACCCCAAGGACAGAATATTTGCAAATATATGAACAAAATACCTAGGAAAATGCTACAGTTTAAAACACCTAAATTTCCAGTTAAAAAAAAAAAGAAAGAAAATGCATCTTAAAATTCTTCTTGTAAATCAGGTCAGCTCCAGAGCAATACATGAGATGGAGAGCTGACTTTCTCATGGAGAGCCTGGAATTGCTTGACTATATGCATAGTACAGGAGAATAAACTGAACTAAGCATAATTCAAATAGGCTGCATACTACAAGAAAACATGCATTGCGTAAACCAGAAGGAAAAGTTCAGCCCAGTAGTGAAAGGGCAGGGCACTTGTTTGTGTTACTGCAGATGTGATAAAAAATACACAAGCCAGGACAGATGACTCAGTGGGTAATGGCACTTGTTGTGCAAGCATGAAGACTCATGAACAAATCCCAGAACCCACATTACAAAATGGACTGGCAAAGCACCCACCTACAACTCAGCACCAGGCTGGAAGGGATAGGAAGGTGACTTTCTGTCCACCAACCTACCTCCAGGTTCAATGAGAGGTTTTGTCTCAAGGGGACATAGTAGAGAGCGACTGGTCTGGACACTCTCTGTCCTCCTCAGGCCTCCATATGTGGATCACAGTACATACATGCACATACACTACTTGCATACCGCATAGACAGACACATATGTGTACAGAGGAAACAAGACACAGATTATAAGACAGAATATATATATATATGTTTATGCATACATATACATATATATAACACACACACATATATTGCTTAAACAAAAAATACACTGCCTAGAAATAAGTAGAAAAAAATGCATTGTGCACAGCTGAAAGAAGTACTTGTTTGCATTAGTGAACCTGGAGAATAAAAAGAAAGCATGAATTCACAAAAGGCAGAGTGTTTTATAGATAAGTAAAGGAAATAGGAATGATGAGCAAAAAAGTAAAACGTGGAATTAATTGGAGTTCTGCAAAAAGAGGAATGAAGAGAAGGATTAGCAATATTTAAAGTTATAATGACTTAGAATTTTTCCAATCAAATTAAAGAAATGAATTTTCTAAAAAAAACAATGAAAACCTAGCAATATGTGTGTGTATTCATACTTAGAAACATCATATAAAACTTGTAAGCTCATAATAATTGACAAAGTCAAAATTAAGTTGGGGATAAAGGGGAGGAATCATGCCTACATATTAATGAATATAAATTACATATGTAAGCACTGGTAGTATGAAGGAAACCCTGCTTAATTTAAGGGTTAAATTTATCTATAAGTATATTCTTATGCTAAACCATGTACATTAGATATAATCAGAGTTCAATTGACATTAACTAATTTTACACTTTGCATAGTTAGTCAGGTAATGTTTGAAAAAGTAAGAAATGTATACACTTCAATTTAATGGGGGCAGAGACACCAGCTAGCCCTGACATGACACACACTGTTTATAAGATTATATTTATTTAATTCTCACAGTCATTTTAGGAGGCTACTCTGTCATGTAAATTCTCACAGAAGTGCCCCAGGCATAGAAAGAGTAAAGCTATTTCCTCAGGGTCGTAGAACTGGTAGGTGCTGATGCTGGGATGTGAACTCCTCTCTCCTCAGATTGCAAACTCTTTAGATTTATCTCTTTTGTGTGTGCAAGTGCATTCTGCCTGCGTATGTATATGGTGCCCAGAGGCCAGAAGAGGCCTCAAGATTTTCTGGAGCTGGAGTTCCAGGCAGCTGTCAGTTGCCTAATATAAATATTGAGAAACAAATTCAAGACTTTTGAAATGGCAGTGGGTTCTCTGGACTGCTAAGCCATATGTCTGACCGAACACTGGAAATTCTTAACTGCCAGACACCATTGCATCTGGGTGGAAAAGAGTCATTGTAGAAACCAAAGGAAGGTAACCAAAGCCATCCACTCACTCATTCATTTAGGAAACATCTCAAACCCTTTCCTTGTCTCAGCTACCACTTTGGGAGTCCTCAATGAGAAAACAACAAAGTCCAGAATCCCACAGAATGTTTCCCCTAATGGAATAATCTTAATGAAGTAAACACTCTAAATGATAAAAATTGCATGGGTAAAAGGCTAGAACTAAAGACAATTCCACGTGTTTCTTAAAATAAGCTTCATTGAAAGGTAACAGAATGCTTGAAAGAAATCCAATAGCCAAAACCTCATGCTGGTTGCTTCTATGTCATTTACAGACCATGTAGTTTGCTGAGGAAGAATGACATTAATGGAGACAAAGAGGTCTACTTTGTTTTGATAAAGTTTCAATTTATCAGGATGATATTCCAATCCAAACATTCTCTGTATCCCATAATATTGTTTTAAAACACAGCAAGTAAATTTGAAGTGAACAGAAGGAGACTTGGAAACATTATTTTAACACACTTCTTACTCATAGATAATTGAGCAGATTTAAAAAAAATCAATGAGAATATAGAGGACTTGATCCAGGCAATTAACAAGTTAATTCAAATAGTACTTCTCATGAACAGCACAACTCAACATTCCTAGAGCTTAAAAAACACAGAGGTGAAGAGTTGTATGTGCTGTAGCCAGCACAGCCTGGATAGCTAAGACTGGAGGGGGGTGCCAGGATTGAGACACGGAGCCTTCTTTTCAGGTGGAAGAACAGCAACCTTTATTTTGCCCAGCAACAACCTTTTATACCTCTACTCTTTCTATGGAGACCCACCAGCCAGAAAGAACACAAACATGCTTGTCAATTACAGATCACAAGTCAGTCAGGGGGAGTGAGGACAGCTGGATCACAACAACATGTAACTTCTGCCTGAACTGGGATTAAAACAAAAATCAAGACTTGGATTTTACGTGGACTGTACAAACAGTACATAAAGCAAAGATTAGCATTGTTTCACATAACTCTGAGGACAGTGTGAGGGTGCCCTAAGACAGAGACTAATGTTCTCTATACAGTCTCAGCATCAGCAACAAAGAAAACCCTACACCGATGAAGAACCAGTGTTCAGAAAGACAACTACTTCTCGATTGGTACATTTGCCACTGTGAGTTTTAAATTAAGCATCATGCTGCTAAAAAATGTATTATAAACTATCCAATTCTCACTGTACATGGAAAAAAAAGTCTCATCACCAACCTTATACTCACTGAGAGCCAAACATCCATAAAACAGTGACTGGAAATAGTGGCTCAATTTCTTCTTTCTTCTTTATCCCCAGGAAACAGTGTTGACTTAATTCACCTAAAGTAATGAAACATAGGGTGCATATGCCAGTAACCTCAGAGCTTCTCTCTGGTGAGTCCCAGCGTTATTCTGAACCGTCACATGTGCCTCATAACCACCAGAGTCACTGAAGGACAAGCATCAGCCTGTTTCCTTGTCTCCTTTGTGCTTTTGTTTATTTATGAGAGCTGTGTTCTAAACTCATGAGTTACAAATGCCAAGCTTCTGGACCTCATCCAGTGAGACTTGAGGAGCTTGTCCTAGGTTTGCAAACTAAGGAACAAATAATTAGAAGATAGCTGTCTCTGCTTGCTTTTCATTTAACAGCTGGTCCACCTACTTGTTAATATAAGGCTCCTGCTTCTGTGATTCTTGCACAGCAAACCTGCAGGGTCAGATTTTGCAGTGTTAGTTCACTGTTGAATACTAGTCCCTCTCCCTGTGTATGGAAAAACATCAGAACCCTGCCATATGATGGTCCTTGGACACATGAAACTTGGAAACAATGATAGTGTACAGTTCCAAGAAATTACAGGCTGTCACGCTGTTCAGATGGTCCTTTGCAGAACCACCCTGAGGATTTGGGGTGCGAACATGGTCTCTCTGTAATCTGTAAGCACAATTCTTTACAGGCTTGGGAAATGGGAGGTGGGATGTGAGAGAAGGAATGTTAGCAGTCTCTAAAGCCTTCTGGATGGCAGTCAGAAAGCAAATGATAAATTTTTAAAAAAATAGAAAAGTGGAGACAACAACAAGAAATTGAAATCTGCTGATCACTTGCATCAGTTTGGAAGTGGATGAAGCTTTTTCTTCAGAGTTTACTTAAAAGAGTTCAGATGGCTGTCACCCTGATTTCAAAATAATCAAAGAATCAACTTGAGCTTTCTCTGAATATTTGATTTGCAGAATTATTAGATAACGTGTATTTGTTTTTGTAAACAGCAAAGTTTGTATAATTTGCTATGGCAACAATTTAAGGTCCAGAAGAGAAGAGAAATGGCATTTAATTTAATGAACATAGTGTTTGAAGATAGTAGCATAATGAAAATTTTATAGAGATGGAATGAGGAAGAGAAAGACAGGAGTTTAATTAATAACATGGCTGGAAAGAAATTGTGTTAGAGAAGAGAGAGGAGGTGGAAGGATCATCAAGTGAATTCCATCATGGGCAGTGCTTCATCAGCCGTGAAGGGCTAATCAGGAACCCATATGGGAGCCTGAAACCCAGTTCACATGTGTGGACTGATAGCACTACAACCATAGAGAGATCAAAGTAATGCACTATTGCAGAGTCCCAATTTAATAATACAGTGATCGCAGTGGGCTACCTGCCATCGCTGGGACTGCGCAATGTATTCATGGAGGACTGGAGGCCTCAAGGAGCTCCACCTTGGCTACTGATGGCTGTTGCTGGAGAAAGAGTTGTTCTCTTCGATGTGAAGTCACAGGTGAGCCCACCAAGTCCCACTGGATAGTTCCACCCCCATGAACTTTCAGATATCCCTGATTATATTCAGTGGTTCACAAAGCAAAACAAGCAATGAACATGGAAAGGGGGCTTATAGGCTTGTAAAGTGGGAGATTGATGAGGGTGGGAGTAAGATGAGAGGGTGGATGGTAAGAGTAATCAGAAAGTATCATAAACATTCGTGAGATTGTCAAACAACCAATTTAATTAATAAGAACTCAGTTGAGTATTGCTAACTATAACTGTAAATGGTTATTTGTCATTGGTGGCCTTTGTAAGGGATGTTACAGTCTGAGATTTTTTTGCCATTTGTATAGCTCTAAAAACACAAAAATAGCTTTATTGTATAATGGGAGGAATTGTGATTCAAAAGTGAACTCATTGATTAAAATATTTCACCTGAGAACAAGAATGAATCCACAAGCTCTATCCTGCTTTCTGAGGTTCCTACCATCCCTGTCTCCGCTCTCCACAAAGCAGTCACTGAAATGCAAGGTTAACTGTGGCGCTCATGTAACAGGTGTTGTGATTAAGTTTATTTTCTAGTTAGATCAGAGTAAATAAAAACCTTCTTTTCTTTTCCTTCCATATTGTGGGCAACCTCAGAAGATGGATACATCTACTTTCTTATCTCAGTGAATGGAGTAGGATGAATATAATTTATCTCTACTTTTCACTGTGGCAGGGTACGCATGTGGGGTAGGGAGCTGAGTGCAATGTGAATTCCACCTAGATTGCAATGTAGACAGAACAGATACATTGCTCGTACTTTTTGAGAATATTCTAAGGAAAGAATTGAGCCAATTTCTCAAAACAATTGATGTTCTTTAGTGGCTTCGTGTCTATCAGTTGTAACTATGAACATATCAAAGATAATCTGTCTTTAAAGGTGTGGAATACAGAAAACAAGAGTTCTTGATGGATACAACACAATGTGAAATTACCTCACAAAGGACATCAGATTGGCATAGAGTTCATGGTATTTATAATGATGCCAATGCTCTAAGAGGAGCAATGTATCTTCCATCTAGTCTCTCTGCTTTCTCCTTTTCTGGAGTGCATTCCTATTTATGTGCTAGCTTTCATTTCATGCTGTTCAGGAATTTGGATCATATTTATCCAATAAAAACCTATGTATTAAATGTGCATGGGGAAGTGATACTGCACATGAGGGGGTGTTGGCGAATCAGGACTGGTTCAAGGCCTTAGGACACCGAAGGCATAATCTTGCAGGGGGCAGTGTGATGTTACTGTGAGGGGAGCAGCCTTCACATCCTGCCACCAACCTTATACACACAGGCATAAGAGCAATGGAACCAGTGAATTAGAGAATGAAACCTCCAAAAACTGATAAAATAAAAAAAACATTTTAAAAGTATCCTACCTTGGGTATTTTGATATAGTCACGGGAATTGACTAATACTCTGGTACTAAAATTCTATGTTCATCCTATATTGAGACAAGTTAACAAAGGGCAGCTTGAGACTAGCACCAAGGTTGTGTAACAGGTGCTGAAGTAGTTTTGAGGAAGTGATTAATTTTCCCCTTCATCTGAATATTGTGATAATCTATTATATGACTATTTACAATTGATCTGAGACATATATATCTCCCCACTTGATTCCGTATAATCATCTATCTGGCCAGTGGTCACACACTCAAATAAAAGTACAAATTACATCAATGTCTAAAATATTTAAGAAACATTAAATACAGTCTTCAAGAGCAAGGATTTGTTAAATAAGAGGAAAAGTGTGAATACTGTTTACCCATGTTTTAAACACACTGGTGGGAAACTAACATGATGGACACTCTTTCTGCAGCCTGCGCAGCACTCACTGTTTGCTGTCTAAGGCTGTAGGGCTAAAATTCTGAAATCTCATGCAGTTTAATGAGTGTGTCTTCCTACATTCCATGGGGGAAGGAAAGCAATAAATACCAAGTCCATTGATGCTGGAAGAGTACAGTGGGAGCTGACCTGTGCTCCTCTGTAAAATCAATTTGGCGTTCACTCTCTGCTCTCCTGTGCTGGGCCCGCCTCACTACATTGTGTTCTATTTCTTCCCACCTCCAACATTTCCCTGCCATCCTCTAAACTGCATTTGCCAACTACATGTGACCTTGCTGTTTTCACTCAGAAATCTTGCAGCCCTTTAACCTCTCAAAACTCCAACACTCTCCTGATACTGAAAGGCATTGGAAACACATTTTGAAATAATATATCAGATAGTGATAACTCCTGAATGAGAAAGACATTCCACCGGGCAGTGATAAGTATTATGTGTTAATATTGGCAAGATTCACACAATACCTTTGCATTATTATTGAAAGTGATACATATCTTCTTATTATAATTTTTCCTAAAATTATTTTTTAGATTTATTTTCAGAAAATATTGACTTGTAGCTCTCTCACAAAAATGGAAATGAATTCACCATCTCTGTTTCTTACTAAGTTACTTACATAGCATGATTGGCATTGATTCTTTGTGAAATATAACTAATTGTGTTCTTTTTATAGCATGAACAAGGAATTTTTTAACCATTAGTAAGTTTGTAAGAGGAAATAAACTGAAGTCTTTGGGCTGTCTTATGGTTTCTGTTGAATACCTCTACATGGAAATTAGTGAAATTTCCTGGTACAGACTAAACTCCTGTCACAAGTCCTGCTAGTCCCGAACATTCTAGTAACATGTTAGTTGCTATCAAACTAAGAAGAGGGGTGTTGACTTATATTATTATCATAATTCTTCACACAAGGAAACTGGTATCGATGAAGATGCCAGCAGTTTGAAACATACTAAGTAGGTATTTAAGAGTCTTGCCAAAGCTGCTAACAAGCCTGAGTCACAAACACAGCAGAGATATTTCTATAGGAGACAAAGGATGATGAGCTTTTCGAAATAGAAACCTAAGGTACAGACATTTACTTCTCCGTTGTGTAGAAATGTTTTGAGTATTTATTCAGAGTTCATCTGGGAAAGTCTTTGTCTTACTGCTGAAGTTTAACACTTTGCTGTCATGGTTTTGACCTTTTCAATGATTCCTGTGAGTGAAAGTTAGTACTTAGAAAAGATTAAGCTTTAGTGCTTCAACGTCCTTTAAAGCGAATCATTTTTATTCAGTTAATTCTAAATTATAGAGGATTGTAGGCATTTTAAAGGGAAAAACTGGAGGACATTTGAATTCATAAGGGATTTATGATGTGGCTTCTACAGGGCATTTCCATGCTGTCTCCATTTAGATTCTTGCTATAAACAGGATGCTTGTGTCTTTCATTTCCCAGAGCCATATAGTGGAATCTAATTCCTAGTGCAAGAGGATATGGAAGTGGGAACTTAGAGAGGTGATTAGGTAGTGAGAGTAAAGCCCTTCGAAGTAGGATCGGCCCCCCTATAAAATAGACATCATTGAGCACATACTTGAACTCTGCTTTGATCCAGGACTTTTGAGCCTTCCCAAATGTGAGAAATAATTCTTTATTATTTATAAGACATTGATTTTTGATATTTTATAATAGCAACTGGAACTAAGTTTATTTGATCAAAGACAAAAGAAAATGAAGAGTAACCCATTAGTAAAGAAAGAAAACTTTACATTTGTAAGCTTTTCATGGGAACTCACCACTGCCCTTCTGTGTGGAAGCTTCTGGAACAGCTCTCTAGGCTTACTGTCACAAGATAATAAACATTATCTTCACAGTCCCTCAATCTTCTAAACCCACTTCTCTAAACACATCTCTTACAACTATTTTCTGTTCAAAGCCTCTCTTCAATGGCTCTTCCTTGCTAGAGGAACCAGCACACATTTCCCATTTTTACTCCTCAGAATCTCTACATTTCTTGCCCAACTTACCTTTCCATAGTTACTATTGCATATATCAAACATGTTCTTCAAATGAGATTACTTTATCCCCAAATATCTCCAAAATTTTTTAAACCTATGTATTATCTAATATTTACCTGCTATCTATCTATCTATCTATCTATCTATCTATCTATCTATCTATCTATCTATCTATCTATATCTAGCTTTCAATCATCTATCTACAAATAGATATACATTTGTTCATTATTTTTTTTTATTTTTTTACTCCATTGGAAATAATTTTCTCCAGAGCCTCATATTTTTAATGACTTGATTTTATTCTAACCTGTCAAAATATCTTTCTTATCTCCAAGGCATATAGTATCACATGAGACCAAAAAGATATTCTTGAAACTATTTTGCTCCTTATCATACTGAAACCTATTTGTAGCATTCTTGTGGGTAGTTATAGCAATCTTACTGTTGAACTCAGTATTGTCTTCTTTAACTAATTTACACTACCATGAAGTGATCTGCTATTGACACCTAACTTCATGATACGTATAGTTTGAATTAATAACAGTGGAGTTTTCTTATTACAAAGGCTGAATTGTTCAGTAGATGTTTTAGATTCACAGCAAAATGGACAACAAGGTGTGGGAGAAGCTTTATAATCCTTTCCTTAACACTTTCTATCACTGAGAAGCTCAATGGCTACATCATAAGAATTTATTTATACATAAGAATTTATTCCAGATGATTTTTCATTTTTATGTAATTGGGTAACTGCAAACTGACAGGCAAGTACCTCACATTATATCATATAAAAATATTTTCGTCACTCCCACAACTCTGTGCTTTTCCTGATTCAACTATTGACCATTTTCATCATTTCAGTCATTTTTGCCTTTCCAAAGTGCAGTGTGTCTGTACAACCTTCATAAATCAATATCTTTCACTTAGAAATATTCATTCAAGATTATTCCTCCATTATTCTCATAGCTTGAAATCTCATTCTTTTTAACCCTGCCTAATATTTCAGTATTTAAATGTACCATAGTTCATTCAGCTGCTGAAAAACAACATGCTTGCTTTCAGTTTTGGTTATCATGAATAAAGTTGCTGTCAGTTGCAAAGTACAGGATTTTGTATCAAAATATAACTTCTTGAGTAATTAAAATCAGAATCAATATTCTACAAATTATCAGGCTAACTTTGTGTTATTAATATTTTTTTAAAAAATGTGAAAAAGAATCTTGAGAAAATCTGGTTGTACTTACTTTGATAATATAAGCAGAGTCATCAGTGTTGCGAAGGTTGACAGTACGTGCCCCAGTGTAAGGAGCTAAAACAGTCACGATATCACCAGTATGGTATGCTGTCCAATTTCCAAAATACTATGGTATTGTACTCACTATCCTTAAAAAACATCAAGTTCAGGATCTGGATAGATGGTCCAGCAGTTAAGAGAGTTACACTTTAGCAGAAGACCATAGTTTGTTTCACAACTACCTTTAATTTCAGATTGAGGGACTATAACATCCCCACTTCTGTCTTTCATGAACAACTGTACATCTGTAGGTACACACACACACACACACACACACACACACACACACACACACACTGACCTGTGTCCATGCATATAAATATTTAAAAATATATTAAGGCCAGCCACCCTTCCCCAAAATGCTATATATAAAATAAAATACAGATACAAGACAGATTAGTTCAACTCAAGAATCTTAATTCAATTTTTGATTAGGAAAGCTAGAAACATACAACATCATTGAAATAATTAGAAAATTAATGTGAGGAGAATCTCAGATGAAGTTATTGTACTCCCCTTAGCCTGTGTTTTATCATTCTACTTTGATTAGGAAGCAAAATACCTATTTTTGGGAAATGCATACTGAACGACCTAAAAATATAAGAAAGAGAGTTTCACATTTCTAAATGGACTATAGAAATATAAATGTCCATGTTGCATAAAAATGAGTATCTGTGAAAGAATATATGACTGCAAAATAGGAAGGTGAAGATTGGTTGTAAAATCTCAGAAACCCTATAGCTTAAAATTTATGTTAATTTATGGAATAGGTTATGTGGAAGAATAAAAGTATTCAGAAGTAAAGAAAGCTGTAGGTTCTCTGAGAGACTGTTATAATGACAAAATCCCAGGCCTGCCTTTGGGTAGGAATTTCCCTGGAAGGATGGTTTTCTTTTCAGTTTCAAAACTTAAATTTTACATATCAATTATTTCTGTATATATAAACATTCAGTAATTTGTCTTAAATAGTGTCCTTGAAAGCATCTCTTAAATTTTATAATGCATGCAAAGTGGGTTTTTTTTTTGTAAATTGTTCTAGCACCCATTATTATGAAATGTTGACCTTATAATCAAAAGTGCTGTGACCGAGGAGGTATTCTGTCTGTCAAGTAAGCATTTTCAACAGTCAAATGGGGCCATTCATCAAGTATTCCTTTTCCCTGGTAGTGCAAGAAAGGCAGGCCATGGGAGTATAGAGTTTTTTATCTCATGGCGGCACCTTCTTTTCTCCTCTGTATCTATTGGCAGCAACGATCAACATCTACCCTTTTCAAAGCACAGAGAATTCTCCCATCTTTCATTTCTCGATGCTTAGGCTATTGACCATTGATGCCTACCCACAGCTTATCACACATTGTCTACAAAGGTCTCGGTCTGAAGCCTGGTCTGGAATTTATGTGAATCTTCTTGCCTTCCCTTCCCTACTATTAGAATTGCTGGAGTGAGCTGCCATATCTGCCTCTCTACATACCTTGAATATTTTTTCCTTCTTCTCTTTCTACTATTGCCACTCTCCTCAGTGACCTAACCATATCAAAACCACATTATGGAAGTAACCCCTACTAAGTCATCCTGCTTAAATTCCCATTGAATCCATTCTTTATAGTAGTGTGGCATAAACAGTGATGTTATCAACTTTAACTGATTCTATACTGTGTTGAGAATGAATCTGAGATACCCAGATTATCTGGATCTATGTTTCTCTAATAGTTTTATAGTGCTGTCCACTTTATGTGCCCAATATTAGTTTCTTCTTCTTCTCCTCCTTCCCTTCTTCTTGACTCCCCCTTCCTCTTTATTCTTTTCCTCCTTCTTCCTCTCTCCCCTCCTTTTTATTCTCCTCCTTTCTTGACTCTTTCTTTCTCCCTGAAGTCAAACTTATTAATTTGCAATATTATTGATGCTCCTGAAGATAAGAAAGCTGAGGTTTACCTAACTAAATAATGGGTGTACATACTAAGATAGAACCAGTTCTTCTAAGAACTTCAATTACTGATGCCTGTGTAAAACCGTGAGAATGTCCTTACATTCATCATGTCTCTTTGCATTTGAGCTTCCTTTATTTTCACTCTTAGTGGACTGAGCTTTGACGGCTGCACTTCAGTTTAAATACCACTCTTTTAGCTGCATCCCGTACTCTTGATGTAGACACTCCAATGCACCATCACTGTGTTTAGTTCTCTGTGTTGTGTCTAATATTTACATCATTTTCTGGAATGCTAACTGTTTGAAGGCAGGTAGAAACAGAAGGACAAAATAAAGAATAAGTTATGAACTCAGTTCAGTAGTGCAGTGGATAATCAGAAGAGAAAACGGATAAGAGGATGCAGAGAGAAGAGTGTGCTCAAGGAATGCAGCAAATCACGGAAATCATATTCTAGAGCAGAGATGCTTGGCGAAAGTAGATGCGGTAGTTACTGCTACTGTTACCAAATACATCTGAGCTGTTCTCCTTACTCCTATCAAATAACTCTGTGTCCTAGCATCTTAGGGATTGAACCAATAATTCATAAGCAGAAATACTGAGGCACTTCTAAACCAGGCCATTTAACTTGAGGCTTGGCAGCTCCAGCTCTCACTCATTCTAGCACTGGTAATAAAAAGGACTTTTACCAGGTAGTGACTGTAGTCAGCAGATGTACCTGTATGTGTGTAACAACAGTGATCGCTCTTTGGACTTGTTTGTTATTTAGTTAATGTCACAAAAATGGTTTCTTCTGCTTGAAGCCAAACGAATAGAAACTATACATAATGAATATTTAAAACAACAGAGAGGAAGAAATGAACTAAATCACAGACTTAATTGAAGTCAGCAAACTTAATCATTAGTAAAAATTAGTCAATTGCATTATAATTATATGCATATTAGAAATATCGCAAGCATCATTAGCTCTTCCTGGCACCATTAAAGAGTGCTTCTTTATCCCGTGAAGCAGGAAAGGCCACAAGCGGTTGTACTCACATACCTTAGATTGCCCTGTCTATTCCATAGAGAAGTCATTCCAAACATGGTGAATACACATTAAATCTGACTTGTGTATGGAAGAAAGGAAAACGTTGAAGAGGACAATGGAGGTTGAAAGAACAAGGGGAAAAAGAGTGGCTATGTGTGCGTTCACCACCTTTCCAGGCATTCCTAGGAAATATAACACTAAAATGATGCAGGGATATTAGAGAAATTAATAAACTGAAAATGTGCCATTTCAAAAAACATCTAGGAGAGGTGTTTCATGGCAGGAGCTTGCACAATGCTGCAATTATTGCTCCTATACTCATATCACATAAGCAGCTACATAAAGCTTTAATACTAGGCCTTCCTTACAAAAGGATGACGAAGTGATGTCAATGGCATGTGTTGTATACAAAGAAATGCAGACATTCAATTAATGTTTAAATAAATGCAGCATCTGAAGAGTAAATTGATGCTTCAAAGCAGAATTGTCCAGCATTAAGTAGTCCCAAATACAACAGATAAATGTAGATAAATGCAGCAATTATGCAATGCACTGATATTCCCAATTCTTTGTGCTTCTAAATAGGCACAACAAAGCCACCTGATTACAGTGAACAGAATATGAAAAAGTGGGAAAGTGCTTCTGCATCTGGGGGCTGTAATTAGATCCCCTGGTTTATTTCCAATCAGGCACTTTTATGTTAGTGATTTGAATAGTACAATTGCAAATTTAAAATCAGTATATTTAAAATTATGTTAAAAAACATCTGAAAGAAAAAGAAATAGTATTTTCATACAGATATTCATCATAATAGACACAATGAAAGAAATATTTTTACTGATCAATATTGCTGATTGATTCATAACTTACTCTCATATTTACCAGTTGGTAATATCCACCACAAGAGGGCAGAGAGTGGATGCTGATGGCTTAATATTTGTTATCTTGTCTAGTATAATCATATTCTGGTGGCATCCTCAGAGTAATTTCATTAGAAAGACTCTCTTATTGCAAACACAGCCACCCCAATTTTATTTGTTCCTAAATTATTCTGTTCAGATGGCCTAATATTCTACCCATGCCCATTGAAGATTTGAGAGAGAGAAAGAGAAAGAACCAGAGAGGGAGAGGGAGGGAAGAGAGGGATAAAAAGAGATCGGTTTTAATTATGCTGATCCATACCCTTGGTATTTTAGCAAATAAATTAAAGATATTGTTAATATAAAATATGTAAAACAGAATAGTATTTATTGCTTACTGACAATGAAGGATGAATTTAAATAAAAATACTCCCAAAATTTTTGCATACTTTACTGAATTTGGAGTATCAACAGATTTTCATTAAATTTATTGTTTTAGCCAGAGAACACTTCCTACTTGAGGAAAAACAAAACTAATTAAACCAAAACTAATCTTTCAATCTAGATTCCCGTCAGCTCTAAACATATTTGAGTGCAAGGAATAGATTCTATTTATCATATGAAAACAAAAATATGTATATTCATCTTATAAATTGGTTCATAAATAAAAACTGTCAGTGACCCTTCCTTTTAAAAATGCATCTCTTAGTGCTAAAATGGATGAGACTATCATCATCATGTAGAATACCACAATAAATGGGATATGTTACAAATATTAATTTTCAGGAAGCATTTTGCATGGTATCAAGTATACTTTTTTCACATTGTCTTTATTGTTCTCTGGACAATTATTCTTTCTACATGCCATGATGGTTCCGAACACAGATTCATTTGACACAAAACCTTAACTCGACTCTGCTTGTATCTCCTTTTCTCCTATGATTTGCTCCACAAAGAGTAGAATTCCATGATCTTTAGGAGATGTTTGAAGTGTGAGGTCATTGTCTGTGCTTCCTTCCAGGTCTTGCTGAAGATAGCGTTAATAGAGGATTTGTGAGTCTATCAGTTGTACTCTATTTTTTCAGTTATTCAGTGTTGGCATTCAGTGAATCAATGCCGTGTATATTAAACCAAAACCCAAATTTTGCTGTTATTCCAGGATGATTTTTTTCATGCATGCTTTTATGCACAGTACTGGGAAAATAAATCAATCTTTCTACATTACTATTTTTACTATTAATAATATATATTACAATTAATATAGAGGCAAGCTACAATTCCTCTGGTCAATGATGTCTACAAAGTCTTGTGCTGTATGAACTATTAGAAGCATAAAATTTCTTTCACAAAGTGTCTAAGGCTTTGTCTGTCTTTGTCTGAATGTATCCCTGTGTGCTCTAAAAGCCATATTGTAACTGTAACCTTGCAACATGAACTAACAAGGTTTTACAAGGTTATTAAGCATTGATAGTATTCTGAAAATTGTATTAAATTCTTTATATTATTGCTTATGATTTGCCTTGTGTCACAGACAGGGAAATAGAAAATCAGATAAGTCTGTTTGCTTTCTGCCAAAGGTTTTGTTTTTAAGAGCTAAGTGCCAATGCCAGTCTCTCTTTTTGTTGGAATAAGCAGATACTGTATCCAAGCCTGTTATCACAAGAAAAGGGGGAGGGGACAACCCAGGAGCGACCTCATTAGAAAAAGGAAGGAAATTTCTGATATGAGTTCACCCAAGTCATGTGATTAATGCAATTGATGGCATGCTCTATTGTCTTTTGGAGGCTGCAGAGTTTTCATGCAGCGAGTGATGTTCATAAAAATAAAAGAGCCTTCCAGGGTTTGGAATGATAGGTAAAGTCAGTGATGTGGTGACAGCAGCTGTGTCTGGGGATAAAGGAACAGATAATCTTGATTAGAGTACAAAAATAAAGGTAGGAGACAACATAGGCTAAAAATCCTTTCTCTGCTATACTAATATGAATTTACCCTGTGATGTACCCTCTGTGTGTGTGTGTGTGTATGTGTGTGTAGAAGAGAGAAAGAGTGTGTGAGTAAGAAAGAGTGTATCTGTGTGTAAGAGAGAAAGAGAGAGAGTGCATATATGTATGTATGTGTGTGAAAGAGAGACAGAGAGACAAAGAGGAAGAGAGAGAATGTGGTGTGTGTGTGTGTGTGTGTGTGTGTGTATGTGTGTTAAAGATATCAGGATTTTGTAAGATACACTGCAATGAGGTTTGAACTATGCTTTTGAGAGACCATCTGGAAACAACAAGCCAGGTCTTAGAGCTATTGGTGGTAGAGAAGGTGAAAGGAACAGGGAATGTTTAAGGCAAAGAAAGGGTGCTCTTGCTGCTTATTGTACAACCTCAGCAAAGTTTATTGCAAACCTAAAATAAAAGAGAGCAAGCATAGCGCGGAGAACACTGGAAGAAGTGTAAGGACCAAATAAGAAGTTCATAATGTAATATTCCTTCCACATGGAAGCGCCCTAACTATAAATTGAAATTTTGCAAAGCAAAATGACATTTGTTGCACAGATTGCTCATGGAAAGTAGAAAATAGGGCATGATATCCACAGGATGCACAGTGTTTTTCTTCAGACATGAATTGCGAAAAGGAACTTGCAGGTCGATTTTATAGGCAGAAGCTGGACAATGAAGTATTGACTTCGCTTGTATAAGCAGTTTGAACTGAACTTCACCTTATTACAAGAACAGGGACAAAATTATAGGTGATTATTATTTTGTAAGTGGTTAAAATGAAAGGATTTTCGAAGGCTTTTTATTCGGCTAAGAAAATTGCATAATATCAAACAAGCAAGAAGAAACAAAATCCTATTTCCTCAGGAATACACTAATTATTTATATTATGCCAGAGCTGAAAGAAAAAAATAAAAGCTTTGACGCTTTCCCACAAGGTTGTTTTATTTGTGGCTATGTTTTCCTGCAAAAATCTGAAAACCCAAATTGCTAGTAACACCATGTACAGAAAAGGTATCCTCTTCCCTCATTATACACAGAAAATAGTTTTAACCCATTCTTTACTGTTTGTATTATATCTTTCCTGTGTTTGTCTCATTTTAATAAATATGAGGATAGCACATCTAGAACTTGAGTTAGTCTCTCTGACCTTACATAGCACCGCACTGTCTACTTGGAGGTTCCCAGTGTGCACAGCGGAATCATGACAACTGCCATAACATACATACAGTTGACTATAATTTTCTATATTGTTCCTTCTAAATATTTAGAGGGAAATTGACAAGTCTAAATCTAAATCATCCCAATGCTCCTTTCTGAATGTTAGAACTGTTCAATTGCTCCTAGGTTTTCCCCTGTTCATTTTTAATTAAAACTAGAATTTTCAATTTAGGATCTCATGACATCTCCACCTTAATCCAAATTTCTAAAAAAATCTAAGCTATGCTACCAAAATTATAACACAAATTTTTCTCTAAAATATTTGACATGTAGTTCTTGTAGTATCAGTAATGTAAGTGTGAGGAATGTATTCAGTGTGAATAGTTTATGAAATGTGACATGCTAAAGTCTGGCAAGATGGCTCAGCAGGAAATGCTTTTGCTGGCAGGCCTGACAATCCGAATTCATTCACGGACCTTAAATGCCAGAAGAGCATTAACTCCACCAAGTCATTCTTGAGATTAGTACTAGGATTCTATAGCCCAAGCTACGATGGAGAAAATAAAGACATTGACATCGAAGTCAGGACGTCCTTTCTGCCGAGCCAGTTGTCTAGGCCAGGCACTATCGGGGGCCTGTATGCTTTTCATTCTCCTTAATACCATCAACAGCCTGACAGTGCAGACGCTAGCAGTCTTCTCGTATTGATGGTCAAGATGAAATTAAGTTTTTTCAAGGAGAAGATGGCAGAATTAGAAATGAATCCCAGATATGACTCCAATACAGTATGAAATATGACCTGCTCTGTTATTGAGTGACCTGGAGCTACAGCGGGTCGGGCTGATATGCACCTTGCCCATATGGATTACCCAAGGAAGGCAGTGATTTTTTTTTTTTCAGAGAAACTGCTTGTAAGTGAGGGTGATAGAGCTGGACGCTGAACAAAAGGGCACAACTCCACCAGATCTCTCCAGGGCTTCTTTATTAGACTTCTGCTCTTGATAGGTCTTCTGTGGTCAGATAAGAGGTGAACGCAAAAGGAGTCTCTCAACAGAGACTTTGGCAAAGCCAGACACTGTACCTAGCCATCAATGTGAGGACCTACAAGTCCAAAGGCTTAAAATACAGAAGCTATCAATAGATTCTGGATATGTTGTGAAATGGAAGCTTTTTAGAACAGTATCTGCTATCTGACCTACAGATGTTTGCCATTTTTATTATTTGAATCCACCAACATGCACCAGTTATTCTAGAAACATGTGCTTTGTTTCTTAATGCCATGCTTCAAAAACTTAATATATTGTAATTACATATTGTTTCATTGTGATTTTTCAGAATAATAAACCATTCTATAAAAATATGTGTGATAAAATAAATTGTTAAATTTGTGTGAAACATAGGTAAGTATTGAATTTATACACGGCATCTATATAATTTTATATATACATTTATATCTATAAATATTATATAAATATGTATTTATATAACTATAATTAATAAACTGTGCTGGAAAGGTTTTAACCCAGTCTGAAAATAAAATGTATTTCCTTGTCTTGCTCCATACATGTACACATGTATGTCCCCACACATACACACAGATTTAAAAACAAATTTAACTTACTGAAAAATAGGATAAAGTATTATTTGTAAATTATTACTACATATAAAAGGAAACTATGAAAATAAAACATAATCATTAACTCAGATCACACTAAATATACACAGTTTACAAAATTCTGAAAATTTCTTATGTAATTGAAAAGTAACGTATCAATAACCTTATTTCCAAGGAATACTTGACCTGAAAAGGTGGCTTAGTGGGTACAATACTTGGTACCCAAGCTTAACAAGTGGAGCTGGATCTCTGAAGTTCACATTTTAAAAATCTGGATGTGTTGGTGAATGTCTGTAAACGCAACGCTTCTTTCTTAAGATAGAAGGTGGAGACAGACTTGTCCAAAAGCCAAGGGTCCAGCAAGATGAAAAAAGAACCAACTCCCAAATTTTGTACTCTAACTTCCCCATGCGCAATGTCGAATGCATGCTCACAGTCACATTCACACACGCACACAGTCACACACACTCACATATAAAAACATAAGGAGCTCTGGCCATCAAATATGGGAGGCAAGGAGCTTAATAAAGCATTGAGCTTCACAGAAAAGCAGAGAAATGTATTTTAAACGACAAAATGAGATACATTTTTAACAAGAATGGAAACAAGAATGGAAACAAATTAGCATGTGTCCTATGATCTAAAAAGAAAATCTGGCCAGGTGGTGGTGGCTCACACCCTTAATTCTAGCACTTGGGAGGCAGAGGCAGGTGGATCTCGGATTTTGAGGCCAGCCTGACCTATAGAGGGAGGTCCAGGACAGCCAGGGCTACACAGAGAAGCCCTGTCTTGAAAAACAAAGACAAGAAACAAAAAAAAAAGGAAGAAAGACAGAGATTCTGTAAGAAAGGATTAATCTGCCTGATGAATGGGACTTGACACTATCCATTGAAGGACAGAAATACCGCATTCTGTGACACCATATGTTCTGTATCCCTGACAGCTGTACCTCTGGGGAGCTCTTCTAGGAAGACGATTCTAAAACCGAAGTGCCACCTTGCTATTATAATGGAATGGAATGAGACTATTCGCTGTAATGTACCTTCTCTCTGAAGGTAATAGCAAAGACATATAATTTATGCATAAAGGAGCGCATGAGAACTTTAATATTTAATTAAAATTAATTTAACTTCAAGTAATAGGCAAAACATGCACATAAATTAAAATGCATGCAGAAGACAAAGTTTTTATTCTTTCCTTCATGTGAACGTAAAAGCTGGTGTGCCATTTCTACTTTACAAAGCATTTGTGGGATCAGACTCTGGTTATCCTTGAACTGAACTCTGAAATCTTAAGATATGTGCTGTGCTGCTGATGAGAAGGGGAAACAAACAGAGATGTAGAGAGGGTAATGTGTGAAAAGGAAAATGGCCAAGACCTAGGAGATTCCCACTTCTTAAGGAGCTTGAGTCTGCAGTACGTAGTCTCATGGAAAGCTTAACTAAACAAGGGATAGCTTTTATTTTTGATGACCATATGACAATCAAAATATTGCCTTAGACAAAGTCAAGACAGGTCTTCCTAAAAAGCTATTCTCTGATGGATACTGTAAATGAAGGAGCCGTGAAGTTACTATTTAGAAAAAACGTTTTGAAATGATCATGTTTTTACAGTGTTTTCCATTCCCCCAGCCCTGCTCTTGCCCATCAATGCCTGAGGCAGGTGGGAGAACTGGCCCTGATGTCATTAGAGCAAGAGAGCTCCCCCTACCCTTCATCAGCTGTAGCGCTGGAGTGGCGCCTATGCCGTGCCTGGGTAACACAGCAAAGCTTACACTGCAGGTGTAGGTGTGGGAGAACTGGCCCTGGGGATATGAAACCAGGAGAACTGGCCCTGCGCCTTGCTCATCACTGCAAGAGGTGAACTAGACAGGGCAATGGAAGAGAGCTCACGCTGATGGTGACAACAAGGCAAAGCTGGTGGGCTGACCGACCCTGCAATTACCCAGGCCCAGAACCAGGGTTGTGAGTTGGCCCACGCCAACACACTCCCCATTTGTGGTCTGGTGGAGGACATGAAGGGATCAGGTATGCATATCCAAAGCTGCAGGATCTCTATGACAAAGGGCAACAACAGGATAACCAAGAGGAGTTCCGGTGAGGATTTAGCTTTGATAGAGCAGCAGAAACCAGAGGCTTCAAACCAGGCTGACGACTCTTTGCAGTGAACACTAATCAGGTAAAGATATGCGGATAAGATGGTTTACTTCATGACTCACTGTGTCACGCTACAGCTTCCATGATGGGACTGTTTTTTTCTCTTAAATTTTATTTGGGGGGGCATGACAAGGACAGAGGGCAGATATGAAGGGATGGTGAAATCAATGAGATGGAAATGCATGATGTGAAAGATACAAAGAATAAATAAAAAAGAAAGCAAACAAATAAAAGTGTTTTTCAGAAAGTTATCTAGATCATGACCTGTTTTGACTCAGTTTGCCAATCATAACATAGTGAATAAATGACTCATAAAGTTGTGAAGGTTGAACTATATGTTTAATACCAGGTGACTATGACAGACACCTGTTATGTAGCCATTATCATTATAATAGATACGAAAATCTGTATATGAACCAGTAAGGAAAAATATACCACCTTTTAGTTCTTTTTGCATTTAAATATGCTTAAACATGTACTACTTTTTATTTTTTCTTTCAAACCGTATTCTCTGAATGTGATTGACATGGGGGCTGACTGAGAAGCCATTGACAATGGCACTGGTTCTTGTTTCATCTGCATGGACTGGCTTTTTGGGATCCTGGTCTGTTTGGATGCTCACCTTCCTGGACCTAGAGGGAAGGGGGAGGAACTTGCATTTCCCACAGGGCAGGAAACCCTGACTGCTCTTGGGAATGGTGAGGGAGGAGGAGAGAGAGTGGGGGGAGCGGGAGGGTATTGGGAGGAGGGGAGGAAGTGGAAATTATTTAAATAAATAAATAAATAAATAAGGAAAAAAATCCTTTGTAAATTCTTTGAGAATTTCATACAATGTATTTTAGTCACACTTACCTTTTATGCCTTAACTACTTTCAGATTCACCATCCCTCTCTACTTCTCCCCCAACTGTCCCTTAAACTAATAAATATTAAATGAAATATCAGGCTTGGTGGATGCCAAAGATATTGCAAGCCTAAAGATTTTAGTCCAACATCTCGACCTGGTGGAGCACAACTGTAAACTCAGCACTCAGGAGGCAGAGGCAGTGGAATCACTGCATGTTGAGCTCATTCTGCTCAGCCAGGGCTGCAAAGTCAGACTTTGTTTAAAAAATCCAGCCCCTAACATCAGGCCAATTATTTAGTGTTAGGATCTTGTTTATATTTCAACTTTCCCACTTAGCAGCCTATTGACTTCTGAACTCAGTGAGTCACAAACACTATCAGCTTCAGTTCTATATATCATTTGATCGAGCTATGAGATGGGTATGTTATCTAGGTTATATGGAAGTTTCAGCCCAATCCAAAATGCTGATTTTTTAAAAGAAATGTAATTAGAGATCAAGAGGAGTTTGAATAAAATCATTAAGGTATGAGAGAAAATTGACTCTAGGAATCTCTTTCTGTATAAAAAGATTTATATTAGTGGTTTACTTTAGGAGAGAGATCTTCAATAGAAGGAACATTAAACGCTATTTTAAATCCCTGAGTGAACATATACAGCCTGCTTCTCTCCCTTCAGGAGATATGACTTTGGATTTTACTTTTGATATAATGGCTCTGGGCAAGAAAAATGCGTGCCTGATCCTTGGGGCACTTAGTACATCTGTCTGGCCCTGGAGGAGGAAGAGGGATCAGAGTTAAGCATGACTCAGGAAGGCCAGAGACAGAAAGGTAGAGTACTCTTGATCCAGGACTTTACAACTAGTTTTACTCCCAGAGTATTTGATGAAGCAGAGATGCTATTGCCTATACACAGTAACCTGTAAGGCATATCTGGCACTGCTAGGAAGAGTTCAGAAAATATATTCAGAACTGAAAGTTTGAAAAAGGAAGAAGAAAATAGATATAGAAGGATAATTTGTATAGAGAGAACGGCTTGTTCACCTTTATAGGACTTAACAAACTCTAAGCTCACTAAAGTCATTCTGATGGCTGAATTTGGAAAGTGGCAGAGGAAGAGAGTCTTGAGAGATACCTAGAGAGAGGGAGGAGTGCTGATTGCCTGTAATGAATAGCAGCTTGAGAACAGCAGGTGTGCGTGCACACATGCACACAGGTGTGCAGACTGTCAGGGGAGCGCTCTTCTTCCCAGCTTAAAGCTGTTTCACCTGTGATGACTCAGAAAACAAATTGATGTGAGCACTTGGTGATCAAATTTTCCACCCTTGAGTTTTCTAGCAATCCCTTCATAGATATTTATTTTTATTTATTTATTGCAATTTCTTCTTTCCTTTCTTTATACAGTATAACTACACATTCAGGAGAATGTGACATTCAAAATGCAGAGAAAGAACTTGCCCATGATATAAAATCACAGTCTTGAACAACATTCACAAAACTTAACAAATATTATAAATATGAGAAATTTCTATAGATGACTTTGTGTGTGTGTGTGTGTGTGTGTGTGTGTGTGTGTGTGTGTGTGTGTGTATGGTAAAGAGTAGCCAAATTGCTGCCCTCTATCTTGGTGTTCATAAGTCACACAGTATAAGAGCTATGAATACTGGTGAAATTCATTGTACTCACCATTGTTAACACTGATTCAATTCAGTCACTGAAAGGTTTCCTAGAGCAGTCTGCTGTCTTTCGTCACCATGTATTATATGGGGTTTCCTCTTTTTCAGGACTTTGCAATGGTTTCTTGGCAACTTAGAAATAACTCTTTGAGATTTCAGGTCATTGCTAAGGGATCCATCATAAACAGTTAACCCTGCCTTGACCTCCATCAAGTCTTTTCAACTGATGTCCTGTTGAGAAAGCTTTCCCCACCAAGAAGACTCAGCACACTGACACCCAGGAGTGTTAAAAAAGCAGCTTCATAGGTTGTCTGGCATTGCTGGGAGCAAGCTACTATTGCCAACACCAGAAGATTCAAGCAGAGGACTGAGATGAAGGATATGGGAGAGCTAAGTTGTGTTTTCCTACAGGACAGGAGTCTGCACATGTGAATGGAGTGACTAGGATGATCTAGATATCTCTTAATGTGCATATTCTCCTGTCTTAAAAGGGAGCTACTGGGGAACACCAATATGCAGGCTGATCAGAATGAGCACAGAGATGTGCCATTCACACATACATGTAGTGTCTGTGACTATTATAGGCAAGATCTTCATAGAAGACTAGAATATGGAATGATTATGTCAAAGAGTGAGGTTAAGCATAAACTATTCTTTTATTCCTACTGGTAATTTAATGAAGCAATTTGAAAGAGCAGCCTTGCAATAGGGAAGACTTACAGCAATAACTTTGAATAACCTAGACATGATGATTTGAATTTAGAGATTTTCCTCCTGTCCCAACTCCTTCCCAAGACTAGCTTCTTATCTTGTCTCTGATTATTTATCATGAATCTGTATAGTTTGGACGTATGTGAAGGACTTTAATATATAATATACTTTTTTTTATTTGACTCAAAGAAGTGTCAGTGAGACTTGATTAGTTCCATGAGCATTAGAGTATTAAATTTATCAGATGAAATACAATATCTTGTAGAATCTAAAAGATGGGGGATGTCCACAGCTAGGTCCTTGGGCAGCAGAGTAGAGGATGCTTGAACAGGCCTTGACCCACTATCACACTGATGATTATCTCGAATATCACCACAGAATCTTCGTCAGGCAACAGATGGAGATAGAGTTAGAGACCCTCATCAGAGAAACTGAACCCAAGGTTCAGTTGAAGAGCAGAAGGAGGGAGAAGATGAGCAAGGAAGTCTGGACCGCGAGGGGTTGGTCCACTCACCGAGACAGTGTGCCTGTTCTAGTGGGAGCTCACCAAATCCAGCTGGACCGGGACTGAATGAGCATGGGATCAAACCGAACTCTCTGAATGTGGCTGAAAATGGGGGCTGACTGAGAAGCCATTGATAAAGGCACTGGGACTTGTTTCTACGCCATGTACTGGCTTTTTGGGACCCTAGTCTGTTTGAATGCACAGCTTCCTAGGCCTAGATGTAGGGGAGAGGGCCCTGGACTTCCCACAGGGCAGGGTTCCCTGCCCTCTCTTAAGCAAGGAAGGGGAGTGAGAAGGGTGAGTAGGGGAGCCAAAAGGGAATGGGAGGAGGGGAGGAAGTGTAAATTTTTTGAATGGAAAAATTAATTAATTAGTTAGTTAATTAAAAAAAGAATCTAAAGATGACATTGTTATAAAATTAGGGCATCTATTTGAAATTCTTGTCTTCAAAATTTTGTAATTAAAAGTCTTGGTGTGCTATTTTAGTTTTCATTATTAAATAAAATGTATATACCAGAATTGAAGAGAAAACGCAAAACAAATGGAAGGTATGATAATAACTGTATATAAGATGAGTAACTGAAGATAAGAAGAATGTGAATTGTTTCATGTAGTGAGAGGGTTTTGGTTACATTTTTAGGAATATTTCAATTCTAAACCAGCGTAAGTCAGTAAAAATAACACCATTATTATAAAAGTCTTTTCTTTAAAGTTTCCTGCAAGGATTCTTTGTAAACTTTATTAAACATTGGAGTAGAAATAAGAGTGTGATATCTATCATTCGAACTTTCAGTAATTGATGTTTTAATTTCTTTAACACAAATGATGTTTTACCTTTTTCTCACTGTTATCTTTTCTCTTTGGCATTTTTCAGTACTGTTCTGATAGGATAATAAATGACATCGCTGTTTATTCTAAAGTGATTTCTGTTCCAGGATATCCTAAAAAGAGCCCCACTGTTATTGCAGAAAAGAACACTTTAGCAATTAATGGTGAAGTGCAGGTATAAATTAAGACTCCACATGTAGATAAATGAATCTGTCACACATATAATTGCCAGGCGGAATGTTTATACATTCAGCCACTTGTGTGGATTTGCAGCCTCTATTCTAAAATGATAGAGTATAACTTGTTAAGACAAAGTTACTGCTTCTGCAGCTGAAAACAAAGTTCTTCACTGTAAAGGGACTTTACTGAGTTTCAAAGAGAGAAGGAGCTGAACACTCTCTTGGTGGTGCGATGGCGTGCTTTTTTTCCTCCAATATACAGGCTCTGGTGGATAACTTGTAATTATTCATGGACCATAATGGCTTATAAGAAGAAATTGTCGTGTTCCAAATGACACATAGCACCTGAGTGTTCTAACCTCACAAAAATAAGTCTTGAGGTGGCAAAAGCTGAAATCTGTGTGAAATGTGCAAAGCAAGTGTTTTAAGTGTAGGTCACCTCCATATCACTGCCTACTGCTTCTATTCAGCGTCTATAGAAAGTCTGATTTTAATGTTTGAACTAAAGAATTCACTTACCCCTTTCTCCCTTTACTTTCCTTTTCATTTATGCTTTTCCTTTTTATTTATTCTCTGCCTGGCACTATGTCAATGACACAATTATTTTCATGAACTAATTAATACAGTCACTGGGTAAAACCATGATACTCCCTGAAAACAAATGATTTAACAGTCTACCTTTCCAGTATGCTGCAATTAATTGGAGAGCCCAAGGCTAGGTAAGCTTTGATACTTAAATGTCAGCACTTTATTCAGGAATTCTATTTACATAATCTGTTTACTAATTGCTGATTCAGTGCATTTTTATGATATTGAACCTTGTAAAGTCTAGCTTTTGAGTCAGCTTTCCTCTGTAAGTTCTCAGGCCTGAAGGAATGAAAGCAGGAACCAACCAAAATGTACTAAGAACTCACTGATTAAGCTAAAATAGAAATAGCTGTTTGTGGGTGTCAGTGTTCCCACAAATCACTGTGTGAACCAGAACAGTTATTACATCTTGGTTAGTATAAAGCCATCAGAAGTTCAACCAAGAAGTAACAAAGAAGAAAGATTTATCACCTGCAGCCAATTGGAAGAGCAGGGGCATTATTCACAAAATATCACCGTCCCTGAATACAAGAACCCAGGGAGTTTTATTTGGGAAGGGTCTTAGATAGTTTTTTATTGCTGTGAAAAGTCACCATGACCAAGTCAACTTAGAAAGAAAGAATTAATTGGGGATTTGCTTATAGTTTCAGAAGGCTAAAGTCTATAAACATTATGGTAGAGAGCATGGAAACAATCAGGCAAGCATGGTGCCCAAGCAGTAGCTGAGAGTTTATGTCTGATCTATGAGTAAGAAGCAGAGAGATAGAGAGCTAACCTGTGATGATGTATTTGAATCCCCAATCTTACCACCAGTAACACACCATCTTCAAAAAGGCCACACCTCCTAGTCCTTCCCAAACAATTTCACCAATAATAGACCAAGCATTCAAATACATGAGTAATGGGGACCATTCTCATTGAAACAACCACAGGCAGAATATACATATTCATAAATAAAAACACTTTAGGGATAGGCACTTTCCTGAGCATGCTCAGGTAAGAGGTACCTTTGTGAGAATGCCAAGTTTGGAATCATGGTTCAAGATGAAATACTGACAGACCCATTTGGGAAGCATGGTTAGCTCAGGGTCATGAATCACATGCTTGATATTTAAGATGATGGATATAAACACTTCTGAAAATTCTCAACTTTCATCAGAAAAAAACTCTGAAAGGGTGCTGTTAGAGGAGCATGCTTCTGCAGTGGTAATAATTATCTCCATCAATTTTGAAGTTACCATAAGTATGAAATTCTATTATGTAAAACATTCCAATAACACATTCGTTGCTGTGGGAGCTCCTTCCGCTCCTTCAGCCAATAGCCGCTGAGATACCAGCCCATTGGTGCGTGGTCTCTCTCTCTCTCTTTAAAAAAGCAGCAGTTGTCCTCCACCCTCTTTCTGGCTTCGGGCTCCGCTTCTGGCTCCTAGACTCCTTTCCTGTTCGTGCAGAGGGGCTGTTGTCTGGGACGGTAATCTGTAAGTTTTTTCCCCTTTGAATAAATAACCATTCTATTAATCATAATTCCAAACTGGTGTGGGATTGTCTGTGACTTACGCCTTCATCTGGCGCCCCACGTTTGCTTTTAGAACCCCCCCCTCCCCCCGCACTCAACTGCTTGCTGCCAGCTTGGCTAGTCACGAGCCCTCCCTCAGCTGCGGCCTGTGCCCTGTGTGTGGAACCAGCAGTTCAATTAAACCCCATGCCTCCCGAGCTCCACAGACTCGGGACAGTCTCTGCCTGCCTGATTTGCTCTTTTCTGAATTGTTTTTAAATTTCCCTTGTAAGTGCGGGGCTCGAGTGGCATGAATCAGAATGCAAGCAGTTGCAAAAAGCTGCAGCCCCTCAGGGCTACTCGGTCATGTGGAGGCATACACGGCTTCTGGGTTGCTCTTTTCTACCCCTGGATTCTGGGTCTCTGGTTCTGTGTATGGAATTGATTTAATTAAATTTTCTTTGTTGAGCAACTTATGTTTCCTAGTTTTTAACAAATACTAAGGCAGATACTGAAACAGGACCCTGTTTCCGTCACCTTTGCAGTGGTTCTAGTTGTGACTTGGCAACAGCACTGCCTACTAGACAAGAGATAATATGGCAGTTTTTGTTTCCAACGCCAATTTTACTGTTTTCTTTATTAATACAATGGATTATGTCATGCAAGGTTTATATGACTATGGGGATTTTAATTTACTTGTTACTAGGTTTCAGTTTTCTTTTCAATATTTTATCATTAAGGAAGATACGATTTTTACAGACTAATAATGAACAACTAGTTGAAAGGATTAAAATTATTGAAAATCAGTGGTTATCTGAACAAGTGGATACTATGATAGACAAAATTGACTCCATATCCAAGGGTACTAGGAAGTTACCTGAAATGGTTCAGGCTATTGAATTTGACGTTCAGATGTTACCACAAAGTTTTGATAAGGTAACAGATAGAATGTACCTCCAGAATGGGAACCAAAAAACTGATACCTTAGTGAAATTCCTAGAAACACGGGTTGGTCAGGAGATTCAGGACTTAAGGGAGACAATGATAAAAAGATTAGAAATGACTGAAGAAATTATTGGACCTGGTGAACAGAGTAAGAAGGCACAAGGACATGATACAATGCCACCACCAGCTGTTAGACCTGGCTTACCCAGGGTTCTAACGACATACCCTGTAATTTATTCTGACAAAGGGTCAACTTCTAAAGGCTCAAAGGGAGTTAAAGAAGCTAGATGGACACCAATAGCAATGAATGATTTAAAAGAAATTAAGCAAGCTGTCGTTAATTATGGCTTGCACTCTGCATTTGTTAAGGAAATGATAAGGATTTGGGCTTCCAATGTCAGAACTACCTCCCATGATTTCTCTCAGCTAGTATCTGCAGTTTTAGATGATGGACCTTCCTTGATGTTTGGAATTTATTTCAGAGAAGAATCCAAACACATGGAACAGCAAGGAAGAGCAGAAGGTGTGGAGGTTTCCCAAGATCAAATTCTTGGTGTAGGAGCATATGCTGATCCACAGGTCCAAGCTCTTTATGACAAAGAAGTGCTGTCCTTATGTCACAAAGCAGCCTTGAATGTTTTGAATAGAATACAAGATCCAGCAAAAAGGGTCGAATCATATACCAGGGTTAGGCAGGGACAGAGAGAACCCTTTAATGACTTTGTGCAAAGATTAATTAAGGCTCTGGACATAGGGGTAACAGACCCAGAAGCTAGACAAATACTTCTTGAATCTCTAGCTTTTGAAAATGCAAATACAGAATGTAAAAAGATAATTGGGCCTTTAAGATCTAGATCAGCACCTATGGAAGAATGGATACAGTATACAATGAACTCTCTTACTTAAACAAAAGGGGGAGATGCTGTGGGAGCTCCTTCCACTCCTTCAGCCAATAGCCGTTGAGATACCAGCCCACTGGTGCGTGGTCTCTCTCTCTCTCTCTTTAAAAAAGCAGCAGCTGTCCTCCACTCTCTCTCTGGTTTCCGGCTCCGCTTTCGGCTCCTAGACTCCTTTCCTGTTCGTGCAGAGGGGCTGTTGTCTGGGACAGTAATCTGTAAGTTTTTTCCCCTTTGAATAAATAACCATTCTATTAATCATAATTCCAAACTGGTGTGGGATTGTTTGTGACTTACGCCTTCGATTCGTTGTGCATTTGGAGTAGCCACTGATACCTTTTCATTTTTTCTATTTGTCAGTTTATATTGTAGGCAAGTATTTCAGTTGGAGACTTTAGTTTAAAGAAGTTGAGAAAGAACAATAATTAAAAAGTCTAGGAGTTTCTGTAATTGAAGAAAAATTCATATAAATCAGGTATATAAGTCACAAAATCTATCATAAGTAAACTGTATTGAATATTCCAAATGTCTGGGAGGTGTGGGCATAGCTCAGTGGTTTACTTGCTTACAGTTCCCTAAGTTCAATCCTAAAAACACACATATTAGTGAGGCTCATCAAAAAAAAAGAGGGACTTGATCACACAAAGGAGTATTTATCCACTTAACAAATAATGAGAAACTAAGACAGAAGAAATATGTGATCATGTAAAGAAAAATTCTTCCTTTTCCTTTGTCTCCCTTCTTTCTTATCTATGACTTTATCAATAGACAGAATGAATCAAACACTGACTAGCTTTCATATATTTTGGGTATAAAAATGTAGCCAACACTAAAGAAAAACTCTATAGTGAAATTCCATGCTGTAATACTTGTAATTCTAGAGGATGATGTCTTCCCTATCTTCAAAATGTTTGTCCTTAGAGTTCTGAACACTATTTAGGGGTTGTTCATTATTACTTGTACTAGATATAGGGTTGGGTGAAAACTATGTTCAAAAAAATGAAGATATAATAATAGTGGATAATTCAATAATTACTTGTGAGCTATTATTTATGGATAATTTACATTTTGTATATTTATACAATTATATTTGTTATTTTTGTTTATATTATTTGTACACCTATGTAAATAATTTTTTTGGTGTACAAAAGTTATTCTGTCAGATTGTATATATTCATGTTTCTACCTCTGTTAAGAACATTTTGTATATTGATACAGCTTTTAGGATATATTTTCATATTGCATTATATATTACCCCTACCTCTGATCAAGATACTTATACATTCTTTACATTTTGAGATCATTATTCTCCTTTGTTGCACATTTGTTTACCAATTATTTAATAACCTGACACAAAGTTTTAGTCTTTAAGTTATATAGGTATTAAATATTATAGGTCACTAGTTATTCATGTTTGTTGTACATACAGTCAGATCAGTTAGGTTCTTTAGATATATAGAGATTGTATTCCGTCTAGATAAGTAATAGTCAACTACTTGAAGGATCTGTAGAACATGGCATTTAAATAACATAGCGTTCTGCTGACATGAGACATGATCACTCCTGACAGCAATCTACTCCCAAGAGAATGTTGAGCACCAAAGACACTCTACTCAGAGTTTGTTTTCTTCTTGGCACAATTGGCCTTTGGGCAAGGAACTGTCCATACCTCAACTACTTACAAAGTACATGGTATCTGGAAATGGATAAGCAGGACACAAGGAAAAAGACTGTGAAACCTTACCAAGACAGGGTAAGATGGTTCTAAAAAATTTCCTGCCTCTGAAAATGGTCTGCTAATTATTCTAGGCCTTAGCCAAAGTTGGTTGCTTCAACATTGCAAATGAGACTTTGGGTGATTGCTCAGGTAACTAATTGTCTCCATCATATATTGCTCACTTTGGAGCTGCTTGATTGTACTTCCTGCCTGCTCAAGTAATATTATCTCACATCTCAGGCTTTCAATGGGGTTGAAGGTTATATAGTTGTAGTTACTGTCCTCTTGTGATTTAGCCAAGCCATTTCCTATACAAGACTTAGACTCCTTAGGATAGAATGTTTATTAAAACATGTAGCATATGTTCCTTGCTTAATATTTTTATGCTGGTTATAATTCGAATTATACTTGTTATCTTTTCCTATTGTATATGGTTTGGTATTGGGTTTGGAACCCTCTTATTTAAACAAAAGGTGGAGGTGCTGTGGAAACACATTCCATTCTTCAGCCAATAGCCTTTAAAATACCAGCCCATTTAACGTGGTCTCTTATACTGTAAAAGCAGCTATAAAGCATGTGCCCAGTCTTTTTGCTTCTGGCTCCTAGACTCTGTTCCTATTTGGGCAGAGAATTGTTATCTAGGACAGTGATCTGTAAATTTTCCCTTCAATAAATAACCTTTTTATTGTTCATAATTCTGAACTGGTGTGGGATTATTTTGTGACTTCCATCATCAGATTATAAATATCATTGCAGGCTATAAGTGACTGACAATGTATGCTAGTTCAATACATAACATTCTAGATAATTTCAGAGCTGGTAAGCTGTGGGAAATTGCCTGGTAGAAGAGGAGCACAGCCTCTATAAATAGGCACAAGACAGGGGAATCTTCTCGAATATAAACATTATGCACTGTAGCTGTTAGTGATGCAAGCCATCCACACCCGAATTACTCCACTAATGAACAGGTAAGATTTAGATGGGAACACGCTTGAAAAGAAGACTATAAAATGTTTGAAGTAAGGACTAATTAAGTCATAACAGTTGGGCAAATGATCCGTGGTTTGCATTTTCACTCATATTTAATGCCCTTCCTCAATGGGCTCTCAGTTTTTTATTTGTTCTCCTTTGTTCCTTCAACATTGCAGCTCAAAAATTCATCCTTGCCTGGAATACCGCATATTTAACTTATTATTAAGAAAATGCTTCCTCATTCCCTTAATACACAGACAGTCGTTTTGGCCCACACTAAGTGGTATGACAAATAAAAATAGGCCTCATACAAATAATGGAAAGTCTAAAGAATAAAGGAGGGAATGGATGAGATTCTCATATTCACCTCCAAAATTAAGTTTAATTAACAATTTCTGTAATCCCAATGATATAGAACTTGGGTATCTCACATATAGAATGATCTTCTTTCAACTGTTATGGAGATACTTTTCTGCTTTAGGAACTTTCTCTTGATGGGTGCCAGTTGCCATAATCACTTTTTTGCTATCTGTATGCCATGCAGTTTCCCTTTTCTCATAAGCATGTTAGTCACTATTGTATCCAAATTTCTTTCAAGACACATCACAATTCCCTCCTCCACTTCTCTGAAGACATTTGAAGCAACATTTTCTATAAATACCATTTTAAGTGGAAAATACTCTCCATTATCTTTTAAGCAGACATCTTGTCATTTGCACAATTTATTCAATATTCTGGACTGCATGAACATTCAATGTATGGAATCTCTGATTACTACAGAATCCAAAAACTAATTGTACCAAATAGGTTTCATCAAAATCTTTTAATGAGAATTTCAATGAATGCTATTTGAGACTTTATTTCTGAAAGTGGTGGCATCTTTAATGATGAAGGAAATGCATAAGAAATGGCTATTACAATGATTTGAAATGAATTTAATATTTGAAGACAGTCATGGGGTAGTGAGTGGTTAGAGACAAAAGAAGACAGGGAAATCAGATGTTATGGGAGACAATATGAGGTTGGTTCGTGTTTGTGTGACTATTTGGGAATCTCAGTGTGTTCCCTTCCTTTACTGGGACAGACTCAGAGACTCACATTATTGTATAGCAGAAAAATTAAACATTCCCTGGTAACTTTCCGTACTCTGACTAGAGGAGGGTTCTTTAAATGCTAATGTGTCTTCCTGACCACTGTTTCATAGGGCCAGTTCCCTGAGTGGAATCCAGGTTGCCTCCTTAGCAAAAAATGATTTCCTGATCTTCATTCAGGGAAGGCTTACTTAAGTGGGAGTCCCAGGTAAAACTATCGTTTTACAATTTACTTTTATCCCCTCACTTAGTGGCAGATCATATGATAGGGTGTTTTCCCCCAGCCTTTTTATCACTGATATGAAAAAGAACTCTAATACTGTTCAGAATTTAATTATTCTCTAGATTATGTGTAAAGAAATAATGACCTGTACATGCCCAATAACCCCTTTGTCAGTTTTAGTCCTAGCCTATAGTTAAAATGTGCCTGTTGGGGCTTGGCATTTTGCCTTTAGGCTCACATTTAGTTTGCTTCTCCTTATCTCAAAGGTAGCTGATATCTACTATGCTAACCTTAGTCCTTTTGGGCTTTGAGTTGAAGATTCTAAAACCAGGAAAATATAGCCTAAGCCAAAATAGATTCAGTTTGAAAATTCAGGAGAATCTTCTCCTCAGAGTACATCTCCTATTTTTTTATTGAGATGGTAGCATAGAATTTAACAAAGAAAAAGAAATCAGTTTCTATAGAAATAATATCTCTCAAGAATTTTTGACATGCAGAAAAATAATAGAAGCCCATTCTGAAATAGTTCAGCCATAAGCCTTTTTTTCAGTTTAGATATTGTAGCTTTTAGTGAATCAAAGTCTGAGCTATAAATCACCCTTCTTGGGGTTTTTTCTTGAACTCCAAGATTTTTTTGTATTTACCACCTTGGTTTTCCCAGTTATGTTCAGTTTAATACAGGTTTTTTTTCAGCTTTTATCTCTGACTATGCAGAAGTCCCAGCATTGATTAATGATCACTGACAGCAGATCATGCCCTTTAATGTATTTACACATTAAGAAGGATTTCCACAGCTCTGAGCATAAGGAAGATAGTCAATTAAGACTATTTAATGAATAAATGTGTAAGAGGAAGCCAGAATGACAGAAACATGACAGATTAATGAGCAAATTTAAAGATCTAGTTTGTGCAACCTTGTATGTTGTGGTAGCTTCAAATATAGTGTTGTCCAGATGCCTAATCGTGAAAAGTTTCACATAAAGTATTATGCTTTATACATATAATAACTAGAACAGAAATTAACAATTGTTAACATAATTGATTAATACCAAAGAAAAGAGTATAAAGAAGTCTCTTAAAAAGGGTTATCTATTGCTATTATGAAACACCATGACCAAATGTAAGTTGGGAAGGAAAGGGTTTATTTGGCTTACATTTTCACATCATAGTCCATCACTAAAGGGAGTTGGTACAGGAACTCAAGCAAGGAAATCTTGAGTCAAGAACAGATGCAGAGACCATGGACAACTGTTGCTTACTGACTTTCTAACCCTCTTTCTTATAGAACCTAGGACCACCAGCCCAAGCATGGCACCACCTACAATAGGCTGGGCCCTCCTACATCAATCATTAATTAAGAAAATTCTTTACACCTGGATCTTATGGTAGCATTTTTCTCTATTGAGACTCCCTCTTTTCAGATAATTCTAGCTTGTGTCAAGCTGACATAAAACTAGTCAACACAGCAACATCAATAGAAGAAACTACACATAATATAACAGTAAATATTTCATAATATGCAACATAGTAATCATTATAGCTAAGGTTAATATCAGGTGAAAAGTATAGCCAGATCTCAGCTTCCTGAGCCATCCTCCTAGCCTGGATTGAAATCCAGATCATACTGGGGTATGCATAAATAATCAGTGGTGAGAACTTCTGCAAATTTCCAGAAATCTGACTTGTAGGCTTTTGGAAGAAACTGTTTATAGCAAGAGATCCCATCAATGATGCTTCCTGCAAAACTATGTAAGAAGCATCTTGGAGACGATGGGCCAATGCTTGAAACACTGTATGTGGCAGAAGCCTTCCAAATGGAGCGCATTCGATTCAGGAGGCAATCTCTTTTCCTCCTGCAATGTCCCTCAAATGACTTCTGATCACAAAACTTTGATGCCAGATGGCAAATAAGAATTACTCACAGAATTCTTCTGCAACTTTACAGAGCAGGTAAAAAGGGAAGGTTGGATTATGCCAACACATTTGTAACTGGTATTCTAAGTAAGTCATCATGGACATGCTGCCCATTCATATATTCAGCTAGTACCAGTCCTGGCTCCCACCTGACAGCTGTCATATCAGGAGCCAATAGTAGGAAGCACAGAAGTCAGCTCTCCAAGCTAAGAGAGACTCTAAGACATTCTTACACTCTACAGGACTTTGGGTGGCTTCATTTTATGGTAACTGGTAACTAAGATATATGCTAATTTCTTGTATCTTTGTTGTTATTTCTACTCTAAGATGATTGATAACTTTGTTGGTAATTTTGAAATTCTGGTTTTCTAAGTCACCACTGCAGTGTAAATATTACTTTTACAAGTAGAAACACCAGCCTGAAAAGAAGATGATTCTTATTTCAAAGAGCTGTACTTTATGTCCCACACTGGAATTTGAACTTAATAAATGATATGCTGAAGGAATGTTGTATGGGCAGAAGTTCATGAAGTAGCCCAATATTCATATGGATATTATATAAATTTTTTAGTGGGTTATATGGCTATAGTCATATCACTTCCTATTATGAGACTCAAACTGTCAGCCAGTCATCAAATTTGCTCCTACTCAAATTTGAGTGAAGAAATTTATCAGGCATGCGCTTTTTATTATTATTTTTTATTTGTTTGTTTATAAAAATTTCCTCTTCCTCCCCTCCTCCCCATACCCTCCCATCTCCCCCCACTCCTTCTCCCCCCCCCCACTCCTTCTCCTCCTCCCTCTCCAGTCCAAAGAGCAGTCAGGGTTTTCTGCCCTGTGGGAAGTTCAAGTTCCTCCCCCCTCCCTCCAGGCCTAGGAAGGTGAGCATTATTTTTAATGTAAGTCCACAGAGTCCATGGAGTTGTACAGAGTGAGAAGTTGGATTTCAAACTCAGCGTTCCTTATTGATCAGTCATTGAGGGATTCTTATTTTGTCACTAAATACATGCCCCATCTTCTTCTGTAACTATTTTCTATTACCCTCCTGTATGCCAAAGAAGGCTGACAATGCTGACTCCTTTTGTTTGGGCATTGAGGAGATGGTATTAACAAAACCAGTTCTGGGAGAGGAAATAGAAACTTACAGAGAACACACAACACAGGGCATCCTTCTTCCATGTCACTCCTTCCCAGTAAATACTTCAGGTCCTCTCTCACTCTCGGTTTCACCCCTTTACCATACCATTCTTAGCGTGCTAACTACGTGCTTGAATATATTTCTTGTTTTGAAAAACAATCTACTCTTGTCCCTTCAAGCCTTCCAGATGCATCCACATCTCTAGAAATTCAACAAAACAAGTACGTACTGAAACTCATGGCTACTGATGGAGAAATCACACTGATGCTTAGCCACTGGCTAATGTATGTCTAAAATGCAGCATGCCAGCCCAGCATATTCATTCATTCCATTAACAGCAAAGCTGGTTTATGAACTTCTACAGTTTTTTTTTCTGAGTGATCTTTCTGAATACCCTTTCTCTTAGGTATCTACTTAATTTTCCTTTTTAAAAATTATTTTTTCTAAACGTCTGTATCATAGTTAGGGTATCTATTTCTGTGAAGAGACACTATAACTACACAAACCCTTAAAAGGAAAATATTTAACTGAGGTGATAGTTTACACTTTCAGAGGTTTAGCCCATTAGCATCACACTGGGGACCATAGTCGTGGGCAGGCAGACATGGTCCTGGAGAAGGAGTTGTTGCATGTTGATGTGAACAACAGGAAGTAGACTGATTGGGCATGACTTGAGCATATATGAACCCTCAAAACCCACGCCCACAGTGACACACTTCCTCCAACAAGACCACACCTACTCCAAAACCAGTCACACCTCCTAATACTGCTGCTCCTTTTGGGGGCCATTTTCTTTCAAATCACTACATTCCACTCTTTGGCTGCCAAAGGCTTGTAGCAATATCATAGTGCAAAAATGCATTCAGTCCCCACAGCATGTTGCAGTGTCAATAATGTTTAAAAGTCCAAAGTTCATATTCTTTTCTGAAATTCATGTGATCTTTTAACTGTAATCCCCCATAAAATCAATACAAAAAACAGACCACATATTTCCAGCACACAGTGGCGCAGGATATACATTACCATTCCAAAATAATGAGAAAATACTAAACCAATGCAAGACCGTAAAGCAGATGAGCAAACTCCAAACATCTCTATCTGATTTCAAAATTCTCTTCAGAAATCCAATTCTTTTCATTTTTGTTGAGTGCAGCATCCTTCTTTCTCTTGGGTTGGTTCTGCTCCCTGTTAGTAGCTTTCCTTGGTAAGGATCCCATGGCTCTGGAAATTTCTAACATCTTGGGTTCTCTAAGGAAATCCAGGGTTCAACTTTACAGCTTCAAGCAAGGGCCTCTAGACCTCTAGCAGCAACACCCTTGATGCATGCCTGGCCTCAGTAGCTTTCCATAGTTTCGGGGCTCATTCCATAGCCCCTTTTGTCTATCTTAACTCTAGAACTATGTGACTGAAGCTGTCAAGTTCTGCAGCTTAATAGAGCTGGAACATGGCCCCATTATTGACGCCCTCACCAGTTTTCTTTTCTTCACTTCCTAAACTTGGCTTTCGCAAAACTGGATCTATAGACCAGGTTGGTCTCAACTAAGAGATCTGCCAGCCTCTGATTTCCTGGTGCTGGGATCAAAGATGTGCACTGCCACACTCAGCTCTAAGATGTTCTTTGATTACTTTTCGCAAATTGGAAACTTTGCTGGATGGGATCTCATTTTATTCTATTTCTTAATCCATTTATCTCCTTGAACATAGGATTTAGCTCTTCTCCACTTCCTGGTGTCTTTTTCTCAAGTCATACATTTTGTATTTTTGTTTTCTGGGCATAAATCTTCATTAGAGTTAACACTAATAACCACACAACAGAGCCTATACTATGCTGTTTTGAGATTTCTTCTGCCAACGTAATTAATCCAAAACTCTTTAGCCTTTGGCAGACTTTTCAGGAAAGGCCAAAAGCAGCCACATTCTTCAGCAAAATATCCCAAGACTGGTCTCTATGCCACATACTGCCATTCTCCTCCTCTGAAACCTCGTGAACAGATACACACATTTAAAATCACACTCGGCACCAATATCTTCCATGTTCCTACTAATATGTTCCATTACGCAGCATTTAAAGCATTCAACTGCATTTCTCATTCACAGTCCCAAGGTCCGTTATTCCTATAAACAAAACCACAGTCAGGCCAATCACAGCAATACCCCAGTCCCTGGTACCAACTTTTGTCTTGGTTCGGCTTTCTATTGTTGTGATGAGACAATATATCCACGGACGGCAACTCTTATAAATGAAAACATTTAACTGAGGTGGCAACTTCCAGTTTCAGGAGTTTCGTCCATTATCATCATGGTGGGGAGCATAATGGTGTGCAGGCAGACATGGTCCTGGAGAAGGAGCTGCTGCATGTTGATATGAGAGCAACAAGAAGAAGACTGTCTGACTGAGCAGGTCTTGAGCATATATGAACCTTCAACACTCACCTCCACGGTGACACACTTCCTCCACAAGACCACAGCTACTCCAACAAAGTCATGCCTCCTATTGTCATTCCCTTTGGGGGCTGTTTTGTTTCAAATCACCATGGTATGAGTGTTTTCTTTGTGTCTATTTCTGAACCATGGGCATGCCTGGTATCCATAGAATCTAGAAGATGGCACTGGATTCCCTTAGACTGTAGTTATAGATGTTTATAAACTACCTTATGGCTGATGGGAATTGAGCACAGGATCTCTGCAAAAGCAGCCATGCTCATAACCACTCCAGCCTCCTGGTTCATTTTCTTATACCTCCTTGCTAGGTTTTTAGCAATGACCTGGAGATTAGCAGTTTCTGACAGACGTCCTTGTCTCTCCACTTCAGGGACAGCATCTCTCATTTTTAATTCCTAGCACCGGTGGCTCTTTGGTTCCTTTGCTTCTTCTCTATGAACTATTTAGTTCAAGGCTGCTCTGAGTTCATCCCCAAACTGCCTTTTCTTTTCTTACTATGCCTTTGCTTAAGTGTTCCTATTCATTTCTATGACTTTCAAAATCATTTGTATTCTAGTGACTCACATTCATTTCTCTTTCTCAACTTTCCTTTCTAGGGTCTAAATTTATATATCCAACTTGCTTATTTCAATGTGTCAAATGAATTTCTGACATTTGCATCCATTCATTTTTCACAGAAGATTTATATCATTGTTTCCATATTTTATATAAATGGAACCATCACTAGCCATTGACAAAGTTAGAAATCTGAGAACTACTTTTGATCTTTTCAGTTCTTTAGCCCTTCACATTTGATCTATTGATGGAAGCTGAACCTTGAAAACATATATGTTCAATCTGTTTCTGACTGCCTGACCACCTGAATTCAGCCTTCACCTAAGGCTTAGACCATGAAAGAGGTCCTTAATGGTTTTTCATGTTTCATACCACTGCCCCTTGTAAGTCCATTCTCTATACTGGAGTCATTTGATCTAAGTCAGCATTCTATTGCTGCAACAAATACCCCAAATGATCAACTTACAGAAAGTAGAGTTTTCTTTGGGGGTTAAACATAACTCAAAGTTCTATAGTTTTTATTGAAAACCAATTGGCCTCATTGCATTTAGCTGTGAGAGTGATACATCATAATATTTGCCTATAACAGAGCCAAAACAATTGACACATTGCTAGCAAGTGAAGAGAGAACAAAGGAGGATGGGGCTGGAGTCTTATAACTCTTTCTAGAGCATGTCACCAATGAGATGAAAATACAGAAGACTCCAATACTGGGACCCTTGGGATATGGTCCAGTTCTAAGCTCTAACATATCACAAAGTTTTATAAAATGTACCCAGATTATTTCTAATTCTGCTTTCTATAAGCCATTTTCTGTCGGTCTGTTTTACTCTTGGAATAATATGTTAGTTTGTAAGCGTGCTTTTCGGTGATGTCTTGAGAGGTCATCACATTCACGCTTGAATTCCCCTTCTCTTAAGGCTCCTGCTCTTTGCTTTACTCTCTATCTCCATTGGCCTTCCATCAGTGCCCAAGGTTCTCCACAACTTCCATGAGCTCAGAGGACTTACTGGTTTTGCACATATAAATCAGGTGAACTGGAGAACCATGTTTTAGACCTTTCTTAATTGTTAAAATAATAACAATTTAAATGACCATCATAATTAAAATGTTTAAATAAATTGTAACCAAGTCTTACTATGATTTCATTAAATCATAGTGATTAATATTCAATTGTTATGAGACTATGTTAGGAGGCTACATATCTTTATAGAAATATCTCCTGTCATTAGATTTGAAAAGTAAGTTGTAACTTTCTGTAAATTTAAAAATAAGCTGCTGATGATACACAAAATATGTATGTTTTCATATTATAATATAAATTGCAAGTATTTATTAAAAAGATATTCAGAAAAAATATATTGTTCTTCTTATTTAAAAAATAACATTATAGTTTATAAAATTATTTCCATTGGTCAAACACCTTAAATGTTTTAATATCTAATTTATCTTTCCACAGAAAGTTGAATTTGTTTTAAAGGTTTGGTAAAACCTTTCTGTAAAAAAGGCTTCTTGCTAGGTATGATGATGTATCCTTGTAATTCCAGCAGGCAGGAGGCAGTTACAGGAGAATTGTCACAAATCTGAGTACACCTTGTCTACATAATGAATCCCAGGACATCTAGGATTACAAAAGGAGACCATAGAGAAAGAGGGGGGAGGAAGGGAGGGAGGGAAGTATGGGAGAGTGAGTAAAGGAGATAGAGAGGAAAGAGAGAAAGAGAGAACGAGAGAGAGAGAGACAGAGAGACAGAGAGAGAGAGTGAGAATTCTCTCCTTAATTTTTCTTACTGTTTTCTAGCATGTCATGCACTACATGTATAGGTAGATGGGAAAACTAAACTGAATACAGGAGGAAAGAAGGTAGAGTCGGCAAGACACCATGTATCTGCTGAAGGAGAGAGGGGTCAGAACCTTACCGGCAAACTACGAGCCTTGTGGTAAAATATAAAATAATAGAAATGAGTTAATTTAAGATATAAGAGCTAGCTAGGAATATGCCTGAGCTGTTTGCCAAGCAGTGTTGTAATTAATATAGTTCTCTTTGATTGTTTGGGACTGGGTAGGAAGGAAACCAAAACAGAGTCTCTGTTGCAAATGGGTAAATGTCAGAAACTCTAATACAAAATGCATATATTTCGTTCATATTTGGATTGCAAATGTCCCTCTAAGTCATGTAGAAAGCTTTTGTCACCAGCCTTTAGTTCTATTGGGAAGTGGCATCTTTGTGAATAAGGCTTAAGAAGGTAGTTAGGTCACAGGAACTATACCCTTGAAGGGGATGTTGGGAACCCCAGACCTTTAGTCTCCCTACTTTCCACCTGCTGGGACGTAAACAGACTGTTTTCATGAGGGCTCCTATGATGAGCTGACTACCAGAAGCCCAAAGAAGCAGGTCCAACCACCTGAGTCCAGAAACCCCACGTCAAAATAAATCACTTCTCTTTTCAATTTGATGGTCTCAAATATTC
Source organism: Myodes glareolus (assembly GCF_982192425.1). NCBI lineage: Eukaryota > Metazoa > Chordata > Mammalia > Rodentia > Cricetidae > Myodes > Myodes glareolus. The sequence continues at coordinate 10,337,505 of NC_142026.1, forward strand.
TGTTACAGCAATTGGAAGTTGATTAAGACAGATATAATAAAAAGAAACTATGCACGTGACGTGCAGGCAAGAACTCTGCCCAAGTCCCATTGGCTTTTTAATGTTCAAGATCTGATGGTCCTCCAGAAGTGTAAGAGAAAAGTGTCATCCCTAAGGGGACTTTTTTCTAGACTAGCATTTGTCTTCTCATTTAAACTTCATGCAAATTAAAATTCTTGCAATCCTCTGCAAGGCACAGTGAGAAATTCACTGGAGTGGAAGAGAGATGATGTGTTTCAGCATGTGCATGCAAGTATGGGTTTATCTGTTTTAATTTGAGCAAAATATATAGAACACGGAATTTGAATTTAATTTTTATTCCATGTATAGTAAAGCAGCCCCAAACAGATTTACAGTATTATACGAGTAACTCCGCTGTCCGCCTTTGCCCTCTTTCCATAAGGAATACGTTGGGAGATACCCAATCACACGGTGAACCCCAAGTTTGCATTTGCTCTAAATAAAATTAGGCTTGGGTCAGGAGGTTAAGTTAGCAGCTAGTCGACAGAAAAATATTCATAGAGCATCAGAGGGAATCTAGATAGAGATAAAGAGATGTATTTTAAGTGGTGTGGAGGGTTTGAGCGATGCAGGTTAACTAGCTGTGACCCAGCCTCTCTGATCTCGCAGGTTTTCAGCCTAACCTTTGAATCTTGAGTCTTATTTATTAACAGAATGATAGAGATTTAGTTAAAGCTACCTTTAGTGGCACTGACAGAGTCGGTGCCTGTAGGAGCAGAATTCCTACCAGACCGCGTCCTGAACAGTCAGGTCACTGCTGGAGAAGCGGGCTGGTTACTGAGGAGTTGCCATGGCGGGCTGACGCAGCCGCAGATTAAGGTAGAGCCACTGCGCTGAAGATAAATCAACAGAGACACTCTCCACCCACGGGGCGTCCCTGCTCTTCCTCCGTGTCACTCCTCCCTCCTCCCTCTACTCTGGGAACAGAACATTTTAACTCAGCTCTGTGATCAAAGGTCATTGTTTGATCTGAGGCAAATATTACTCCTTGCCTCCATTTAATGCAAAATAAGAATAAAAGTAACTTACCTGCTAGACGTGTCCAGCAACCTTGTGCGAATCAATCATCTTTTTATCTCTCTATATTTTAGGTATAGCATTCTTATGTATATACATGCACATGTGTACTTCTACCAGCTATCCAAACTCACTTCAAATGGAAAAAGTAATTTTGTCCTTTTTGACATACACAGTGGTTTTTGGGAAAAAAAAAAACAAATAAATAAAATATGGCAGATTTTGGGCCCTCCTTGAAGTTGGTGACCCTAAAAAAGCAGAAGTTACCTAATTATTTCATGTTTTTTAATTATATTATACTAAAGTTGAGGTTCAGTGTCAGGAGCCCTTAAACTCTTTACCTCTTTTTTTTAGCCCTACTGTTGAAAAGCTCTCAGGTTCATTGGCAGTCATACTGTTGTGGCTTTGATTGTTTTTAACACTAAGAGAACAACTCTTGCTAATAGAAACTTTTGTGTGAAATGTCAAATATCAGTTATTAACTGAATAATTTTTAGATCACGGAACATCTTTGATATTTTTATTATGTACATAGAAATTAATTTCTTCTATAAAAATAGATTATGCTTAATGAAATGTCTAAGCCATAATTTCTACAGTCAGAATAGAATTTGTTCCTTTGGTCCAAAGCTGAATATTTTCACTCTTGGAAAATCTCACAGGCATAAATATTTTATACCTAACTTAAATGATAATTTTGTTCCTTATATTATACTTAAAATGCCAATATTTTTCAGGGTGACTTTATCATTGTATGACTGGGGCCATCTATTATCAAACAGCAGAAGAAATGTCATAAAACATGCAAGCATGCGATAAGGCCATGTTTTATGCTTAAAGCTTTTTCCATCCATCCCTTTCCTTGTTGCTGATGGTCATTGGCTAATGTAGTTCCACTTATTCTATATTATTACTTCATATTTGCCTTTATTGAATGGAGCAATCAGAGAACTGGGGTGAAATTGAAAAGAAAATTCAGTTTCTACACTTGTTTGAGTACAAGTGAGGTATGTTCACGAAACACTACTATTTCCAATCATTGCTCTCAAAGACACTTACATAGATTTAATTATCTACAGCCAAGTACCATATTACACTCTGCAAACAAAATATCAGAAAATTTAGAAATTGTTAAGTACTAAAGAAACATATAATAAAACACCATGTTTCATAAAAGATAATTTTGAGGTTTCATACATGAATTAATGGGACTCCCAACTGCATCTCACATGAATAAGTGGGACTCCCCAATGCATCTCACACCAGGCTGTCCCTGGTAATTGTTTCCATCAGAGATGGAGCATTGTTCAAGCAGGACTAGAGAAAACAGCATGTCAACCAGACATCTTGTCCCATGAAATAAATAACAATAAATAAACAAAATTGCTTAGCAGGAAATAATAATTTACTTTAAAATCTCAGTGACTTAGGGCATCCCTTCTGAGCCGCCTGTCGTTTATCACCACTGCAAGTCAGCAGCAAGACTGCAAACCAGAGCAGCTCAGATTTAGAACACCTGAGAGTCAGCCATCTTGAACAAGGTTAGAGTGATGAGATCTCGGGAAAGTTTCCTACTAGCAACGAAGTGCATCGAGATAAAAGGAAAACATGAAGTTTCTGTTTATACCTGAGTGGCAAGACACACTGCACCAGTCCTGTTGCCTCGTCCTAATTTCCCAGGGACAGGAAAATACTGAGACCCCGAGAAACTGGAAAAAAGCGACCTGCGCAATGATAGCTTTGCATAACCAGAAACGCAAAGAATAAGTCCGTTCTGTTTCCAGATGTTTCTTTAGTGCCTGAGGAAGCAGCAGACACTGACAGCAGGTGGGAGAACCTTCACATGACGAATGAGCTGCGTGTCGATTGCCTAAGGGTTTACTTAGTTATGCTGGCATTAAGGGGCAAAGAAGAACTGGCACAGTGGATACTATCCATAAAGATTTTCCTTCATCCTTTTAATAATGATGATCATTGAAATGTTGGTGGCTGTTGATTTGAGCTGGGATTCTGAGTAAGTTCAGCTTATCAAACCAACATGGAACTTAGTTTTGGTAGCTCAACTGCACTTAAGAGGCTTTGCTGTCGTTTGACCCTTTGTCTCCGAACCTCACTTCTGAGTTTTATAAATCTGCTGTCACATTACACTTTTAGAAGTTTCAATTGCTCTGCTTGTGGCAGTTATTGACTTTCCATCATTTTAATAATATATATGTATATGTATATATATGTGTGTGTGTGTGTGTGTGTGCGTGTGTTGTTTGATGTACTAGGTTTCATTTTACATTCATATACAAGCAGGTAATTACATACTCTTCCCCTTTTTCTTCATCCTTAATGGTCACATTTTCACTTTTGTGTTCTGTCTCTACTACACTGTAAGTCTGAGAGAAAACATTTGTCTTTGTGAATCTGGCTTATTTTGCTTAATATGGTGTTCTGCAGATCCATGCCTCTTTCTCTATAAATGACATAGTTTTGTTATTTATGGCGGTACAAAACTCCATCATGTGTATTTCCTGTATCTGTTCACCTCTTGTTATTTCTGCTGCTTGACTGCTTTGACCAGTGCTATGGTAAACATGGGTGTGTCTGTATCTCTCTACACTTCAGGTAAGTTGGTTTTTATTCTTTTGAGTGTCTGCAAAGATGTGGTACAGCTGAATGGTAGTTCTGCTTTTAATTTTTGAGAACACTCTATACTGATTACAGTGGCTAAATTGATTTTCTACTCCTACCAGCAGCTGTGTAAGGGCTCTTTCCTCCCACCCATTTATTTTCTACATCGGTTGTTTTTTGTTTTCTTGAGGACAGCTATTCTCACTGAGCTGAAATAGAGTATCAATGTGTGTATGGTGTGCTGTATGTGGGTATTGTGTGTGTATGTGTGGTGTGAGGATGCGTTGTGTGTATATGATGTATTGTTTGGTGTGTGTGTAGTGTTGAATGTGTGTGTGTGTGTGTGTGTGTGTGTGTGTGTGTGGTATCTGTGGTGTCTCTGGTAGGTGTGTTGTATGTGTCTTTGTATGTGTGTGGTGTGGTGTGTAGTGTGTGTGGTATGTATGTGTGGTATGTGGTGTGCATGGTGTGTGTGTGCTGTGTTGCATGTGTGTGGTATATGTGGTGTGTTATATGTGTGTGTGTAGTATATGTTGCATGTGTCCTGTGTTGTATGTGTATGTAGTGTGTTTGTGGTGTTGTGTGGTATATGTATGTTGTGTGGCATATGTATGTGTGTTGTAGTGTAGTGTGTGTGTGGTATGATGTGTGAGGTGTGAGTAGTGGTGTGTGTGTGGGGGGGTGTTTCTGAGACTGGAACATAAAGTCTTATATGTAATTGGCAAGCAATCTACAACTGAATTATCTCCACAACTCTTTTTGTACATTCTGCTTTAGTATCTGGTCTAGTGGAATTACAGCTCAGCACAGAGAGCCCTGATTTCAATGTAATTTTTTTTTATTTTTCTGATGTATAAAGATGACGAATGTTTTCTTATAAATTTACTGGCCTGTTGTACTTAATATTTAAAAAATGTCTTTATTTAATTTGCCCAGTTGTTGATTGGATGTTTTGTTCTTTGGATGTTTAATTTTGAACTCATTTTATATTCTGGATAGTAACTCCACATGGAGTGAGCAGCAGTAGCCTGAAAAAGTTTTCTCCTGTTAAATTGTCTGTCTTTCCACTTTTGTTTCTTTTTCTGTACAGAAGCTTTTAAAAGTCCATTGCAGCCCCACTTGTCAGTCCCTCCTATTCATTCCTGAGCTACTAGAATCCTATTGAAAAAGCTCTTGTCTCTGCCTATGTCTTGAAAGATTTCTTGGTTTTTTTCTCTAGCTGTTTCTAAAACTTAGATCCTACACTAAGGTCTTGACTTTATTCTGAATTGATTTTGTTCAAGGTAAAAAAAAAATAGGGATCTGGTTTTGCTGATAACACTAATTAAAGAGTCTGTCTTTGTTCTAGTACATATTTTTGACACATTTGCTAAGAGTCAGTATGTAGTGTGTTTTCTATTCTAATTCATTATTTGATTTGTCTGCTCCCCACTACCATTGTTTTAGTTACTAGGGCTCTATAATATAGTTTGAAGCTATGGCCAATAGTGTTGTTTTGAATCAGCAGTACTGCCAGGCAGGAAAACAAAATTAAGGATTCTGGGATGAAAAAGGGTAGAGTCAGAGGAATAACTAGGAGGCACAGAGGAAGCAAGACATGCTAGAAAAAAAGTATATGACAATATACAATAAGTCATATGACAATACTTAGATTAGTAGAAATGGGTGAACTTCAGTTATAAGAGCTATCTAGTAATAAGCATAAACTATCAGTCAAGCATTTATATTTAATAATAAGTTTCTATGTGATTATTTGGGAACTGGATGGTGGTAAAGAAAAGTCCATCTACAAATGGATCCCAACATCTGGTGTAGTCCAAAAAAGATCTGAAAAAGATTTCAAAAGGTTCTAAAAACACAAAAATGGAGCCAAACTCAGCTTCCTAGTCTTGTGTCTCTCACAAAGTACAAAGATGCATCATGCAGCAGCTGCCAGTATGCAATGAGTTAAGCTGTATGGCAGATTTCCACAGTCTCTCCCACAGGCAACCATACAGAGAGATGTCTCCCAGCTGCCTGCGGACTTAAACTGCCAGCACATACTCCACCAGCATGCTCCATGGCAGGCTTGGGGTTTTGCTCATCCACACAAAAAAGTTTGCATTTGTGCAATAAGTACAGATTCAGATGAAAAGAACCAGTAAACAGGTCACAATATATCTGAAAATGCGCATAGACATGGGAGAGAAAAGAGAAGGTACAGACAGTCATAGGAAAGAAATACACAGTTTTAAATTAATAAAATAAAGTCCTTTAAAAGGAAGTAAAGTAATATTAAAAAGCCATATAAATATGAAAATACACAGAGTCTGAATCCTATATGTTTTTGTACTGCCTTCTATTTGGCTTCTAGGACATACTGGATTGTGAGGACTGTTAGATTAAACTAACATATATATTTTGAAAATATCTTGACTTCAAAATTTAAGTAAAAAGGTGTTTTTCAGGAAGGAAAGGTTATGTTTTCATTTCCACAGGATATGAGAGGGTATGAGTTCATTCTGGGTTTAGGAAAATCAGGTTTGATTGAGGAAGACCCTTGAAATCCTGACTGAAGTTATAAAGAAATAAACCGAAAAGAACTACAAGACACATGATGCATATTTCACTTGCTCAAACACATAGCAAAAAAAAATTATCTTTGACTGACTTTTGTACAATGCACAGTCTGTATTTATATTGATGTAGATGTATATGTTACCTTTGAAGGTTTATGTATTTTCAGAACAAGGGAACCAGACACTAATGAAAATGGATGGCCCAAGTGATCCAGCATCCACAACAGATTCCAAGCTGCTGACTGAGATGTTCCAACCTCATAAACTATTCCAGTCAATACATAATGATTATCCTAACTTTATTAAGGTTCCCTCAAAGATAATGCCCACAAACAACAGGAAATAGTTTGGAGAACAGCACCCACATTTACAAAATATGGGTTATGGATGTTTATTATCAGTTGGAGAGGAGTTGTTAATAAGTTTTTATTGGTAATCGTAAAAAAAAACTAGAGAGTCAACTTCAAATATCTCTTTATAAGTAATGGAGGGGAGCAGAGAAAATATATAACTCAATAAGATCAAAAATATCTCTTTCTAAAGGAAAAATGGGGTATAATATAGAAATAGTAGGATAAAAGGAAGATTATTGAACCTATTTTAAAACAAAAATCAGCTATTAATCTCAAAATCTTTTATATTGGTTGGTATATGATACAAATTTAAAGTTCATTTTGTTGTACTATATATATGTTTATACTCTTGTTTAAGGTATTATGTTTATGCAACTTATTAAAATGTAGTATATAATTATGAAATACAGATTAATAGTAATCTATAATATCAAACTTACAGTCATGTTAGATACGCTTTCAAGGTCATAAACAGATATATTTAGATAGATATATGGTCATCAAACACTTCAAAGGCCTATAGAATATGACATTAAATATATTTAATAACCTAAGGCATGCTTGAAAATGAGACATGTCTGCTTCTGAAAGAACCTGAAAGAACCAATCTGCTTCAGAGAAGATGATGGGCATTAAAGAACTTCTATAGGTAGTTTGTCTTCTTTATGGCAAAAGCTAGTCATATGGGCAAAGAAACTACCTGTGCTTCAATTGCTAACTGTTCATTGTCCAAACTGGGCCAGCAGGACACAAGGAAAAGCAACTGCCAAATTTTGTCAAGACAAGGTAAAGGCAGTCCTTCAAAATTCCCTGCTTCTCATAAAAGTTTGTCAGCTATTCTGGACCTCTAGGCCAGGCATGAATGATCCAATATTATAGAGAAAACTTGGTTGACTCTCCAGACAACCAGCTGTTTCTGTCATTTCTCTCAATTTTGGAAGTTGCTTGATATGCACTTCCTGTTTACTCAGATAATATTATATCCTTCTGGGAGGTCTTTGATGGAGTTGAAGCTATCTATAACTAGATCGTCATAATTATAGTTTTCCTCAGTTATGATAAGAAGGTAAATTAGATATGAAACTTTGGACTTACTAAGTTGAATAGATTTTAGAATATTTTCTCTAATTTTGCCAAACACAAATGGACTGGATATTGTAACTGAAATTCTTATTTAATAATTGTTTTGTTATATAGTGTTTCACTATGTTAAAGTTAAAACTTTCTTTTTTTTAAATTAGGCAATCAGAAAGAAATGCTGTGGAATAATTCTTTGTACACTGTGAAGATTTGTTACTAGCACTGGTTCAATAAAAATTGATTGGCCGGTAGCCAGGTAGAAAGTACAACCAAACTAAGGATACTGAGATGAAGAAGGGTGGAATCAGAGGAGTCACCAGGAGACACAATGGGAGAAAGGCATGTAAAGGTAAGAGAAGTCATGTGGCAATGTGTAGATTAATAGAAATGGGTTGCCAGGCATGGTGGTGCATGCCCTTAATGCCAGCACTCAGGAGGCTTAGCAAGAGGATCTCTGTGAGTTCGAGACCAGCCTGGTCTACAGAACTAGTTCAATGACAGCTAGGGCTGTTACACAGAGAAACTCTGTCTCAAAAAAACTAAAGAAAGAGAGGGGGGATTAATTTTAGTTGTAAGAGCTAGTTAGTAATAAGCTTGAGCTATTGACCAAGGCTTTATAATGAATAATAAGTTTCTGTGTGATTATTTGTGAACTATCTCTGACTACAAAATGTAGATGTTCATATTAATTTTCAAACAAAGGAACTACAATTGTCACAATTTAGCAGTATTTGTAAAACAAACAGTCCTACTTGACAAATTTCATTCTGCTACCATTGATTGGGAAAAGTTAGTTTTCTTCATAATGAGTAGTCCTAACACAGAAAACAAGTAGAAAAAAAACTTTTCATAGGTTCCTTATTAATGTATACCTCAGTTTCTAAAATTATGCTCTAGTTTCATATCTACCTGCATACATATGGATATTCCCATAAGTGCAAACATGCCAGCACACAAAAATGTACACATGTAAGTACACAGAGAACAGAGTTATTATGCAATATAGAATCTTTCAGGAAGGAATAGAAGTCTTTTCATACCTACTATTATTGTTGGAAAGCTCTATCTTAAAAACAGTATACAGACATTATTATTGCCCCAAACTGTAGTTAATTTCCTTCTCTTATCCCCTCCATCTGAACTCATCTTCTCACTTTAAGTCTATGAGACAAAAATGCCCAGAACATAAGTCTATTTATGGGTCTCCTTCAGCTACATAAATCATTTGATAAAGTTTTGACAACAGCTTTTGTAAACACTATTTAAAATATATTTGGAGAGATAAGGAGCAGGGGGATTACTCTCTCTAGTTCAATCACATTATTCCAGGCTCTGTGGCCTAGGCACCATGGGAATATCCCCAGCTTGCTTCCTGATACTAAATATCGACAAAGACAAACCATCACCTTCCCAGCATGACATCTGTAGCCAGACCAGGCTCTCACTCTTTTTCAGTTGTTCTAATGCCATTCAGGCCTTTAGAATTTCCTCTGTCTTCCTACCTTGTAGCACTACTGCATTTTCGCCCTGGTCTTCCAAACTTATCCAAATCCAGAGTACCGGCTGTTACAGTTCTCACTTCTACTTATGAGCATGACGATGTCCCTTTGTGACTGCTTTGTTTCACCGAGTTCAGATTTTGTAAAGTATGCCTTGTATCCGATTTGCCCATCTGTCCTATCAGTTTTATGTGTAATTACTTTATGCACATCTTATTCCTCTGAGAGCTTATAAATGTAGTACCATGCAGTGCAATTTTCATATATTCCAATTACATTTAACACAGAGTTAGCTTTAACTCTTAATAAGAGCTTCCAAAATTAAATTCCAAGCTCAAAACTCTGACTTGATATTTTCCATTGCCATAAAACGAGAAACTTGAGATGAGTCCTTCAGATTATCAGAGCGGCAAAAATACAATGGAGTCGGAGTTAGCATTTAATACCTGTCAGGTATTGAAAGAACAATCTTTCTAGGTAACGTGAAAGGAATATTGACAAATTTAAACTTTTGTTCCAGTTTAGGGGTTCAAAGGAAATACAATGTGATCTGAATGTTTAGAACTGTCCTGTTTACCAAACACAGAAAATCAGCCTTACTGAGGTAAAGAACTTACAAGCTAAATAGTTGTGGAGTTAAATGAGTTGTATATTAAGGAAACTAGCATGAGGAGGTAGCTTTGAACCCAGTTTTCAGTAGAACATAAGTCTTAAATACAAATAAAAGTCCTTCAGGAGATTCTGTTCTTGAAAATTCCAAAATGAACCTACAAAAAAACCAGAAAATATAATACGATTTTAGAAACAGAAATAATTAGTGCAAGCTATTTATACAGTGCTTAATAACAACAATAAATAACCCTAAGAAGTGTCCTCTGTGCTCTAGAAATCAAGTTGAAAGGTTATAAAGACGTGGCTTACCAGGTTAGTTATTCAGTGTGAGGGTTTTTTTTTTAAAGTTTTAAATCAAAAATGTTAAATAAGAAAGAGGATCACTGTAAACTTTACTATAAAACGATAATACATGAAAATATTATCTTAATTGCTAAAAATCCTGTGTATAATGATTAGGTTGAAGTAATCTGGGAAATACACCATAAAACTTGTACAAATGTTGAACTGTTATTAAATATACTTTTATGAAATGACTCTCTTGTTTTCCTCATCATCTATTTCAAACATATATAATGTCAACAAGAGAAACAACCAAAGCATCTTATATCATCTTTGTAATCTTTACCTCATCACCAATATTGAATGGCAATCAATAGAACTAAATTTAGTGTTTAAGAGAAATCATTTAATTAAGAATTAATATCATGATTATTTTTTTACCTTTAATACACTGTTTTTCCTCCTTTTACCTTGAACACACAGAAATGCATATCTTTATTTAAAATATTTAAAATGTAAACACTTAACAAAAGAGTTAAGAGTAAATCCTACATCCACCGTATGCACAAGGACATATATCTTGAAATAAAAGAGACAATTTACAAGTAATTAATTTTTTCTTGTTCTCATGTGAGGTATACAGTTTAAGTAAGACAAATGAGCTTTGATGCCCAGTTGTAAGCACCATAAAATTTAAAGGAAAAGAAAAAATAATTTCTTCTCCTTGAATCTCTTCTGATTGAAATTAATTTGATAAGTATGGTAAAAAAAAATATAGTTTACAATGATAGTCAAAACAGGAGTGGTAGCAGATTTGTGATCATAGAATTCTGGAAGCAGAGACAGCCACTAGTTAGGACAGCCTTGGAGAGGGGGAATTTATGCATGAAATCCCACCCTTAGCTGTAGAGCTATTGGCAATTGTTAGCTGTTATGAGAGAGGGTCGGTTTTCTCTAAGACTGTATCCCTTAGTAAGTCAACCAGGCTCTGTGGGAGGTCACATATTCAGAATATTAGAGCAGTACTAATTGTCCTTGGTGAGGACATAAAGGGACACAGAGCCAGTTGAGTGGAGAAGAGAGCGTGAGTCTGGGACGTGTTAGGAGAGATGTGTGCATATGACCAGAATGCATTCTATGAAAAGTGCAATTTCAACAGTCTAATAAAAAATTTTTAAACATCAATATATAGAGTGAAATGATAGTCTCTATTTTCAAGATAATCCATTATATAAGCATTGTATTTTAAATAAAATAAAATTTGGCCTGGTGCCATTTCTTCTGATAAACATTACGTCCAGTATTAATCATGGTACAGGTTATTCTCATAGTCTTGAGGAAATGAAACAACATTTACACGGTTCAAGAAATTAAAAAATTCTTTTGGTCATTATAGGGACTATGCCTATTGTCTGCACTCTTCCCATGCCTTTCAGATGTGCAATCTCATTTGAAAATACTTCTGTCTCTACTAGCACTAGGGATAAAGTAGTTCTTTGCTAAATGCAAGGGAACCTGAAGTTCCCGAAGACTGAACAGTTTGTATACAGTCCCCATGGCCCAATTCTTTTCTCTCATTCAGATTAGGCACAACTACTTCCTGTCAATCACGAGTCTCTCAGTCTCCTGCTACCTAGCAAACCAAATACCTGCACAGGCTCCAGCTCTTCACACATGGTTGTTTTATTTTACTGGGTTTCAAGGTTAGTTTCTCAGCATTGGCAGTGTGTACACACTGGGATAAACACTGTCACATAGGTGACAAGACTGCATAGTCTACAAGTGTCTGAGGTACGGAGGGGTAGATGTTTAAAGTGTAGTACCCTAAACTAACTCACGTGCAATTCTGGAAAAGCACAGGCAACACTGGAAGCCTTGTGTGCAGTATTCTAGATACCTGACTTTTTTAAAAAAAATGTATTTTATGTTTATTTAGACACCTCAAACCCTTTTTCTTCACTCAAGATTAATTGAATGACTATAGACAAAACTCCCCTTTTTACTCGATCCCACCATACCCTCTATCTTAGCAGTTCAAAGATTCCACAGTTCTAGCATTCAATTTATAGACCCATTTTTATTCTTGTTATCCCAATTCTCTTAGATTCCTCCATTCAATATAATCTATAAGACTACCCTTTCTTTGACTTATTTCTTAACGACATTATTTTTCCTGGTAAATTTGATAGATATGTCTTCAACCTTCTAAATAAAATTTAGATCACTTTTATAATGTCTGTGGCTAGCAAGAGCCAGGAGAACTTCCAGGTGACATTTTTTCAAATGACATACAATCACTTTTTCAACCAGGTATTTATTTAATACATTTTCTTTTTCTTTAACGGTCACTATCATTCTGTTTTGACAGCAAAACACTGCATACTAATATCAAGTATCCTGCCAAGCTTCCAATATACCATCTCCCACATATTTTTCCACGTATAACCACTTTAATATTGGCTTTACAATTGAAGCGAGATGAATTTGAACTGGATTTGACCCCTGCTGTCTCCTGGTAATTAGGGACTCCTTGCTGTCCACAAACTCTGCTGTCATTAGTGCTGAATATGAACAAAGATCAGCTTCCAGCAAACTGAGATCCAGGCTGTGAAAAAGTGTTCAGTCCCTTTTTGAAACCCAAAGATGTTTGCTTACTTTACAATCCTTTTTTAACCAGTTTCATTTTCCTAAATTTTCCACTATCCTGGGTAATAGTAATATTGATTCAGTAGTGCTAACTGCAATTCAGTTGCATCCTAAGAGTTAAGTAGTCTAGGCCCAGAAGAGAAGCCATTGCAGGAAGCGACTGCTTCCCTAGTCTCCATCTCTTACCAGTACCTTCCATTTGTTTTAGATCAGTACAGGTCAGACCTTTACAATCACAAAATTATGTTTTTATTAAGAATGTTCTTTGACAGTTTCTTTTTTAAAAAAATAAAGCTTTTACTGATTCTTTGTTGATTTTGCATCATGTTAGGATCTGAGTTATTTCCTTGAACCCTCACATCTCCCCTCTCCCCTTGCCAGCTCCCCCCAGGAATTAAAATTTAAAAGAATAAAAACAATAAAGCAACCAACACAAAGAAACAAAATGTAAGAAGGAGAAGAAGAAGAAAAAGAAAAAGAAGGAAGAATCTTATCTTGGAAAATGTCGTCTGGTCTGTTGGGTGACACAGCTTACCCGACAGTCCACTTATCTTTATTTGCCATGAGTCATTGGTCTGTCTGGAAGCCTCTGGTTTCTGCTACAGAAATAATAATGGGCTGTTGCAGGGGCTCCTCTTGGATCCCCTGTTGTTGTCCTGCTGTTTGGATCTTTAAGTTTGTCCCCTTCACATGCTCCAGCAGTTCATAGATTTGGTGGATATTGGGTAGACCAGCTCACAGCCCTGGTTCTGGGCCTGGATTGCTTTCCTTCATGGTCTATCCTGGTGAGCTCTCCAGAACTGCCTCAGTTTGCTCACCCGATACAGCCTGTAGCAAGGGGCAAGACAAGTATTCCTGCTCTAGGCCCTCAGGTCTGGGTCCCCCACACTGACATCACCAGGACCAGCTCTACTGTTCTGCCCAGGCAAGGTGTAGGGGGAATACAAGAGGGGCAGGGGTCAGTTCTTCTGTTCTCATACCCCCAGGGCTGGCTTCTTTGCGCCCCCTGCTACAGGGTCAGCTCTAGCAAGCTGACCAGGTGGGGTGCCCGACTTTGACAGTTTCACATATGTGTATGCTGAATTCTGATCACTATTACTCACATCTTCTTTTGCTTCCCTCTCACTCCAATCAAACCTCTCCCCCACTACTACCCCCCAACCCAGATTCAAGCCTTTTTTGTTTGTTTGTTTTATTTTGGGACCCATGGAATTTAATCATGTCCATCCATGTGACCAATGGTTTGAATTATGCATTGGCACCTGTTGAGTTCACCAGAGATTACACAATTGAAGGAAATAATTCCCACTCTCGCAGAATCTATCAGTAGCCAATGGCTCAGCAGTGAGAGGTAGGGATTCCCTGAACGTATTCCCTATCCACACCTATCTATTGAAGGACCCGGTGCGCAGAATTATAACTGCTATATATATGGTCCTGGTTGCCTCTAGTGTATCTTACGCAGAAGACAACATTTTGCCCTTTAGAAGAGATTAGAATTAAGAATGGTTGCTAAATAAACAACAAGAAACGTTTGTTTCCCTTGGTGCATTTTAGCATGACCCAGTGGCTTAAATTTCAGACTTTGGGCGAGGCTACCATGCTTCCATCACAGGCTGTTGTAAAAAGGAGCCAGCTCCCAGCTGCCAGGCTAGCTTATACCCTGAAATAACAACACACAGATTGTATTCATTTAAACACTGCCTAGCACTTATTGGCTAACACTCACATCTTGATTCAACCCATTTCTAATAATCTATATGTCACCACGAGTTCGTGGCTTACTGGGAAAGATTCAGCATGTCTAATCTGGCAGTTCATGGCAGGTGGCTCTCTGTCTCTGCCTCCCAGCATTCTGTTCTGTCTACTCTGCCTATCTAAACTGCTGTTCTATCAAAAGGCCAAGGCAGTTTTCTTTATTCAACCAATGAAAGCAACACATGGAAAGAAGACCCTCCCACACCATCAGGCTGCCATGTACTTCCATCCTCTGGCAGAGTGGATCTCAGCCTTCCTGCTACTTCAACCCTTTAACACAGTTTCTTGTGTTGTGGTGACTCCCCACTGTAAAGTTATTTTTGCTGTTACTTCATAACTAATTTTCTACTGTTATGAACCATAAAGTAATTATTTGATGATATGCAATTCCCAAGGATAGTCTGAAGAATTACCTTCACTGAAATTTAGGGCTTTTATTTTATCTGCGAAATCCAAAATGTCATAGCTGTCCCCATGATTATCACAAATATCTACTGTGGTCATTTTATAACAATGGCTCTCCCACAGAAGAACACTCTCTCTATCAACCTCAAATAAAGTTCGCACATGTTTGCCTTCATTTTGTCTTTTTTTCTTTCATTGCACAGTTGAATGTTACAGTTTTAAATGCATTTCGTTACTATTTAGTAAGGAGATGGTAGATTTTTTTTATTTCTCTGTGCTGATACTGATGATAAACAAAATGCTATATCACATGATGGGTGTGATTAAGGGCACTTGATGATTCCGAAGTGAGGGTGGGAGGAAAGAGTCAAAGAAAATGGGTGTGAAAGAAACAAAGATGAACTTTAACTACTACTCAACTTAGACCACATTTTCTTGTCTCTTCATTTGTGTGAAATCAAGATGTTTCATGCATTGACAATTTGGGTAAACAGAAAAACTATGAAAGGGTGCAAAGTTCACAGAGAAGAAGGTAACAATATGGTTATTTTTAATGTCATGACAAAGATTCTTGCCATTTTGAGTGCAGTAGATATTACATATTCAGAAGGATAGCACAAGGTTGTGTACCCAGTCTCCTTCAGATTTCACAGCTTCAAATAAGCATTCAGAGTCTACAGAAGTAAAAGAATCAGACAATAGAACATGGAACATGTATAAAATAACTCTGGAAAAGTATTCTCTCTCATGCATTGGGAGAAAATGTTGAGTTTGGGAAGGCATTGTAGTTCAGGACTGAAATAATGACAGGGAGTTAGGTAGCCCCACCTAGGTACAGACTCACAGCAAGGAAAATTTTTCTTTTAGTTCGTTTTTGTTGCAAATTGCAGCATCACCCTCAAGCAATTCTTTCATCTCTAATAGTAACCACAAAGGAGCAGCAAAATGGGGTCCTTCCTGTCCTGCTCCTGTAGGTCTTTCTGACAGTTCTCTGAATGTTAATTCTAAGAAATCTGTTCTCGATCTCCTCCCTCTCAATGTGATTCAGTCCCCGGATGATTTTTGTCACTATCACTGTTTTCTTACACCGATGCAGATCCTACAAATAAAAAGAAAATGATGAAAAAATATTACCACTAAGTAAAATGAGCTACAGATTATTTTTATTTTTATTTGAAAAACAGTGGGAATAATTGTGATTTTTCTATTGGAATCTTTTGAATGATGAAGCTTTAATGGGAGGATAAATAATACACATGAATCAAGGAAATGTCCCCTGAGTGTTAATATTGTGCTTTTTGTCTTTGGCTTTTATATGATGAGCCATTTGTAATTTTTGGAAAGCTTCCTAGGACGACAAATGTAATAATGTCTTGAACCCCTAGGCAGAAAAGCACTATATAATTACATCTTTAAAATATGATTACAACAGTACTAGCCTCAAATTTTCGTTACTTACAGGGAAATCTTTTTGTAGGTGAGCCACCTCTGGCTAAGTTGATTCCTCCCTTTCTGTCCAGAAGTATTTTAAATGATCTGCAAATGGTCTCTCGGTAAAGCAGTGTCTCCCCTCGGGAAGCAGCTGGATTAGGGCACTTGACCTTTCTGAGTTTTGGTATTCAGAAACTGCCAATGAAGATCTTAAAGGGAAGTGAGCTGACTAAAAATTCAGTCTCTCAAAGTATTACATACCTTTGTTCACAGAATTTGTTCCAATTAGCATGATTAAAGTCTGGTATCTGAAATGGAGATAATTTCTTTCTGAAATGGATATACTTAAGGATTGGGAGTCACATGATGCCTATGGTTTCCTGGCGATAAGGTTGCTTTTTCTCTGGAATAATTTATTCATCATTTCAATAAATATTAACTGAATGTACTCTGTACTAATTACTTACAGCACAATAGCAAAGCAGAGCCTGGAGGTTATGGTCTATAGCAAGACAGACTCTAATCAGATGTAATATAATCATTTCCACGCCACACAGAAGCACAGCATTATGGGTGAAAACTGCAGGCGTCCTGACCTCAGTTAAGACTGGTAAAGTTTTGGAAGACACAACCAAAACATAGACATAAGAGTGATTCAATATTACCTCATCATTTTTACCATAAGACATTTTGCTATCTAACTATGCTTTTCTTTGATTCCAGGCATGTTCTAAAATAGGTTAAATAACAAGTGCTTAATTACGAGGCAGCAAAAAGAATAAACATGTGACCCAGGAACTCTTGAGTCCTTTAGCTTACAGTTGAATTGAGTATGTTTTGATTTGTCTTTACCAAGTATTGACATAGATGATTTCCAAAATATCAATATTTTGCTCCTAAGGAAATTCATAATGATTACTAAGGTGAGGCCTGTTGCCTTGTTCCTTAGAGCTATGTGATGTTTTCATCTGCTAGCTAAAAACAAATCCAGACAGAAGACTCAGCATTTATATTAACAGAATAGAGTTCAATTCTCCATTGAGAGTGGAGTCCAAAGCTGTCCAGAGACAGACGTCATTGAACACTTTGACAAACTTCTCTGAGGGACTGTGTAACTTGTCCCGTTGAGGAAAGTTTCCGTTGTCACTTAACTGGACTGTACCAGTTCTGCAAACACTGTGTTCATTTTCATCTCTGTCACTGAAATATTGTTCATGAGTTCATTTTTCCATTTTTAAAACATGGGACACATGAAAGATACTATATAAAGTCACACTCATTTTTATAATCTCTGATGGCATCTTCATCCTGTAACTGCTATTCTGGGACTCTGTAGCCATAACACAAAGAACAGCAATCAACATCAGAATGCAGGATGAGATTAGAATTGCTGAGTTTAATCACCCAATCAAACACTGCAGCTTCGGATCAGCACATGCTTTTCTTATGGCTGTCCATTTGCAAAAATTACAAATAACCTTTTAATGTCACATGCAATCATTGTAGTTTAACTTCCTTTCATTTTTTTTCATTCTGAAGTTTAGTCAGACTCCAAAAACAGTAAGTATTTTTGAGTTGAAACACACCATTCTGTACAAACTTAGAAAAGAAGAATCATTTAAAGTTTTGCAGAAGAAAAAAAAATAATGTGTTAATAAAAAAAAAATCCAGTATCTGTGACCCGTGGCACAGTTATACTAGGTATGTAAGTAATGGCTATGATTGATGGGATGTCTTTATTGAACTTGTCCCCTCAAGGTTCAGGATCTAAGCAGAAGAGAAAAAATTGTAAGACCAGAGATGGTGAATGATTCCAAGGTAACAGCAAAACTGATACACATATGAACTCACAGAGACAGACAGCAAAGAAAGTCTGTACAAGTTCAAGTCGGGAAAAATCCTAGTGTGAGAAGAAGAAGTGGACACAAAGTCCCCCCTAACCAAGAAACTATTTGTAACTGACAGCTGCTGGGAATGAGAAAGCCAGTTTTCTCCAATGCAGTGTCACTGGGCAACCAGCCACACCCTTGGGCAGGCCCCATGCCCAGCAGTCGTTAACCAACAGAAAATGAACTCCGTAGTTTTTGTTTTTAGTGTGTGTGTGTGTGTGTGTGTGTGTGTGTGTGTGTGTGTGTGTGAACTTCTTGCTTTGTTGGTATTTGTTTGGTATTTATTGTCTTCTTGATGTTTTATTTCAATTTCTTTGTTTTGATTTCTAGGGGTTTTGTTGTTGTTGAAATTGTTGTTATTTGTTTGATTTTTTTTGTTTTTTGAGTAGGGGGAAGAACATGTAGTTAGATGTCTATGGAGGTATGAAGGATCTGGGCGGGGGGGAGCTAGGAGACTAGAAGTAATGTGATCAATATATAGTGCATGAAAACGGTATTAATAAAAATGTGCTTTAAAAGATACACTCAGAATATGTAGAACATGAAAACGAATTGGGAGAGCTAACGATGATTCACACCATTATATGAAAAATATCTAGACCTTAATAATTTAATATCACTATCATTTCTTTTCTTTTTGTTATCCAGGTGTTTAACCTTCCTGTCTGTGTTTCCCAGTGAGGAAACCAGGACTAAGAACTTTGCACAGAGCCATGAATAGTGCAGCATCAGGTCAGGGGCTGAGAATCAGCCCTCCTCCTCTGCGCTATGGGATTACTCAAAGCAGCTATACCGTCTTCCTGAATTAGTGAAGGTCATAGCGTTTCAGACAAAATACCAGAGCCACAGACCACTTGATGACCTTCTCAAGGTCAAAACTAATTTTGCTACAATGGGTTACAAATATTAAAATTAGTCTTTTGATCTCCTTATACTGTTATCTAATGTAATTTTTCCTCCAGCTCATTCATTAATTTATTCAATGAATATTTATTAAGAGGTATTATGTATCAAATATAGCACTTGACCTTAGTTGGATTTTACAGTTATATTTTGAAATTATTACAGACTGCTAGACATGTAGTTCACACATGTAATTCAAGCACTTGGAAGAATGGTACAATAGGACTGTGTGAATTTGAGGCCAGCCTAGGATTCATGTCAATTCTAGCAAATCCTGAAGTACAAAATGAGTTTCTGGGAGTATATGCTGCAGAGTTGCATCTTTTGTATATAATTTTAGTACCACAGTAGGAAAATTAACATCTCAACTACTGATATTTTGTAATCACAGTAAATGTATTACTCAGATATAAGGGGACTTCACTGTTGTAAGGAGGCCACTTGTTAATTTCCTGGTGACCCAGATTCCCGAAATAATCACACAGAAACTATATTATTTAAATAACTGCTTGGCCCATTATCTCTAACTTTTTATTTGCTAACTCTTACATCTTAATTTAACCCATCTCCACTAATCTGTGCATCACCACGAGGTTGTGGCCTGCCAGCAAAGTTTCAGCGTGTCTCCTAGCAGCTACATGGCTTCTCCTCTGACTTTGCCTTCTTCCTCCCAGCATTCAGTTTAGTTTTCCCCACCTACCTCAGTTCTACCCTATCAGGCCAAGCCAATGTTCATTATTTATTAATGGTAATCACAGCATACAGAGTGGAATCCCACATCACTTCCTTCTTTCAATTTGCCATAGAATGACTTTTTTAGCTCTTGGAATTTCCTACTTCTTGCTGAGGACTCTGCTTAGTTACTACAAATTTCCTGTTAAGGGTGCAGATTGGAAACTAGAGGGGGGTTATTTATTTGTTCTGGGTCAAAACAAACAAGAAGGTGATGGTGTGGAAATGTTGATAACTTTGAAAATGTTAACAAAATGCTTCAACATTTTCCCCAATGTTCCCCTCTCTTCAAGAAAACAAATTAACATCGCATGGAGTATTGTGGCTCTACCAAATGCTGCATGTTGAAGGCACAATAAAAACTTGTCAGTGATGACTCCTATCACCGACTATTCAGGAACCTTCAAGAAGAGTATACTGGAACCACTCCAGGCTCTTGAACTTGTCAGTCAATTTATCACTGTGAGCCTCTTTCTGTTGCTGCATTTATAAGTCAGCTATAAGCAGTTGTTTTCTGCTGTATGTTATGTGTCTATGTATTTTTTCCTAGACTAAAGTAATATGGGAACTATGATTTCGCTTATCCATCTCTGTTATTCCTTAACATTAGTAAGATTGATGCCTGCTATATGACAATAACCTAATAAAATAAAATGAGTTAAATTGATTTCATCTTTCTTCAAAAATTCCCCTGATGTATTAATAACAAGGTAAACAATGACCTTGTTCAGATACTTTTCACATAGTGTCAGTAGATGCTAGTAAAGCATTCTGAAGCTAATATTGCTTATATACTTCTTACCAAATACTACCAATATCAATTGCTGCTCTTGCTTCCTCTTCCTTTTCTTCTTCCTTTCCCCCCATCCTCCTCCTTTTCTTCCTTCTCCTCCACTTTATTGCCTAATCCCCTTCTCTCAAAATACCTCTGGGAACAATTGTGTAATGCTGTGCTTACTTTGTTTTCTGAGAACTTGACATCTGAAAAAGTACTACTCTGCTGAGGATATTACAGATTATCCTGGAAAAATAGCATATTCAAAGATAGATCAACAAAGTGCTGTCCTGTGGTTCCTCGTAGTCACAAGCCTGGAATCTGCTCAAATTGCAGGAATGACGTCAAAGTTGAATATTGTTCTGACTTATGGTTAGCCTTGTCTCTTCTTGATACAATAGCACCTGATGGATGGACACTTGCATACAGCTTTGCAGTTTCCATTATCCACTTGTGACCAAGGCATGCTTCCCCCATGTATGTCAAGCATTGAAGTTATAGACTACACTTCTGTGCCCATGACTCCCTGTTTGCTCCAACAGCCCCTTTGGCTCTGGGATCTTCCTTGAGCTCTTAAAAATTAAGGATCTGTTGGAATCTCATTTTTTTACTGCCACTGCATCTTGTAAGGACCTAAACTACTTCTGCGTTACTTATGGCTCATCTTGAATATGAACATACCACACACACACACACACACACACACACACACACACAATTTTATAACATTATTTCCTTTCCTCATGACCCCATGTATTTCTTTTCCTTATGACCACATATGTAAGCCCTCTTAATACATTTTCTCCAGACTACTTCTATTCTCTAGATCCCAAGGATCCCAAGGACAGGCTAGTCATACTAGGGGAACCACTAGTCTTGCTTACAATCAGACTTAATTAGCATAGGTCGGTCTGAAGTCATTCAGTGCTGCCCTGAGGGTTTTTGGAGGTGTAACTCTTAAGCATAGCTGCTTTGTACACAACCTACAGCAAAGTTACCAATGATGAAACTTGGATTCCAAGTTCAAAGTTTTCCACTCTTATTTTCTGATTTAAGGCATGTGCCCAGAATTGAGAAATGGTAGCTTCATTGGCCTGTGTTGTCACCATCTACTCTGAGAAATAATTCAGTTTCCACATTTCATTGAAAAATACATTTAGCATTCAGCCATGTGATTATCATATAATTGCATACATTCTCACAGCAATGTATTTTCCTTCTGCGTTTGTACATGGGAAGCACATCATTGGTTGATGTGTAGCTCTTCTTGGTTACTAATAAACTAGTACTTTAGTTATACATTGTCTATTTTGTCATTTTCTTGTAAATCTCCTTAATTATTATTTTTGTCCATCTCTCCATTTGTATCTCATTTTAAATTTTTTTCTTGAAATTAATATGGTTCCTAGAACTAGTTTATCAGAGGCATGGAGATCAGAGAGAAATTCTGTCTAAATTTGTTTTAGTCATTATTTGCCCAGTTGCTTCCGGGAAATCATGTTTTATTTGTCTTAAATACATGATGATAGCATATTAAAGTAATGAATTATATCCCACTGACATTCATTCATATTCTACTTTGCAAGCTTATGAAACCATTTTAAACATATGCATGAATTTAAAAGTCACATTATAATAGCTTTGGGAATTAATGATCCCTTTTTGTTATATTCTATAAATAACAAGACAAAGATAAAATAACTCTATCATAAAGCAGACCCTAGTACATATATTTTAAATGAGTAGTCAATGTTCCTAATTTGTAAAATGTTCAATTGGTTTCTTTTATAAAGCAACCCTTTATGAAATGCTAAATTTTATTTTTTTTTCTAGTTTTAAGTGTACGTATGTGTGTGTGCATGTGTGCATGCATCTGTGTGTGTGTGTGTGTGTGTGTGTGTGTGTGCGCGCGCGCAAGTGTAAGTATATGCATGTGATTTCAGATGTCCACAAAGGCCAGATAATAACATTGGATCACCTGCAACTTGAGTTACAGGCAGTTGTCAGCTGTTCAATGTGTGTGCCGGAAACCAAAGTCAGGTCCTCTGCAAAGGCAGTAAACGCTCTTAACTGCTGAGTCGACTCTTTAGCCTCTGCTTATTTCATGAAACAGTCTTTTTCTCTGAACGAGAAGCTCACCATTCTGACTAGACTCCTCATTCAGTGCTCGAGTTACAGCTGTGTCCTGGATGCCCGGCTTTGTGCTGTGAATGTTGTGCTCAGGTTCTCACGCTTGTACAGCAAGCACTTTACCCATCGAGCCGTCTCTCCAGCCCCAGACTGTTAAGCTTCAGTGTTCTTCTTGAAACACGCTGTCAAGGAAGTTGATTTCTAAATTAAAAAACAAAAAAGATAAAGGACAGCAAAATGACTTGGATGTTTAACTTTTTGTTACGTATTTTGAGATTATCATATAATTACATCATTTCCCCTTTTGTTTCTTCCCTCTAAGCCTTCAAATTTATTCCTTCTTGCTCCCTTTCAAATTCATGTCCTCATTTTTCATTAACTGTTCTTACATGCATGTATTTATAGGCATATAAATATATATTCCTAAATAACTGCTCAGTCTGTACAATAGTCTGTCTGATGTTGCTTGTATGTATGTTTTCAGAGATGACTGTTTGGTATGGTATAGCCAATTGGTGTGCTCTCCCCTGGGGGTGACTAATCCCCTGCCACTAGCATGCCTTATTGGCCTGGAGTTGACGTCCTTTCTGATCTACTTTGACCTATATATTGTAGTTCTTGTTTAGCTCAAGTGTGGCCAGTCACACTGGAGAGACTTTATGCGTGTGGTTTCTGACATCACTAAGAGATGCAATCTCACAGCTGTTAAAACCTAGTAATTAGAATTACTAGAAGTAGACTAGATGACAGAAACAGTTTAGATCCCAGGTAGGTTGCAGAGCTTTTCTTCCAGCAGACATGCAAACAAACATCATTCTGAATGAAAACCTAGATTTTGTGTCCTTCTTTAATGAGGAGGGGGGAACAAAAAGGATTATTTGAACACTGTTTCATAAAGTAATGTTCAATATCATGACTACCACTTATTTTATAATTAAGTATTTCTTCCATTTCTTAAAATTATGTTTGTTGTTACTGAATAGGGTATTCAAAATGTCTTTATTTTCTGGTATTTGAAATCCAAAGTTTAGAAATAACTGTATTGAAGAGCCACAGGAAAAGTGAGAAGACTGCCACAGATTCATATATAAATATTACAAGCTCAGTTCACAACTGTTTACAGATAAGGCCATTATGTCCTTATCTCTCACAGGCAAAACCTTAGCAACATGAAGGTAATCCCCAGGAAACCTCTAAACTGAATGCATCCTAGCCCCGTGCATTTGCATTTGAATGGTTTTATTTCCCTTATGGTCTCAAAAAGTATTACATTAAATATTAATGCAACATTTTGCTCCTATTATTGTTTAATTTTGCTTCTGTGAAACTGTAATAACTAGTCAAGATGTAGGAGAGACACGGTGTTTAATGATAGAATATAGCCAATCTCAAGTTATCGTTTCAGCTCCAAAACAGTTTAGTCTGTAATGCTGGCAACTTAAGAGAATGACACTGTTCACATGAAGTTATCAGCAGTTCAGTGTTTTGCTTACCATCGCATGCTTCTTTTCTATTCTTCCTTTCCAAGACACAGTGGTAGAAAAGGGTAGTAATTGTAATACACAATAGAAAATATCGATATAGTAGCACTTCCTGCTTCTTTCTCTTGCAAATGCAGAAACCACAATAGAGACGAACTTTCCAGAGACTATTCAGTTCCCTGAAAGAATTAGTTATATAAATCATTTTAATAAAAAGCTTAACAAATAAAAGTTTCACTCAAGATTGATTACAAAAATATGACAGCTAGAAACTTGAGAAATTGAACTTTCACACAGCAGATACTTTGTCATATTATATTTCTATTGAACTTGGTATTGAATAAAATAAGAACAATCCATGCCTCCAATCCCAGGTAGATAAAGAGCTACACTGACATCTTGTCCCATGTAACATAATAATAATAAAGTAATAATAATACTACTACTAATAATAATAGCTGTGTAAGGTTGTTTGTCACTCTTGCCTCTTACTCTTCACTAGACACAGCAAGGTTTAGATTTCAATTAGCCATCATAAGCTTGTTGTGATGGTGATTCATAAAAACTGATCCTACTCTCTACCTGCTGTACAGTTCTATCATCAAAACGACACGTGGACACAAAGTGACGGCATAGACTTGCCTGCCTCACAGTCAAGGGGGTAGTGGATTTTCAACGAATAAAGATGGGCCATAAATCGCATCTCTTTCCAACCAAACTCTTTATCCAGAGAAGGGTAGTTTAAGGTTGACAGATCTCTCCTTTTCAGAAATGACTATTGTCTGTCTACCATTTGCAGTCATTGTCTTCATTTCTCCCAAGTCAACGAAGCACAAAATCCAGCTCATATCTCTAAGAAGTTTTCAGTCAGAGGTTAAGAAATTTCTATGTATGTAACAATAATTTGAGCATGCTAAACTAAATTATTCTACTACAATATTACTACAATCAGGGTTACTCTCTGAATATTGTAAAAACAAGAGAGTTTCTGATCATACTGATAGTTAAGGAATGGTTAACAGAGAGCTCAGACCCAGCCTGGGCCCTCAAAAGTACAATTTCCTTCAGAAACATAAAGGCAAAGGCAGATGCAGTCCAGAAGGGTGTCCATGTTTGCTCAGGAAGAAATGTCTACACTCCCTACCTTTCTTCCTCTCACTTTTTCAAGTCCCCATAGCACAGAGAGTGATGTGGGATTCCTTTCTGTATGCTGTAAATATATTTTATTACCACTGGTTAATAAATAAGTTGCTTTGGCCTATGGCAGGGCAGAATATAGCAAGATGGGAAATTCAGACAGAGATAGAGGTAGAAAGAAGGCAGAGTCAGGGAGACACCATGAGTACCATGTAACTGCTGAAGGAGTAACATGCCAGGACCGGCAAGTCACAGCCTAGGACCACAGATTAATAGAGCTAGCTAGGAATATGTCTGAGTATAATAATAATATAATTTCTGTGTGGTTGTTCTGGTCTAGGTGACTGGGAAATGAAAAAGCAGTATACATTTACAACAGAGTTCATGCCATTGAAGAATAGCTAGTGCTCAGAAAATATACTGCTATATATTGCAAGGGATGAAGGATCAGTTTGGGTGAGGTAGGCTCCTAATGATGTTATAATACTGATTCTGGTTCACCAGTCAGTGAAGGTCTTGTTTCTGCAGCCGCTGAGACTTTCCTTGAACATCCATACTCAGGGATTGCCTAGCGATCAGATGACCTTCTGGTTTACAACCTTGTGCCATCCCTGACTGATGCACTCTCCAATAGCTAATGAGATAGAGGAATGAGTTATTGTTATAGAGAGGAGCTTATTCTGGTCAAAACAGGATCTGTATTGAAGAGTGAGTTTAGTTCTGTAGTATCTTGTTTTAGAAATGTTCAAAAACTACAGAGACCATAAAGGTTCTATCCAAGTAATGCTGACATTATCCCTACATAAAACAATGACCAGCATTTTATATTTTGCAGGTTATAACTTGCGTTCTTGAATACATATGGAGATTACTACTAAAACACAGTCACAGAGGTGCCCCAAAACACTTGCATAGGCTATGAGGTTACCCTTTAAAATATAATATTGTTATGGTAGTTCATTCAAATAAACATCCTTTCATTATTTAAAATTATAATGTTTTATTAAAGTATATATCATACTTTAAAATGCTTGTTTTAATTATAAATAGTAATACTGTTATTAGCTATCATGTTAGTAAGCTAACATCACTATTGTAAAAGTTTATATGTAGATGTATTTTAAATTAGTCTATGAACTGTATAGCATTGCTATTAAAGTTTCATATATTTTATTTATGAAATATATAATATATACCGTATGTATAATCTTTTTTGGTTTTTTAGTTTTTGGGTTTTTTAACCATTAATAAGAAGCTTTTATAGTTTAATTGTTGAAGCTGATGCTTTAATTTTATATCATGCACTATATATATATATATATATATATATATATATATGTATACACTCACCATGCACATATGTTGAAATAGTTCATTTTTCTTTCCAAGAAATTCTTTTTTTATTTGTTTGTTTTATAACTCATTTTTATTAAATTTATTTGTTTTACATCTCAATCATAGCTTCCTCTCCTCCCATTCCCTACCCCATCTCCCTCCACCCACTCCTCCTCTATTTCTATTCAGAAAAGGGCAGGCCTCCCACGATATCAACAAAACATGGCACATCAAGTTTCAGTAATATTAAGTACCTCTCTTTGATTTAAGGCTAGGCAAGGCAACCCAGTATGAGGAATAGGGTCCCAAAAGCCAGCCAAAGCATTAGAAACAGTCCCTGCTTCCACTGTTAGGAGTCTTACAAGTAGACCAAGCTACATGACTGTCACATATAAGTAGAGGGTCTACCTCAGTCCCATGCAGACTCCCTGGTTGTCAGTTCATAGGACTCTGTGAGCACCTATGACCACAGGTTAGTTGTTTCTGTGGGTTTTCTTTTTTTTTTCAAAGTTTATTAAATTATAAAAGTTTCCATTTCCGCCCCTCCTCCCAATACCCTCCCACTCCCCCAACTCCCTCTCCTCCTCCCTCTCCATCCCTAAGAGCAGTCAGGGTTTCCTGCCCTGTGGGAAGTTCAAGTTCCTTCCCCCTCCCTCCAGGTCCAGGAAGGTGAATATCCAAACAGACTGGATCCCAAAAATCCAGTATAGGCAAAGGAAACAAGTCCCAGTGTCATTGTCAATGGCTTTTCAGAAAGACTCCAGGCCAGCCACATCCAGAGAATCCGGCCACATTCAGAGAATCTGGTTGGATCAAGTGCTCGTTCAGTCCCAGTCCAACTGGCCTTGGTGAACTCTCCTTAGATCAGTCCCCTTGTATCAGTGGGTGATCGCACCCCTCGCGGTCCTGATTTCCTTTTTCATGTTCTTCCTCCTTCGGCTCCTCATTGAACCTTGGGGGGCTCAGTCCGGTGCTCCAATGTGGGTCTCCTTCTGTATCGCCATCCATTCTCAGATGAAGGTTCCCTCTGGTCTTGCCTTCTTTGCAAAAAGGCTATCTTCTGACTGGGAGAAGATCTTCACCAACCCCTCATCAGATAAAGGCCTGATCTCCAAAATATACAAAGAACTCAAGAAACTAGACACTAAAACTCTAGTTAACCCAATTAAAAAATGGGATGCTGATTTGAACAGAGAATTCTCAGCAGAAGAACTTCGAATGGCCAAAAGACACTTAAGGTCATGTTCAACATCCTTAGCGATCAGGGAAATGCAAATCAAAACAACTATGAGATACCATTTTACACCTGTCAGATTAGCTAAAGTCAAAAACACCAATGATAGCCTATGCTGGAGAGGATGTGGAGAGAGGGGAACTCTCATCCATTGTTGGTGGGAATGCAAACTTGTGCAGCCACTGTGGAAATCAGTGTGGCAGTTTCTCAGGAAAGTGGGAGTCAACCTCCCTCAAGACCCAGCAATTCCACTCTTGGGAATATACCCAGGAGATGCCCTATCATACCACAAAAGCATTTGTTCAACTATGTTCAAAGCAGCACTATTTGTAATAGCCAGAGCATGGAAACAACCTAGGTGCCCCTCAATAGAAGAATGGTTAAAGAAGGTGTGTAACATATACACATTAGAGTTTTACTAAGCGGTAAAAAACAATGACATCTTGAATTTTGCATGCAAATGGATGGACATAGAAAACGCTTTACTGAGTGAGGTAAGCCAGACCCAAAAAGAAAAATATGGTATTTATTCACTCATAAGTGGATTCTAGCCATAATTAAAGGTCTTTGAGCCTATTATTCGTGATCCTAGAGAAGCTAAATAAGAAGGTGAACCTGAAGAAAATCAAGTAGTTATCCTCCTGGAGATTGGAAATAGACAAGAGGGCCAGAGCCTTCATCTGGCAATGGATGGAGATAGAGACAGAGACCCACATTGGAACACTGAACTTAACTCCCTAGGTCCAGACGAGAAGCAGAAGGAAAGAGAACGTGAACAAAGAAGGCAAGACCAGAGGGAACCTTCATCCGACGTTTTTGGTTTTTTGAGACAGGATTTCTCTCTATCTTTGGAGCCTGTTCTGGAAGTAACTCTTGTAGACCAGGCTGGTCTCAAACTCACAGAGATCTGTCTACCTCTGACTTCTGAGTGCTGGGATTCAAGTTGTGTGCCAAAACCACCAGCCTCCATATGTATAATCTTATATTAAACTTTAACAAAAATATTCATATTTAATTCCAAGAACAAATAGGAATATACAAAAGGCCCAGGTCATCTCAGGGCGATTGTTGGTTGGTTGGTTGCAACTGTCAGCTTGTCAACTCGAAATCTGGAATCACCTAAAAGACAGGTCACTGGGTGTGCCTGTGAGAGATTAATTTGTAGGTGGTAAGACTTGCCCACTGTATGTTATACCATTCACTGAATTAGATTACTGGATTATGATGAGTTGAGCACAAATGTTCATTTCTTTTCCTTAAATTTTATATGCAACAGTATAACCAGCTGCTTCATTTCTCCATCATGATGGATCAGTGAAATAAATCATTTCTCCCATGTGATACTTGCTATTGATATTGGTTCCTTTTCTCCCTCCTTCCCTTTCTTTCTTTCTTTCTTTCTTTCTTTCTTTCTTTCTTTCTTCCTTTCTTTCTTTTCTTTTCTCTTGTTCCTCCTTGTCCTCTATTTTCTTCCCTCTTCTCCCCCTTCCTCTTCTTCCTTCTTCTTCTAATATAGGGTCTCACTATACAGGCTTGGCTATTCTGAAACTCACTGTGTATAGCAGGCTGGCCTCAAACTGAAATTGAAAGCATACATCATGATACCCCGTTCTCTTAAGTTACTCTTGAAAAGAGTTTTATCACAGACACAAGAATTAAAATAAAATAAAACAGACTATCATCCAGACTCCCAGAAACTAGAGATAGTAGAATATGTTATGGAATCTGTATTATGTGGTTTTTTCTATATACACTGAAATTTGCCACACAGTACCAGAGTTATTCTGACCCTCTCTGTTTAATCACTTGGAGTCTCTTTTGTGTCTCTGATCTCTTATTTAGAGTCGTGGCTAAGTAAAATAATATTTACTTAACCGTAAACTCTACAGAATCCCAGTATTATCATCAGCATTAGAAACAGTTCCTGTGATGAAGGGGCTGGGAACAAAGTGAATGCACAGAAAAAGGGACACCTCCCTTTTTTAATAAGGAGGGAGAGGTCTGTGGTTTCATTGCAATACACAATTTATGTGTGTACTTTATATTTCTGGGATTTCCCATTCAGTGGTTGGAGACCATAGTCTTAGGTAATTAAAATGACAAATAATGCAGCCATGGATAAGGGTGATCTACTGTAAGTATACATACATAAGCATGGGCATGCACACAAATACAAATGCACACTAGGCTTAG
Organism: Myodes glareolus; assembly: GCF_982192425.1. Lineage (NCBI taxonomy): Eukaryota > Metazoa > Chordata > Mammalia > Rodentia > Cricetidae > Myodes > Myodes glareolus. The sequence continues at coordinate 10,367,634 of NC_142026.1, forward strand.
GTTGTAAGTACAAAGTCATAAACGGCAATGGTAAGTCTGTCCAGTAGCAGGTTCTGAGAGGTATGAGCACTGATTTTAGCCATAGTACTTCCAGAGTATTCAGCTTATGTGTTTATGTGTTCAAAGTCTGAGAACAGGGCAGTGTCCAAGGAGGCTTTATCCCCAGGCTTCAGGTGGATTTTTCTTCTTGTTAGAATGTGTGGATTACGTCACAGGACCTAATTATCACAGCCTTAGAGCCTTTCCACTTTTCTCTGTCAATGTTCCTTGACTTTCATACCAACAGCAGAGTAGCTGGTGGTGTATGTGCTGTCTGGGATGTTCCCGCAGCTAATAGTTCAAAGTTTGCAGCTTCTACATGACATAAAATAGAAAATTATCTGAAAAAAATTGACCCAAATAAGAAAAAAATTAAACTACAGCTCTAATTTTTAATCCTGCAAATGAGGATTTTTACTCTTCTGTCAAAATATGATAAGTCCAAGGTTCTGGAAAAAGAGTATGATTGCAGAGTCCTTGCCTAGCATGTGAGAGACCCCATGTCAGTGCTGGGCATTGAAATTAATAAATAGTTCAGGAATATTGCTTTTTCTGTGTTCCTTTTTTTAACAGGTTGCTGCTATTTCTGACAAGTGTTTATGGCTTTTTAGGGGAAAACCAGATTCCTGCTTAAATTACATAAATTCTAGTGCGCTTTGATGGAAGGGAATTTATAAGGATCACTTCATTTTTCAGTGAATACATGTCGAGTATCTGCCATGATCTCATCACTGCTCTCATGTTGGTAAATCATGAGAAGGTTAAAAACTCAATTTATACTCTTGCCAGTGATTCTACTATATATGTTTTGTATTCAGATAAGAGCACCTGTTCTTGATAGCATTTATAAGCTGTGTTTGTTTAAATTTGCTTAAACAATGAAGTCATTGAGGACAGTGATTGTTTTTCAAACTTTTTTGATTTTTCTTTGAGAATTTGTTGATCTACTCACCACTTTCCTACCCAACTTCCCCAGATGCTTTTCCTCAAAATGCCCCACTTACAATTTCATGGTCTTTCCTTCTTTGAAATTATAATTCATGGAATCAAATCAATGCTGTCCAATGTGCAAAGATGTATTTCTTTTAAAATATTAATAGATCACAAGAGAAGAACAACACTCTAGAAGGTGATAGCTGGCAACTTAAAAACTTTAAAAAGTCTTCTGCAGTTTAGGTCTTCTGTGAGCCGCCACACCTCTCAAAGGACTGTAGCTGGGTACGATTATTGATGAGTTTTCTCATGCAGCAGCCGGCAGAGCACCTTCTGACACTGAACTCCAGCCAACAGTGATGACACGCTCAGGCCAGTATCAGCCTGATTTCTCCATCTATAGCCAGGGTGTCTTCAGTAAGAGGGTCTTTATATCAAGTTCTGAGGACACAATCATTTTTTTTTAAGTGGGAAAGAACTGTAATGCCATTTCTGTTTTAACAGACAGCATAGTCTTACTGGATTCTCGGCCGTGTTTGGTGAGGGTGCTGTATCACTATCATTACTATATCTCTTATAAGATATGCATCTCAATCAAGAGCATTCGTAAAAAAAAACTATACAATTCATTCCAACTAACCCTCTTTGTCTGCCTTTTCTATTCTATCCCAATCCAACAAAATAAGAGTCTTGTGAAGCTGTATTAACAAACACATCATCTTTCAAACCATATCACTTGATGCCTATCGGAATAAAATAAGGTAATTCTGCCAGTCTAAAGCCAGTAAGATGCTAATAGAAAAGGCAATATTTAATAGTATTGTAGTTTCCATTCCATTCTACTTTGATTTAGGTTTGATATATGTGCCAGTTCATATGACTGTGCAAGTACAGAGATCAAACAGAAGAATATTACCTTCAAATACCTTTTCACATTTTCATTAACATAAAATTAATTGTTCAAATAAATGAATATAAAATTATACATTCCTTAACACCGCATTACATTGTTTAATGGTTCTTTAAAAAGATTGCTATCAAGTAAACTAACTTTGGTCCAATTATTTTTGTTATTAAAACAGAGACACAGAACATTATAAGTTCTACCTGTCATACACTTAACAAAGTGTAGCAAGGAGGAGAGCCGCTTGTTTGTCCTGGCTGCTCAGATTTCCTACAGCACCAAAATTCTATTTTAAAGTATTAAAGTACTAAAGTATTTAGACACAAATAGTAGACAAATATTCTTGACGGTGATAATGGATGGTTTTAAAATGATATAATGTTAAGTAGTGAGTTTATTTTCTTTACTGGCATATTGTCATTTAAACAGTCAACCATTTTCTTGCTGAGGCATTATTTGGGAGATGAATTGCTGAATATGGAGCACTAATTAATGACTTAGTTGACAAGCATATTAAATTATACTTCGTAAAAATCTGTGATATTCAAATGGAGCTAAGTTATAATAGTTTCATGCAATGCTTCACTCATCTACCCCATGCTGTTCTCTAGATAACTGACCTTGCTCTCCACTTGACCTTAAATGAGAAGGGATGCTCTGCCAGACAGGTCCACAACCTCTGAAGAACTGAAAATGCTGATTTAGCCAATTCACATATTTGCATTATGCATACTAAACTAACAGACGATAGTATTTACCAGGCTTTACTAAATGCTTAAATCTATTTTGTGGACAAAAGGATTTTTAAGTTAATTCATTTTGTGAAGAGAATAATTTAACCAAGTTAGCATGTTGTTGACAGAATTATGATGAAATTCATTTTGTCTACATAATTGATTGGACAGCTAGCAGAATGCATTTCTCCCAGGAATGAAGAATGTGCAGAGGTTGTCAAATGGCATTTCTTCCTAGCTTTCTCAAATGATTGTGATAGTAAAATGAGTGCCAAATCCTTTCATTTACAAAATCGATATTTGTGTTACTTATTGACAAGTAGATATTAAGTTCTTTTTGTTAAATATTGATAGAAAGCATTGCAATCATTCACTAACAAGACATTAATCTTATAAAAGTATTGTTCTGGAAGAAGCTTACATCTAATCTGTGTAACAAGGTAGGTGTGTGTTTTGTTCCCTTGCTACGCAGCTACAAATGTGGAATAAACACTTGGACTACAAATTGCAAATGAATGGCTGAAATGGAAACATTTAGAACAACAGTATTGAAAGACAGAACAAAGAGGGTCATGAATAGTACACGGTTAGAAATATTGAAAGCCACACAGCAAGTTATCAACATTGAATGTAAATTTACATGGTTCTCCAGATGCACTTTTAATTGAATTAGATTATTGTATTATAATCCACTTAAGCCTAGAGGCTTGTGCAATGAAGATGAGTAGTGTAGCCCAGCGATGACAATGGATCTCTGCCATGCACTTTATGCTTCTCCACATTTGCATAGCACCTACTGCCAAAAGTCTGTGAACGCTGAGAACAGATTCCCACAGTATTACATAGCCTGGGCCATGCATGGGACACAGAATTATTGTAGATAATCTTTTTGGAAACCTCTTCATTGTATATTTCATAACCAAGAAAAGTAGAATATATTTTTGTGAGAAGAACACAACTGTAATGATGACTGGCTGTAAGATAAATAAGGTGCATATGTTAAGAATCTGTGATTATGTAGATTATAGATTTTCCACATTACAGGGAATGATTTCAGGAGCATCTCCTGCCTATTCCCAACTGTATAAATTAGCTCCAAGGAAAATGTTGAGGGTGTAAAAAGTTAGTTGAGTAGATGCATTATTCACTATGGTACACTTCGGAGCTATTTACATAATTTGTGTGCTCATGTTGGAAGGAGAAATTTAACTATTTTCGGACACAAGATCATTCTCCCTTCATATAATAATTGTGGTTTATTGCTAACATTCTGGTCACCATTATTTGTTTTAAAATATAAACCATTTCAAACTTGAAAGTCTGCAGAATAAGGATAGAGGATGGAAAGATTCAGGCTGCTGCACTGAATTATTTGTTATAAATAAAAAAAACTTAAGAAAAGTAAAGATCAGTTGAAAATGATTCATTGTTGCAGTAGTGAATAATTAAATATAAAACTAACATTTAGAAAAGATTTTTTTTAAATAGAAAATTTGGAGAAATTCTTTATGACAGAGTAGAGAAGTCACTGTGTAAACTGAGTTATACATTACTGGGCCTTTGGACAGAAATGTACTGTCCCCTTTTAAATGCAATTTGACATGACAGGGGAAAAAAATTTGAGAAAGATATCTTGTGTGAATTTTCAAACTTATTATGGACATTCTCAAACCGATTTGATTTGGAAAGTGTACACAAAAATTATACATGATATAATTACCCTATATTAATTTAAAAATATCATACTTAAGATGTGATTAAGAATCAGTTTTAATGATGCATGATGAATATATGTTATATTAACATATACAGAGCATGTATATTCCCTGAGGGTGTCTTAACATAATAAGTCTATTATGAACATAATATTCATAATAAGGCATGAATATTAATAATATTAATGGTATTCAAAGCAAGATATGTAAGCTAAAGTTTTCTCTTCAGCTGTGTAATTTAATGCATTTAAAATACATGTCCATTTTTAATCAAAATCCTTAAAATGCACGTAAAATAAAACATGTACACATGAAGTGTTGAAAGGAAGACCATAAAACAAAGACAAAGCTTTAAAAGGAGCCAGAAATGTAGCAGGCTTTCCTTTGGGCCACCAACCAGCTTCCAAATCATGACATAGAGACTTCCCATTAGCTATGAATACTCAACCTTAGCTTGGGCTCATTTCTTTCTAGCTTAATCCATTACTCTTCATTTACATTTTGCCCTGAGGCTTTTGGACTCTCTTTCCTTTCTTACATCTTACTTTCAAGGCTTCTTGTGCCTGTCTGTCTGACAACTACCTGACTTCTGGCCGCTGGTGTGTCCCTCTCTTTCCCCTCTTTCTCTCCTCTCTCAAGCCTAGATTTTTTTTCTACTTATTCTCTCTTCCCACCAGCCTTGCCTATCTCCCTCCTGCCTAGTTAATGGCCATTCGGCTTTTTATTAGACAAATCGGGTGACTTAGGCAAGAAAGGTAAAACAGCAACTTATCTTTACCTAATCAAACATACGTAGCACCTGCAAATGTAACACTTATTTACATTAACAAAGGCAGAAACAAATGTAACACACCTTCACATAGGGAAAATACATATTCTGCAGTATAAACAGATGTAACACATTTTGACTAGTTAAAATAATATTCCACAAGGAGATATGAAGTTTGTATTTACTGTACAAATAACTAGACATTCTCTATTGCTAAGTACGTTGACTTCAAAATTTTAACTACCTCACTATGTTTGTACAAATGTTTTAACATCATTCCTCTTTTGACTATTAACATTTTATTTTAGAAAACAAAAGAAATCGAGAAAAGATGTATTACTTATTGCATTAAGGATTAGACCAAGAACCTTGTATTGGCCAGGCAAGTGTTCTACCACTGGACTACTGCCCCACCCCTTTTTGTGCTTTTGTTTATTTAAATGTTGGGATACAGTGTGTCCTAATTGCTCAGGCTGATCTTAAGCTCACTATGTAGCCCAGGTTGGTCTTGAACTTAAGATTCACCTATTTTTGTCTCCACATAACTGGGATGAGATGACTATGCCATCATGGCCTAATATGACTTCCTTCATTGATACATGCTGAGTCTCCTAAAGCATGGAGATGATCACAAACCACCTAGGACTTCAGAGAAAATCAACCAGGGCACAGTCCTTGACATTAGATCTTTGGACATAAGTCCAGCTCTTGCTTCATCCTGTTGCATATGATTTGCTGTTAGAAGTAAGACTAGACTACAGTTCAAAAAGATGATTAATAGAGTATTTTATATGATGCTAAGTTAAAAAGCCACCACCTGAATAGCAGGGAAGAGATTCAGTAGACAGAGGTCTTAGCATTCAGGCTAAAGAATTATGTCTTACTGGAGGGAATAAAGTATCAAGGAAGTTTCTAGAATGGAATAGGAGAATCTATATTACCATCATTTCACTTTACAAGAGTTAAAAGGAATTAAGTATATATACTGCTTGAAGTATTTATAGAAAATGTTGATGGGGAAATACTCTCTTTGATTTCTTAGGTACTTATTACATTATTCAGTGGGGATGTTTAGAAATTAAAATGGTACCTTGAGGCATAAAACATCTCCAACTTTCAGATATAGGTCAAAGGAATGCCCTGACCATTCTCAGTAATAAATAAAGGATATCAGGATGCCTGGCAGGGATAGCAAAAAGAAGATTCTCTGACTGAAAATTCACTCTACCTCTGAGAGGACCAAGAAAACACAGCACAACAATAATTCTGTGTAGATTCCAATTATGTGGCATATATAGTAAAAACTGGATATTTACAAATAAATGTAAGAGCAGGTTTTGAGGTAAAGGTGGCATCCTGATATTTGCACTTTCTATAAATCTTCTAGACACTCCTTTAAAATGAGAGAAAAAGTTTGTTTTCCAGAGACCCATGTCCATAAGCTTGGGGCACAGTAAGACAGACTCAATAGCAGTCGTGTTCTTATTGGCAAAGAATTTAACAAGCTGAATCCCAATTCTGTGGCGAAGAGATCTCAAAAGCCACCTGATGGGAATCAGGGACCAAAATGTGTCATGAGTCACTGGCACTGAGCACACCGCCTCTCTGCTGTGTATGAAAAACTACCACAAAACTTCAGGGTAGCACATGGAGCATCTATTCTCTTTCTGCAAAGTCTATGGGTTGAGGATATGAAAAGATTTGTAGAAAGGAATGCTGTAGAAAGGGATGTTGCTCTGTCATCATGCTACCAAAAATGAGGATGTTTTCAATGGCAGAGGGTTACAGGAGTCAGATTGTGCTATGGAATTGATGTTTGTGTTGCTCCTCAAAGTCAGTTCACACATAGCTGGAGAAGTTGGTAAGTGGTTAGGGACACTTGCTGCTCTTGCAGAGGACCCAGGTCTGTGTCTCAGTTGATAGATGGTGGTTCATAGCTATTTGTACTTTCAGTTTTGGAGGATCTGACACTATTCTCTGGCTTCAATGGGCACCAGGCACACAGATCATACGTGTAAGTACAGGTAAACATTCATACATAAAATTTTAAAACAAGTGAATCTTCTTTAAGAACCCCATTCACTGATGTGAAGTTGTTTGAAGGAGCAGCTGTAAGGGATAATCAGTTCAGGACTTGATACTTTCATGAACAGTGCTAGTGCCCTTATCAAACAGGCCCCCATGTGTTCTGCTCCTACTACAAGTGATGTCACCAGTCTCGGCTGCCTTTTCTGTTGCAGGGATAAAGTATCAATGATTTTGTAATGATTTCATATATAAAAATGCAACCATGCACAAAATATCAGAAATCATAATATTCCAGGGCCTGTAAACAGTTGCAGAACACTGAACGCATGGGAGAGAGGCTTACAACATTATGGAGGAAATAACTGCTAAGTGTGAATTGTAATGCAGGCATAGCATTAATCAAAGAGGAGTGCAATAGAGTTTTTGACAGGCAATGTCTGAAGACTTTCCTTTCTTCTACCCTTGCACAGACTGTTCTAGGTCAAATAGGGGAGCAATCTGGGGAAGATGTATCCACCATTTTAAAGCGGCGTGTGAGATGCAGACGCAGGAGGAAGATGAAGGGAACTGAAAGAAGCCAGCTGCAGGCCAAGCACTGTAGGCAGCCAGTTCTGAATGTGGATGAGCAACAGAGGGAAGAGAGAGGCCAAAGTCCAAACGCCAGAGAAAGAAAGCAAGGGAGAGAGGTTCCTTAGGAAATGTGTTTCTATTACAGGAAGTATGGTTTTATAGAGAACACTAGCAATTCACAAGGTTCAGGAGGAGAATCCATCAAGAAGATTCACATAGTGGGTTGCCTGATAAATTTAGATATTTAGATAGAATACATAAGGGGCAAGAGGAAGAATATGAGGTAAGAATCATGGACATAAAGCAAATAAAAATAAGGAAATTACTTTTATTTTATTTTTAACCTTGAGAGAAATAACAAAGAGTTGTTCAGGGGAAAAAAGTGATCTTGTTGTTGGTGTCTAATTTCTGTTGCTATGACTACCAGAGACTAAGATAATTTGTAAAGAAGGTTTACCCAGATTATAGTTTTTGAACTGAGAAAGTCCTCTAGCATACACTTGGATCTTCTTGACTTCCCTGTGCTGCTTCATAAGAGGGCAAAGAATAGAAGGGTCAGTGGATTTATGAGAAAGTAATGGATTGTGAGTGTGGTCTTGGTTTCTAACAATGGATTTCCTTGGAGATTATTCCAATCCTTCAATTCATCCATTCATGAGGATTTATATTCTATCACAAGAATTGGTTACTTCTCAATGGCCTCACCATCCCTCAACAGCATTATACTGATAATCATGATTCATCACACATTTTTAGAAAGGACAAATCCTGTCCCCTCTGCAGTACACTGTATCTTATCCCATTAAAGCTCAGTAATTATAGCTGGCATTGTAAAAATATAATCTTGGACAGTTACCGATCAAAAATGACCCTGAAAAAATAGGGTGAAATTGGCTGGAGGTTGGAGATGGTTCTTATGATTAAGATGGGGACAAGAACAAAGTAAATTTTTTACTTCTCTGACACCACATGATTTAAAGACAATAATCACTAAATAGTGATCTATATGTATTGACTGAGGTTTCTGTACCACCAGGTCCCACAGCCATTTAGTCCCAAATAAACACACAGAGGTCTACATTAATCATAAACTGGTTGGCCTAGTAGCTCAGTCTTCTTCTTAATTAAATTTAATTAATTTTAATTCCTACATCTTACATTAGCCCATTATTCTTGTCTGTGTTAGCCATGTGGCTTGGTACCTTTTTTGGTGAGGCAGTCACATCTTGTTTGCTGTGTGTCTGGCTTCCTCTGTGTGTGGCTAATGACTACAGACTGAATCTTTCTTCCTTTCCAGAATTCTCCTGTTCTCATTGCCCTGACTCGACTTCCTTCCTGGTTATTGGCCAATCAGTGTTTTATTAAAAATAATACAAGGGACAGGGTACAGACCATTGTCCCACAGCATGTATGAGATCATAGTGCTTGTACAGGTGCGTATTTGTTATTTTGTCTTTTGCTGAGCTCAGACATCTAAGGAAAAACAACGTAAGGGGCAAGAGTTAATTTTGGCTTTGCCATGGAAGGGGATATTTGAAAGCAGAGCTAACTTGGTCTGTGGCACCAACTAGAAAAGAGCATGGAAATGCTCTTCTGGTTTTTAGTTTCCCCCTCAGTTAGACCTCTCTGGAAATGCTCCCAAAGGCACATCCGCACATCCAGAGGTGTGTCTCCTGGGTGACTCCAAGTAGAGTCAAGTTGCTGGTGAATATTATCCACCCTAAGAAGACTAGTTACAAATTGTTTGTATTCAAGAAAACAGGGAATGTTTTTGGTTCTAAAAGATCTCTTTATATCTTATGGCCCTCTACATCAGTCATATCTTTATTTTGATGAAAATTAAAGATAGCACTAAGAAAAAAAATCAAAAGATGGAGGGAGAAAACCATTCCTTCAGAAAACAGCTTCACACAGTGATGTCAGACAATAGTTTTGAGCCCTGAACAGAGATGAATATTTGTACTATCTATATCTCTTTCATCACGGAGTCTATAAACACACACACATCACGCACTCATATGCATAGATGTAGATCCAGATCCAGACCCACATCCATATGTACAGAAACCCACAGCACACATATGTATATACGTACATAATGCACTGTTACATAGTCTCTCTCTCTCTCTTTCACACACACACACACACACACACACACACACACACACACGTGCAAACATTCCCTTTCCAAAGACAATCTAAAAGCCTGAACAGATCAATGAATTTTATGTGTTCAAAGTTGCTTTTAAATATCAAAAATACGAGGGTTAGTGAGGAAAGAGAGGAAAGTTGTACTAAAAGGAAAAAGAGAAAGACAGAAAAAGATTATGGCTTTTTACAAATGTATTTAAATTGCAAATTTATTACAAATACTACTCGGTGTTTATGGACATGTACACTCTTGGAGCTTCAAAACACGTTATTCGCTTTCCCAGGGATTCCAAACATGAAGATATTCTGTGTTTATTTTCTTCCAACACACACAAAAAAAAGCAAAATCACTGATTCTGAATCTTTTTTGGCCTGATATTTAAACTAATTTTAAATTCTCAATGTTTTATATTATTTTAATCAGCAAATATTCCTTGGTTGGGCTTCCTAAATGTTTCATAATCACTTGTGATGACAATTAGCAAAGGAGTAGACGTTAAGAAAATGATGCAAGCGCTAATCTAATGTCTCCAAATTTTAAAGGGTGTTGCTAATCAGAGTACAGAAATCTGTATTTTCAAACAGACTGTGGTTTTGGCTTTACTCTAGGCTTTCCTACTTACCAAAAAGCTTGCCTATAGCATTTTTCACTTATTGTTGATGGTGGTCATGCCTCACAAAGCTAGAGAAGTTGTGCAGAAAGAGAGGGGCTGATTCAACAGAAGGAAGGGCTTTCCTTTTAAAAATGCCTGTCAGTTACAAGGACGCTATTATCGCAAAAGGCAAAGGCATGAACTCTTACTGCCTTGGACATAAGAAGAATATTAGATTTCAAAAAAATATCCTACAGAAATGACCCTGAGAAATTGTCTTAAAATAAAAGCCAACCAACACAAGCTGGGATTGTAAGTGAACTCAGCTCTGCCCTAAAGTAAGGCCAGAGCAACATGAACAAATACGCAAAGAGAATTCTGGGTTTGAGAATTACATCTCATAATGAAAGTTCACATCGATTCTCTGTTTATTTTTTTAAGCGTATTGTTCATAGCAGGAGAAATGCATTTGGATCAAATTTGCCCTTTACCTCTGCTTCTGAGACTACTACTATTCCTGTCTTCTCTGTAATAATTGTTCTCCTTGTTAGTACCCCACAACGAGGAGAAAGATCATTTGTGTCATTACACCTTGCTTCAACACAACCATTAATGACTTTAATGTATGTTCATGTTTTCCTAAACACTGGGATCTGCATTTGTTTATTTTTCTTAGAGGAGGCAAGACAGGCCTGTTAAGAAGATTATTCTTAATGTCTTTTTTTTCTGAGAATTTATAGAAAATCAAAGCATCCTGGTTCGGTATTACAAGTGAGGCTGTAGAGGAAGAGTCCACACCTAATCCACCCCAAGCCATTTCTGTATTTGTTATAAATCTTCCCACTAGGTGGCAATCTAAATATGTAATGACTTGAACAGAGTAGATTGACAAACTTCAAGAACAATGCAAAGGTGCCTAATTTCAGTAAGAAAGCATGACATTAAAAAATACACACATATGTAAACAGCAGAGTTGGTCAGAAGAGGAGAAAGGAACATAACGAATGTGACAAGAAGCCAGAAGGAGGAGGAAAAATGAGCCAAAGAAGGTAAGAGGGGAAGTGGAGGGCATCATGGAAGCGGGCAAATAATGAACTTTATTGATTTACATGGATAAAAATGTCACAAAAATCATTATGTTGCATGTTAATGTACAACGAGAAAATTTCAAAAAAATCCTTAGGGCTGGAGACATGGGTCAGTGATTAAAACTGTCTACTGCTGCAGCAGAGGACCAGAGGTCAGTCCCCAGAACGGAGGTCAGGAGGCTCACAGTGACCTTTAACTAGATCTCCAGGGTGCAATCCCCTCTTCTGGGTTCTCCAGCATTTGCACTCACCGCACTCACGTGCGTGAGCCTACAGCCATGCAGACATCATTTAAAAATAGTTTTAAAGTGCACAAAGTATCTCGACACTAACTGGAGAGACCATGGATTTTACTCTCACACCTGAAAGCCCGAATTATTGCCAAATAGTTAACAATTTAAACACCCTCTGCTCTTTTAACACCCCCAGCTGCATTTAAATCTCACTTAAACTGTTTAGCTAATTGTTTTAGTTCTCAATTTTTCTTGTCAGTTCAGGTTAGTCTTGGTCAAATTACTTAACCTCTTCATATGTCTTATAGTGATATAATGTGAAGAAGCACTAATAAGAACCATTATAAAACACTTTGCAAATGTTAGTGCCCAAGACAACTACATTGCTTTGAAGTCACCAAAAACATGTCAAGGATTCAGACAAGTACATAATTAAACTGTCCAAACTGCATTAGCGATTGATGACATTTAACTAGGGCTGACTACTCCTATCAGACTATGAGTTGAAGTTAGGGTGGCCTTGGGAGCTCTCCGAGATCTCACCAGAGTAAAACTAGGGCCTGGGCTCTTAAGCTTGAATGTTTATGCATATGTTTTTGCAATAATAACACAGACATCATTGGCTCAATAAATCTTCAGTTTCTCCTTTTGTTTTCCATAGTAGAAAATGTAATTCAATTAGTTTTATGTGGAAAAATATTGAATGACATTGTAAAAAAATGAATCAATAGCAATATAGTTCAGAATGGGATCATCTTTGTGACCTAGACGTCTCAGCTTTCAGCATAGCTGAAATCATGTTACAGACTGTGCTCTGTCTTCCTGATGTCCAGCCCTCACCTGTAAATACAGGAATTTTATTCCCCACCAGTGTTTATGAGAACTCTAAGCTGTAACTTCAGAGCATGCCACACTACGAACTGACTGTGCTCACTGCTTCTGAAAATTGAAATAAACTTCTAAGGGTAGAAACCACTTCTAGTGCTTACAATAGGAGAGGGTGTATGTGTGTGCTGTGCATTTTCTTGTGTCTGTATGTGTCTGTCTGTCTGTCTGTCTGTCTGTCTGTCTCTCTCTCTCTCTCTCTCTCTCTCTCTCTGTGTGTGTGTGTATCCACACAAGCAATTTACAAATGTTTGGAGATCAGAAGACAATCTCTGCTCTTCCTTCGCAGGAGCTTTCCAATGTGTTTGTTGCATCCAGGGTCTGCCACTGTCCTGGAATTTCCAAAGTAGACTAGAGTGTCTATTTACCAGTGTCCATGCCTCTGCCCATTGCAGCCTCCAAGTTCTGGAAATATAAGCATCCTCTACCCACATGGTATTTATACACCAACCTTGAGTGATCATGCTTCCAGTAAAAGCCCTCTGCCAGATGAGCTATTGCCCTAACCACATAACAGGGTCTTACTAGTTACTTAGTGAAATAAGGGCTGAGCGTCCCAATATAGGCCATGAGCACCAAGATTAGCTGCAGCATGAGGCAAGTAGTGTTCTCAGCCTGTAGGGTCTTCTGGGGAACTGTCACAATCAGAAGTTACCAGCTAGGAAGTCAGGGCTAAGGACAGAAGCGTCCATCACAAGAGAATCATTAGGAGCTGGACTCATAAAGGAGGTAGAAACATTACTGAGGAGTCTGCCAGAAGCTGAGGAAACAGAGGTGTCCTCTGAGGTCTTTCTCCATCTCCACTCTCCTCGGGTGCTTCTCCCTGGCCTAATTCAGCTGGAAGTCACTGCATAAAGAGACATAGAAAACCTTGCTACAGAACAGAACAGGCTAAATGGAAAAATGGATCCACAAGCATCCAGTGCTAGATCAGGGCAGGAAGACGGCTGCTGTTACTGGAATCTGAAGCTGAGTAGCTTATCTCTGGCTGCTGGCTTGGATAGCTCTGTTGCCTGGCAGCGGCTCTGCCTTATCCATGCTGCTCCACAGAGGTTTGAGTTAATGCCCTATTTCTAGAAGAGAAGTAGATTTATTTATTTATTTGTTTGTTTATTTATTTATTTATGTATTTATCATTTTTAAGAAAAGCCCTAGTAAATATTTTAGATTTTTATGAGCTGTATTGTGTCTAAAACAATAGCACAAAACATCCATATTTTCACAGGCAGTATGTAAAACCATGAAGCCTGCCATGCTATAAAAAGACTATGGCTTTCAGGAGGTGGAATTACCCTAACTCTACTTACTTCCTCCTTCAAACAAGTGGCATCAACTTTTTTGTATCTGAGCCAGATGCAGAAGCTGCTACCATGATTCTTCCAAGACTCGGGATCCTTCCGTGTCAATCAGCGGAGCGATGGTTCCTAATTCTTTGGCCCTGTAGAGACTGTTACAGGACCAGTTTTGTGCCTCAGAGTAACGGAGGCATAATGTGCATATGTCTCACTTGTCAATCTTACTACAGAAAGAGTGAAAAATCACATTTATGTGAAGCCAAATTGTACCTGACTTTGCTTCAGCACCTTACTCAACAGCATGTCAGGGATTCCAAGTCCGTCATTTTGGAGACTATCAACTTTCTTCAAGTGCCTCGGAAAATTTGAGAATAGATAGTACTGAGATAATGAAGAAAGAACTTCCGTCTTTATGTTGTAGTCATCAATAGCATTCTTATCATTTAAGCAAAAGACGATCTTGAAGGCTGGTGGTTAACTCTCTACAAGTCAAATAGTGGCTGGTGGTATGTGCTTACACTCAGCTCCCATTGTGCACTGACTCCGATTGGTTCAGCACTCCTTGATGCTAAGTGGCTCCTGGGCTGTGCTTCTTTAGACTTAAGCTCATTCTCTCTTGAATATTGCACCGTTCTGTTTACCATATGGAGCTTCCTTTGTGAGACCCCAATCCTTCTGGAAACACCAGGCTACTCCCGTTGGAAGCTGGCACAACTTCCTTCCATTCTCTTTTAGCCAGCACATCTGTCAGAGGAGCTAAATAGACCTCACAGGCAAGGATACAGGCAAATCCCTCATGAAGTTTTTCCCTGACTCTCTGCCAATTTCCCTAAAAGGGCCCAGAAACAATTAAATTTGACCAAACTCCTGTTTGATTTTAGTGAAGATTTGAAAATAGTTCTTATATTTGTAATCCATGGCATAACAAATCCTGAGTTTAGTGATAGGAAGATTGGTATTTGATATATAGGTAGCTGAGGCATGTTGTTGAATTAAGATGTTTGCATTTGTTGCTGGTGAGACTCACTGCCTGTTCCACTGGAGGGTTAGCTGCCTTGCGAAGATCTAAACAGCCCATCAGATGCAATGCAGGCTTCGAAGAAATGGGACAAATAAACAGTAAAAGGAAGAAAAGTGATTGGAGACCAGCTATTCAATGTGTTTCAGATCGGTTGCAGTTACAATAGATTTGTCTAGGATTTAGTACAGATTTATTTTATAATTTTCCAACTTGGTATGTTGTACCTTCCTGGGCATTCTACAGGGAGTAGAATTTGTTCGAGTTTGTTAGCAGAGATTGAGGTTATGGCTTTGGATGGCATTAAATTACAGGTGCAGACACCTTGAGGTTCTCTGTTGGCTTTTGCCTGATACTGGTGTCTTCAGATCTCTGTTCCCATATTTTCTGAGGGAGGCACTTTGTCCCATGGCCATGGACAGCTGTTCTGGGCCTGGCAACTTTCCTCCACACTTAACAGGATTAGGATTCTGTTTTAATTTGGTAAGCCACGATCCAAATGTGGGACTCCCCATGTGCTCGGTAAGACCACGTGGAGTAGACTGGATCTGATGACAGATGTTTCTACTGCTATACACAGAACTCAAGGCCTGGAATCCAAAGAAGGGGTCTCTGAGAATACAAAACAGAACAGAAGCCAGAGGAGGATTTCTAAGCTCAGAGCCTCTGCTGTGTTGTATAAAATGAAACAGGAAAGCTGTGAATAGGCTGTAAATGCATGTCAGGATTTGGGGGAATTTTATTACCCACTAGAGTTACACTCTTCTGTATTTGATATTACCAAGTCCTTTCCAGAGAAATGTACACTTTAAATTTTCCCCAACAATATTGAGGCAGTATTCTACACAATAGAGGCTACTGTGTCAAGAATTATAGTTTTTACTTTTATTTTTACTCCAGTGAAGTCAGCAGATTCTAAAGAGCCACCTCAAACTGTATTTAAAGGTTCATCTTCCACAGTCAACTGAGTTCTACATTTGAGTGGAGGGTGAAAAAAATCAGACTACCTTTGAATAAAAGCACAATACTAGTTAGATGTTCTAAAGAAAATGTTGGTTGTTTTATGGTTCCCTTCAGGAAATGAGAAATATATAGATTAGATAGTTAAGACATTTTCTAAGAATAACCTATGGATTTTTATGACAATGTTAATGTTTATTTTAGGGGTGGTCTGGTGCACACGTGAAGGCCAGGGAACACTCCATTGGAGACAGTTTTCTCATTCATCCTCGTGAATCAGTGCATCAAATTCAGGTCATTGGGCATTGTGGTAATGCTTCAATCCACTGAGCTATTCCACTGGCCCAAATTTATACCTTTTTACATGCTGTCACAAGGGAGACTATTAAACTAAGTTTGAAAGGGACAGTCTCTCTGTTCCTTCATTGTTACAAGGAGAGCCGGGGCCCTTTGTTTGTCCCGGCCACCTGGCTAGCTTACACCCAAAATAATCACACAGAAACTGTATTCATTAAATTACTGCATGGCTCATTATCTCTAGCCTCTTATTGGCTAAGTCTCACATCTTGATTTAACCCATTTCTATTAATCTGTATCACCACGGGGCAGCGGCCTACCAGGAAAGAGTCAGCATGTCTGTCTCTGGTGGCTCTATGGTGTCTCTCCCTCATTCTGCTTCCTTCCTCCCACAATTCAGTTCTGTCTTCTCCGCCTACCTAAGTTATACCCTATCAGGCCACGCAACTTCTTTATTGATTAACCAGTGAAAGCAACACATAAACAGAAGGACCTCCTACACCACTTCATCTTTTAACCCATATAGGATTAATCTTCTTCTAATCCCTGATATAAGAATATAGATAATAGATAATGACAGTTTCTAAAGCCTGCAAAGGGGAGGCCTTCACACACCACCCAGGGTCGCTCTCTGTTGAAACACCTAGGTAGCTAGAACTTCTATCACACACCACCTCGGATCAGTCTCTGTTGAAGTGTCCAGACAGCTAAAACCTATGCCTTACGTGTATCTGAATTTTCTCCCTGGAGGCTATTGACCATCTTCTCAGAAGTGCTTAAGAAAATATTGGAAAAACGCATATTACCCCCTGAACCCCACCAGATAGCAAGACAAGACCACTACACTGGAGAGATAGGCTGGATTGAATGAGATCCAAGTGTCATATATTAAACAAATTTCCTGTTTTCACAAAATATAACCTACCTATACACATACATATGATTTATAATTTAAATTTCTTTGTGTCATTTTTTTTTCTTTTCTATTATACATATTATTTAAGCTAGCATGAAATTCATTCAGGATTCCCCAGTCTGATACAAGGTAACTTTGTTTCACAGTCAGTGTTCCTGGTAGAATACTGGTGAAAATAAAAAGAGAAAGTAAAGCAGAAATGATCATTTTAATACTATGTTCCATTGAATCTGACATGCCATCTATTATGAAGTACATCTTTGCTTTATGGACTGTTATGGATGCATGAATTATCACATTCACTAATTTGAGAATCTCTGTAGGTGTGCTGTCTAATTTTATGCAAACTCAACACATGTCATTTTAGAACAGGAAATTGCAACTGAGAAAATGCTCCCATCAGATTGGCCTGTGGGCATACTTCTGGTGCATTGACTTGATTGACATTTGATGTGGGAAGCCCCAGTTCAGTGTGGGCAGTGCTACACTTGGGCTGGTGGTATATCGTAGGAAGGAAGACTGAGAAAGTCAGGGGAGCAAACCAGTAAGCAGTGTTCAGTTCTTGCCTCCAGGTTTCCACCATTAGTTCCTGCCCTCAGTTCTCTGGATGACAGACGACACACGGCAAAATAAGATAAACTTCTTCTTTCCATGTTGCTTTTGGTTGGGCTGTTTTATCACCTCGATTGAAGCCCTAATTAAGATAGGAGGTAAATGGAATCTGGACCAACACAATCCCTCTTCTTCCCAAATTGTGTGATGGATGATGAGTAGGGAAATGTGGAGAAGCAGATGAAATGACTATCTTTCTCTCTGTTTATCTTATTTATGCCACATTCTCAGAGCAAATATTAAGAGTGACTAGGATTCAGAGAGCAACATAAATATTACCTGTATTTTCTTAAAATAGTACATTTGAAGGTAGCTCACAGCCTACAGAAGCCTTTCTGGATAGAACTAATTATATAATTTCTTTCTATGGCACGTTCTGCATTTTTAGCAATAAAACCATTGATTTCAGCAGAATTGGCTAAGTGTTATCAATTGCACACACTGTATTAGGTAGCGTCATTCTTCTTAAAATTATTTTTATAGGTCAAAGAGATGGCAAGCACTAGAAAGGTGTCTCAGAGATGAAGAGTGCACACTGCTCTTGCAGGAGACCACATCAGGAAGCTCGCAGAGGCTTGTAGCCCAGGTGCACAGATGGCTGAAGGACTCTTCAAACATGTTTAATCGCATACATATAAATAAATAATAAATAAATAAATAAATATTTTTAAAGGAAGAAAAAAATGCCAGAGGGGAGAAGAGAGAGTGAGAACTCTGAGGTGGGATAGGGTAAGCAAATCTGGTGATAGGAAGACATGTCAGAAAAATGGAGAACCCCAGGCAGGATTTCCATGACTGTGGTGGTTTGCATGCAATCTCATCGCATGTTTCATTTAATTAAAAAAATTGAAAGAACAAGTCAGTGGTACTTACAAGGAGGATGTGTGTGCATCAGCACAAAAGAGGAATGTCTAATTGGAAAGACTGTTCCACACAGCAGCAGAAACTAGGAACACACTGCTTCTAGAACATGGACATGCACAGCCCAGTGTGTACTACGATTAGGCTGGAAGAACTATCTTGGTTTTATTCATCTATCTCTTTATTAGAACACATTCTATTACCTGAACAATGTCGAGGTTCAGGAGAGGGAGTTCACTATGAAAAACTTCCTAGAGAAAATGGGCTGAACTTGTGAATTTGCAGCATTCTGTAGAAGTTAGCAGAGGCTTAAAAAGTTGTATATTGAATAGTTTCTTTTTGCCGTATTTAATTAATCAAGCCATCTGGCAAGTTCTAGAAGTATTGGAAAGTAAGAACTTTTAATTAAAATTTCTGCAAAAATTTTACATAGGTTGGGGGTCTGGTGATCACCCCCTCATCTGGCACTGTTCAGACTCTATCTTGAAATGCAGGGTACTGGCTGGTGCACAGATGCCTTCAATAGATTGGAAAGACTTCCTGCCATAGGAGGAGAAAACACATATCCTTGGGTAGAGTCAAATGGTTCCTTCTACTGCTGTGGGAGAGTCTTCACACTTACTCTTTTACTTCTTTTCTTCTTTGCATTTTGTATTTTTTCCCATTTTTAACCACCTTTGTATTTTTGTCCAGCACAATATGGTTTGTGCTTTCAAAAACAATGAAATTTAAGGGGAAAAAACAAAACAAAGCAATTCTCTTCATTCTCAACAATTGATAGAGGACACTTAGAACCAAGACCCTCACATGGATTACTGGCAGAAAATACGTTTGCACTTACTGCCAACTTGACACCAAAACCTATGGATGAAGTATGATGCTTTTTTCTTTCCTTGGATGTTAGAGAGGATTGAAGGGCTATTATGGCTCTCTTGCACTCATCTCTATTTATCTGAATAGGAAAATGATTTTATTGAATTGTGGTCACACATATGGCAAGTGTTATTTCTCTGAACTGCTGGCAGTGAAATGCAACATGAAAGCAGAGCAAGGTTAGCGCATAGGCAGCACATTCTCTCTCCAGGATGTGATGCCATTCAGAGTAAGCCAAGCTGATTGCAAAGATTCCTGCAGCTCTTTTCTGTCCCTCTGCCCCTTCCATCAGCTTTTCTGTCACGCCAGAGGTATTTCCTAACCTCAGTCTGAAATGGCTGTGACTTCACTGGAACACGAGAGGAATGACAGTTTTCTACTTCGTAGTAATCTAAGATCTCATTTATTATTTCTTTCTCTCTCTCATATGCATCCTAAGGAAGAAGAGAAACAACACCAGCATACTGTAGGATCAAAGTTCGTGTGGATGAGCGTTCCGAGGCCTGAGTTCCACCTAGACTGACCAGCTCTGAGCCAATGCACCAGCTGGCCTAGGCGCATAAGCCTGGCCAGCCAAGAGGAGTTGACTCTGGACTGAAACTCTAGAATCTCTCCGGCTAATTCATGGAGCCTTAAACTAAAGTCAATATTTATTGCTGTATACAGCTGGGAGTTTGTGGGTATTTGTCAGACAGTGTTACTGTGGCAAAAGATAACGGACACAGGGTTATTTCTAATCTAGAATCTTTTCTTACTCTGTCTAGTAATCCACCAGATGGTTACAGGTGGAAGCAGGATGAAATATTGACTCCGTCCCTGAGCTTGGCTTAAAGCAGTGATTCTCAGTCTGTGGGTCATGACTCTTTGGGGGTAGACTGATTCTTTTACAGGGGTAGCATATCAAAACTCCTGCATATCAGAATTTACATTATGATTCATAACAGTAGCAAAATTATGGTTATGAAGTAACAGTAAAATAATTTTATGGTGGGTGTCACCACAACATGAGGTATTATACTAAAGGGTTGAGAACCACTGCTTTAAAGACTTCAAATGCTTCCCATGGAAAATATGCTGGTATTTATATTTGTTTCCATTTTCTTGTGACTCTCCCCTCCCCGAATTCTGTTTCCCAGAGTTTCCTACAGAAAATGTCTGTAAGAAAATCAAGTGGAATTAGGAGTTTTGTTCGTTTTCTTTGTTTGTTTACCAAAAATAGTTTCAGGACACACATGCCTCGCTTCCTTTCCAGCTCCTAACAACTTGCTCCAAGATCCTCAACTTACGTTCTTCTCCTTAGAGGATATATGAATGGAAAGACACAAACTATTACGAAAGAATTAACCTGCAAAAGAGCCCAAGTTTTTACTGGTTTCCCTTAGAGTGCATCCTAGGCTACTTGCATCAGCATTG
Organism: Myodes glareolus; assembly: GCF_982192425.1. Taxonomy (NCBI): domain Eukaryota; kingdom Metazoa; phylum Chordata; class Mammalia; order Rodentia; family Cricetidae; genus Myodes; species Myodes glareolus. The sequence continues at coordinate 10,388,521 of NC_142026.1, forward strand.
TGCTGGGGAAGTAAAAAAGTGTGCATTTCCTGGATCCAAGAGAGAGCTGCTGTCCCAGGAACAGTATCTTAAAGCCCTTTGGTACAGCATCCAATGGAACTGTATTCTTTTGCTTGTCAGTAGATATTGCTTTCCACTGTTCAAATTGTAAAGCTGGATTGGATCAGCAGTTTACTCCTTTGTTAGGGAAAAAGAAACATTGGTTCCAGTTTCAGAGGGGAGCATGGTGGCACACAGGTAGACGTGGTGCTGGAGAGGTAGCCGAGACGTCTACAGTTTGATCCCAAGACAGTAAGAAAATTTAGCCACTTGGCCTGGCTTGAGCTTCTGAGATTTCAAAGCCAACCCCAGTGATACACTTCCTCCAGCAAGGCCACACCTAGTCCAATAAGGCCACTCCCTTATTGAACCACCCTCTGTGAACCATTTTTATCCAAACTGTCACAATCAACCTGTCTTTGTCATGTAAATTTTGGGTTTTGTGCTAGGGTCTCTCAATAGTAGAGAGGGGATCCTGGACAGTGCAGTGTTCTGTGTTTCCTCTGCAATGCAGAAACACTCTTAAAAAGACTTGTTAATCAGGCTGAACTGACTAAAGAAAGACACACACACACATACACACACACAGATACACACACAGACATACACATACATACACACACAGACACATACACATACACATACACACACATATACACATACACACACACATACACATACACACACACAGACACATACACACACAGACAACATATACACATATACACATACATACACATAAACACACACACACATATACACATACACACATACACACACAGACACACACACAGACACATACACACACACACATATACACATATACACACAGACACACACATACATACACATGCACACACAGACACACACACAAATATACACACATACACACACACATGCACACACAGACACACAAATATACACACATACACACACATATACACACACATACACACACATAAACAGACACACATACACACAAATGCACACACATACACACACACACATATAGTCTCTGCAGTTGAAGCATTATACTCGTAGGCAGGACACTGGAACAACTGTGAGTAATGTCTAAGTCGTGATTTCGAATGATTTTTGTGAATCAGACCAGGGACTGAGGTGGGAATTCCTCTTGTACCCTATAGGGATTCACAAATTGGTCTTCACAGGGGCTGGAGTGCTTTCTATTTTTTATCATATGTTCTCAGTTTTCCCATGAAGCTTTGCTAAGCACCTTGTGGAATTTTCTGATTGTGTCATTTTGCCATATCATCCCTGAACTCCATAATATGAAACAATATTCAACATTCTTTTCTGATTTCAGCTTCTATCATGTGACCTCTTCTTAACAGCTTAATCAATACTTTATGACTTTTGTGTTCATGGGATACAACTACCTTAACACTTTGAAAAATATCTCAAAATTTAGGAAAATACAGTACAGTCTGGACAACAAAGCACAAAATGGACTAGTCATGACTCTGTTGTCCTCTAATAGTGATGGGAAGACTGGAGAGGCTTACATTCTGACACCTTAGACTATGGCTAAGCTCAAAGGACTTGAGCAAAGGAGTATGTAACAACATGAACATCCATTGTGAGCAAAAAAAATGGGATGGCATGTTCAGTATTAATGCAGTGGGGAGGGGCTTGATTCTGCCCCAACCTAATGTGCCAGATTTTGTTGACTTCCCGTGGAAGACTCTACCCCTTAGGAGGAAGTGGATAGGGAGTGTGCTGGAATGCAGGGCAGGAGGAGGGGTGTGGTGGAGAACTGTGGGTGAAATGTAAAGTAAAATTCAAAAATAAACTAGTATATATATGTATATATATTGTACATTAAAATGTAAGTAAGTTATATATCCTATGTCTGTAGACACCAATGAGAGCTAAGAAATGCCATTTGATCTAAGGTAAGGGACAGGAATTCTCTATGAATGATGCACTGATTTTCCCTACTGCTGCTCAATGGCCTGCTCACAATACAATTTTTTTTCATATAAAAAAATAAAGATATGAATATAGTTGAACAAATGCTTTTGTAGTATGATAGGGCATCTCTTGGGTATATTCCCAAGAGTGGAATTGCTGGGTCCTGAGGGAGGTTGACTCCCAGTTTCCTGAGAAACCGCCACACTGATTTCCACAGTGGCTGCACGAGTTTGCATTCCCACCAACAATGGATGAGTGTTCCCCTCATTCCACATCCTCTCCAGCATAGGCTATCATTGGTGTTTTTGAGTTTGGCTATTCTGACAGGTGTAAGATGGTATCTCAAAGTTGTTTTGATTTGCATTTCCCTGATCGCTAAGGAGGTTGAGAATGACCTTAAGTGCCTTTTGGCCATTCGTAGTTCATTTGTTGTGAATTCTCTGTTCGGTTCAGTACCCCATTTTTTAATTGGATTAATTAGAGTTTTAGTGTCTAGTTTCTTGAGTTCTTTGTATATTTTGGAGATCAGACCTTTGTCTGATGAGGGGTTGGTGAAGATCTTTTCCCAGTCCGAAGGTAGCCTTTTTGTCTTACTGACAGTGTCCTTTGCTTTACAGAAGCTTCTCAGTTTCAGTAGGTCCCATTTATTCATTGATTCTCTTATTGACTGCGCTCCTGGGGTTCTGCTTAGGAAGCAGCAGTATTTGTAATAGCCAGAACCTGGAAACAACCTAAGTGCCCCTCAATAGAAGAATGGTTAAAAAAGGTGTGGAACGTATACACATTAGAGTTTTACTCAGCGATAAAAAACAATGACATCTTGAATTTTGCATGCAAATGGATGGAAATAGAAAACGCTTTACTGAGTGAGGTAACCCAGACCCAAAAAGAGGAATATGGTATGTACTCACTCATTAGTGGATTCTAGCCTTAATTAAAGGTCTTTGAGCCTATAATTCGTGATCATAGAGAAGCTAAATAAGAAGGTGAACCTGAAGAAAATCTTATAGTTATCCTCTTGGATATTGGAAGTAGACAAGATTGCCAGGCAAACTTGGGTGCAGGGGGGGTGGGGTGGGTGGGTGGAAGTAAGGGGAGATGGTTAGAGAGAAGGGAGAGGGGGAGGATTTGGGATGGCTTGGGGGAATGGGAGGGGGGAGGAAGGATGGATATGGGACTAGGGAAGTATATATCTCAACTAAGGGAGCCATTTTAGGGTTGCAAGAGTCTTGATTTGGAGGGGTTCCCAGGCCCAAGGAGAGGTCCCCAGATTGTTCCCTGGGCAGCGGAGAAGAGCGTACCTGAACTGGCCCTGGTCCATAACCATACTGATGAATATTTTGTATATCACCATAGATCCTTCATCTGGCGATGGATGGAGATAGAGACAGAGACACACATTGGAACACTGGACTTAACTCCCTAGGTCCAAATGAGAAGCAGAAGGAGGGAGAATGTGAGCAAGAAAGGCAGGACTAGAGGGAACCTTCATCTGACGATAGATGGAGATAGAGATGGAGACCCACATCGGAGCACTGGATTGAGCCCCCAAGGTCCAAATGAGGAGCAGAAGGAGAGAGATCATGAAAAAGGAAATCAGAACCGTGTGGGGTGTGTTCACCCTCGGATACAAGGGGACTAATCGAATGAGAGCTCACCAAGGCCAGCTGGACTGGGACTGAACGAGCATGTGATCAACCCGGAGTCTCTAAATGTGACTGACATGGGGGGCTGACTGAGAAGCCATTGTCAATGGCACTGGGTCTTGTTTTGTCTGCATGTACTAGCTTTCTGGGATCCTAGTCTGTTTGGATGCTCACCTTCCTAGACCTGGAGGGAGAGGGGAGGAACTTGAACTTCCCACAGGGCAGGAAACCCTGACTGCTCTTAGGACTGGAGAGGAAGGAGGGGAGGGAGTTGTGGGGGGGAGGAGGAAAGGGAGTGGGGGAAATGGGAGGGTATGTGGAGGAGGGGAGGAAGTGGAAATTTTTATAAACAAATAAATAAATTAATAAGATAAAAAAATAAAAAAATAAAGGTCAAACACGTGAGAGGAAATAAAAGCAATGTATGTGTGTCTAGGATTTGCTTACATCATTTTATTAAGCTTCCATAGCAAGTGTGTGGAGTGAATGTTATTCCTTCAGTGGATGTTAAGGTTGAGGGTCTGAGAGAATAATTAACATGAAGTCACATATTTTGTAAAAGAATAAGAATTTAAATCTAGGTCTTCATACCTCAACATTCTTGCTCCTCCTACTTCATGTTGGTGCCTCCACAAGCACCGTTTTGCAAAACATGAAGTCTTTTTGTCTCACAAAGGGAAACATTAACTCCCCCCCACCTTTCTTGCTATTGTTCTAACCACCACTGCTGACTGTATGCTGAAAAGGGAGACTGTTCCACACGTCAATGCTCTGCCTTTGCTCTCTGGTGATGCTGTCCACTTTCTGACTATTGTTAATAAATAGTTACAAAACTGTCTTAACTTATCACCGAAGACTTTTATTTTCTTTTAGTCTCTCTGGTACCAATCCTTTCTCCCTACAGTGTTCCTTTTTTCCTGAGTATAATCATGGTTGGAAGAAAGCTTTTGCCTCTGACTTGGAAAGCTGAAACTGCAGAAACAGGAGCTCACCTTCCAGAATATCCTGGAGTATGGACATGAAACCCAAGATTGGCCAACTAAAGGTTGTCAAGACTGTTGAGATACGAGTAATGGAGGAAAGACAAGGAGGTCATGGGTAGTACAGAGAGCTCTGCCCTCAAATCAATTTTCTAGTTCTTATTCCATTCTTGTATTAACCTCTAATAATTCTCAATGGCAAATTTCCCATGTATTGTGTAAATATAAACAACTACCTTTTCCTCTTCTGTTCACATTTTTGATAATTGCATGTTGAGTATAATGCATTTCGTTCACATTTGTCCCTCCATCCTCCAACTCCTTCTATATTCCCCCATCTTCCTCTCAATTTCTTGTTCTTTTTTATAATTTGTGAGTGTCTGTGCATGTGTATATACCTACTGGTCTAATCTCTTACCTATATGCACATGGATGTAAACTTGCCTGTTTTAAATTAGCTTGATTCGGTTTCTGTGGTTTACAGAATATAAATTAATAGAGTCATCTCTCAGTATTAATGTATTTACCTGACTTTCTGCATTCAGAAATATAAGCCAAAGGTATTAAAATAAATATAAGTTAGAAACTGGAAAGAAAGTTATGTACTGGGTGTTTTTATTAAGTTTAATGTAAAGTGTACATATTAAATATGAATATTTTCAGTTTCAAGTAGCAGAATAAATTTCATTATGTTTGAAACTCCTAGAAATATGAAAAAGAAAATAAAAACTAAGCAGGTATTGGGATTCATGGCTGCACACATACATCCTAAGTGTGCCTACACTAAGAGTTTACTGACCATCTTAGCAAGAAGATATTTTCAGTTGCTTAGATGAGAGAATTCTAGCTGAAAATTCCTTGTGATTAGTCCTGATCCTAGACCTAAAAAAAACATGCAGTCTCTGTGTTCTTGAGAATTAGATCCAGTGTCTCTAGATGTACTCCAGAGGAAGGGCTAGTGTATGCTGTTTGATAACATTCCTCAGTCTGAGTCAGTTGTGTTATGTCACAGGGAACTTTGCCACAAGCAGTTCTGTGGGAGGGGAACACCACAGGGGAGAGACTGTACATTCTGAACAGTGGAAAGACTATAGACATCTAACACACATCCAAACATGTGTGTAATGCATTGCTAAGAAACTAGTTTAATTGCTGGACAAGCTGTCTTCTTTGACTATGGAGCAAACAGCAGACAGATTGGAGTCTGAAGACAAAAAATAAATGGAAAGAAGTTATTTTCCTTTGGAGAAGACACAAATATGTTTAAGTAATTATTAGGCAATTTAAAATGACAAAGTGTAAACAGTATCTGCTTTAGCAAAAAAGAGTAATAAAATTGAAAAATTAGATAAATAGCTAACTGAGTAGAATATCAATAAAATATATTTTATACATATATATATATATGGGTATCATATATATAAAATACAACTCAGGATGAAACAAGCAATGAAGTTATGAGTACTTCAAGAAAGTGACACATAAAATATTTAAAACATACATTCAGAAATAATTAAAGGACATTTGTTTAATTGCCCACTGATATAAAACAATTACAAAAATATGGATTCAAGTAATTAATTAATGTAAATATGAAAATATTTCATAACATATTAGTTCTCAAATTTGATGACAGGAAAATGGGAAGAGATTATAGGAGAGTGAACATAAATTTTTCTCAAGATAATTGATTTAATGCATCTATAACAATAATAATGTAATGGACAAACCAGTGCTCTCTGGTAAGAGTAATGAGACCCACCCAACTAATGCACACGTCTCATCCTTTGATCTTTTCTGTGTCATTTTAAATAGCAAAAGAGCCCTACGCATGTGCCTCATATTGTGAACCTTGAGCTTCAGAGACTGTCTCTAGATGGACACAGTATAATCTCATGACCTTGTCATGGTGCACAGCCCTTGTCAGCTGTGTCTCAGGAAAAGTCTTGTTGATAACGATAACTATAGAGAAGGTACATCTGACTTAGAAGAATGTAAATAGAGACTGTGCATTCCATAAGCCCAAAGTAAGTCAATAAAATAGACTTTTCTCCCTGAGATTCTCCTAAAAGGAACATGACCCTAATGGTGTTGTGATTTGAGATCAGTTAGGAAAATCTTAGATTTCTAACTTACTAAAGGAATGTAGAACATCTTTAGGAGTCAGTGACTAATAATAACTTGTGATAATTTTTCAGATCAAATGGAGGGGAAACACAGAAAATTATAGTCAATATTTTTATTTGTTTGTTTGTTTTATTTTGCTGCCAACAAGAAAAAAGCATTTTCAGAACAGTGAGGAGATAGAGATGAACCTTGAAAAGTTAACCATAATTAGTTGGTATGGCTGTTTCCATATTAGATTATATTTAATTCAAAGAGTATTACAAATTATAAAAATAAGTCATTAGAGTGTCAAAAAGTCACCTCAAAGGCAAGTGTAATTTTAAATATGGTGTATAGCTGATAACACTGCTTTAAATACATAAGGCAAAAATAGCATAACCTAAAGGAGAAACAGTCAAATTGCAGCCCTGCTTAGAAATTTTAATATAATTCTTTCACAAATTAAATAAATAAGCAGGCAAAAGTATAACGCAGCTATAAAAGATTTGAATAACTCCATTAACCAACTTGGCCAAATTCACCTATCTGTAGTAGACAGCTAGAGGTTATGAATTATATTTAATAACTTGCAAAGCATTCACTAAAATAGAATGCTGAGTCACAGAACAAAATTCAATAAATTTCAAAGCGTTGAAATCATATGAAATATGTTTTGACAATGAAAAAGTCAGAGGACAAATATATAAAAATAGTAATTACAAAGTTACTCAAATTATTTGCATACGACAGATCTGTACAACCCTGTATGTCATAGTGACTTAACAAAAACAAAAATTTGAAATATTTTGAATGAAATTATAAGAAAACACACATGCATATATTTAGAAATAGAAATAAATAGAAAATAGAGGATACCTTTAGCTTTCTATTCAAACATTGAAAAGAATAACATAATTTATTTAACATCGAATATTAAGAATCTTAAAAAAATCAACAAATCTTATCTAAATAAACTAGTCAGGAAACTATAACAATAAGAACACAAATAGAAATAAAAAGAAGAGGCTTTAAGTGGTACTTAATTTTCTGGATACAAGATTAATTACAAAAAATCAATAGCATTCCTTTATAGAAATGATAAATGGACTGAAAGAAATCAGGGAAACAACACCCTTCGCAATAGCCACAAATCATATAAAATATCTAACCAAACAAGATAAAGACCTATATGACAAGAACTTCAAGTCTTTAAAGAAAGAATTGGAGAAGATATTAGAAGATGAAAAGATATCCCATGCTCATGGATTGGTATGATTAACATAGTAAAAATAGTCATTTTGTCAAAATCAAGCTATAAATTTAATATAATCCCCATCAAAATTCCAATACAATTTCTTCACCATGAAAGGACAATACACAGCTTCATATTAAGTAACTGAAAACCCAAGAAAGCTAAACCAATCCTGTGCAATAAAAGACCTGCCAGAAGTATTACCATCCCTTATCTCAAGCTCTACTTCAGAGCTATAGTAAAAAGAAAATGATAGCATGGAATAGACATAAAACATACTTGTGGATCTATGGAATTAAATCAAAAATCCTGATATAAATCCACACACCTATGGATGGCTGATTTTTTTTATAAAGAATCCAAAATTATAAAATGGAAAAAAAGAAAGCATCTTCAACAAATGGTGCTGGCATAACTGAATCTTGGCATGTAAAAGAATGCAAATAGATCCATATCTATTGCGATGCACAAAACTCAATCCAAGTGGATCACAGACCTTAACATAAGCTCAGTTACAGTGAACCTGATAGGTGAGAAAGTGGGAAATAGCCTTGAACTCATTGACACAGACTCCTGACTAGAGCACTAGTAGCACAGACCCTGTTGCTGACAATTAATAAATGAGACCGCCTGAAACTTAAAAGTTTCTGTATGTCAAAGGACACTGTTAATAAGACTAAATGGCAGCCTACAGAATGGGAAAAGAGCTCCACCATCTGAAAAAGATTTGATTTCCAGAATATATAAGTATTCAGGAAAATAGACACCAAAAAATAAAATAAAATAAAATAAAAACAGGGTACAGATCTAAACAGAGAATTCTCAACTGAAGAATCTCAAATGGCAAAAAGACCCTTAAGAATTATTCAACATTCTTAGTCATCAGATAAATACAAATCAAAACAACTCTGAGAGTCCATCTTATACCTGTCAAAATGGCTAAGATCACAAACACTAATGACAGATTATGTTGGAGAGGATGTAGAGTAAGGGGAACGCTCCTCTACTGCTAATGGGAGTGCAAACTTGTCCAGTCACTTTGGAAATTAATATGGAAGTGTCTCAGAAAATAAAGAATCAATCTACCTCAAGATTCAACTATACCACTCTTGGGCCCTCAAGATTCAACTATACCACTCTTGGGCATATTTCCAAAAGATGTTCACTCATTCCACAAGGACATTTGCTCAACTATGTTCATAACAGCATTACTCATAAGAACCAGAACCTGGAAACAACATAGATGCCATTCAATGAAAGAATGGATAAAGACAATGTAGTACATTTACATACTGAAGTATTACTCAGCTGTTAAAAAGACATAAGGAAATTTGAAGGCAAATGTATAGAAGTAGAAAAAAACCTACTGAGTGTGGTAACCCAGACTCAAAGACAAATATGTTATGTAGTTACTCATCAGTGGATATTATCTGTAAAGTAAATGATAACCATACTACAATCCACAGCCCCAGAGATGCTAGGTAGCAAGGAGGGTCCAAAGGGTGATGGGAACCATGGTTTCCCCTGGGAAGGTGAAACAGAAGAGATTTCCTGAATTGACTCGAGGACAGGGGGAATCAGAACATGAGGGATTGGGTGAGGGAAGTGGATGGAGAGGGAGAGCAATGAAAGAGATCTTTTTAGGGGAGGCATTTTGGTGTCAAGGAGAAACCTAGTGCATGGAAAGCTCCTACAAATCTGCAAGGATGGCCCCAGTTAAAACTCCTAGGTAGGCTGCACTGGCCATCTTCTGTCATCATATTAGCAACGACCTCAATTGCCATTAGAGAACCTTCATCCAGTAACTGATGGAAACAATACAGAGATCCACAGTCAAACTCTGGGCTGAAGTTGGGGAATCTGTTGAAGAAAGGGAGGAAGGACTGTACTAGCCAGGGCAGTCAAGGTCATCACAAGGGGAACCCATAGAAACAACTAACATGGGCCCATAGGAACTTATATACTCTGGAATGACAGCCAGGGACCAACCTATACCCTCTACATATGTGTGACAGTTTTGTAGGTTGTTCTATTGTAGGACTCCTAGCGGTAGGAACAGGACTTGTCCCTAATGCTTTGGCTGGCTTTCCTTTTGCTGGATTGTCTTGCCTTAATACAAAGGGAGAATCTTAGTCCTACCTCAACTTGATATGCCATGCTTTGTTGACATCCATGGGAGTCCTGCCCCTTCTGAACAGAACAGAAACTGAAGTCCAGTGGATTGGGAGGTACTGGTGAGGGAGAGATGGGGGAGGGAATAAAAAAGGTAAAAAAAAAAAATTAGGGCTGGTTGTGTCGGCCTATTAATCTTAGAAGTTGGGAGGGAGAAGGGAACCTTTTTTAGCAGTGAGATGGAGACCATGCTTGGGTGTATGGCATCTTGTCTCAAAAAGAAAAAAAGAAAGAAAGGAAGGAAGGAAGGAAGGAAGGAAGGAAGGATAGAAAAGATAAAATAGTTTTAAAACTGTCAGAATGGCAATGTCAGTATAAATCCTACTGACAAAAAAAGAATGAGATGATATGAGGAATAAATTTATGGGAATGAACTTAATAACTATTTTGAAGTGTACAAATTTCTTGATAAATGAATGTAATAAACTCTATAAAGAAGATTCTATAGTTATATATCTACTAAATATATCTGAATTTTTAACTAGTCTTTCAAAATAAACCTTTTGCCTTCTCTTGAACTCAGATCAATTTACTATTGAATACTGAAGAAAAATCCCTCATCTATACTCTATTTAGAATATTCAAAAACAATGCTTCTTATTCTTCCATATGTTCAGCAGGATATTGATACCAAGATTCCGCAAGGATATTTTAGTAAATGAAAGAATTTCCTCACATGATATCACACAGATAACCCTTGCGAACGAACACAAATGAAAAATTGCTGATTGAAGTTTCCGGAATGTGAATTTATGACCACTGTAAAAACACCAGTTGTACTGACAATACTATTTACTTCAGCATCACAGTCATGATTTAACATTAGACACTTAGCAATAAAGTCACATACTTTGAAGTCACATACTTTGCACAATTTAGGTGGAAATCCATTGGGCTTTGTAGATGTATGGAAAGAATTATGAAATTAAAATTTTAATTTAAGAAAAACTTCTATAAAACTATAAGAAGAGACATTTTCAGTAGGAGAATTTAAAAGCCTGCAATTAATAAAATACATCATGATTATCATGACTGGATATCGTACCATTTTTCTTTGTATAAGAAAATAAATATGTGCATATCCTTCATGTTTATGACATGTTATTTTAGATTACATAGCTCATAAGATAATAAAAGAAACAGAATGAGAACAGAAAGACAAGTAGAGAATCAAAGGAAAAAGCAAAGGAAGAGAGAAAAGTCATAAGTAAAAATTGATAGACTATGTTGCATCTTATGGCATATTTATTTATTTTAAAAATACAAAGAAGTATATAAACAATGAGTACTAATATGTGACTTCACCAAAATCACAGGAAATTCAGGTTCATATAAAAATGTAAAGAGTGACATCAACAGCACCAACCCTATGTGTAATAAATCATTATTGTGCATCTAAATAGTCCAACATATGTATAACATTTTGAATGAGTAGAGAAACAAAAATCTTGAAAATAAACGTGTTTATGCCACTGGGTATTCATTAAAAATAGAAATGTATCTTGTCTGCTTCTTGTCGTTTGCCAAAACTCACTGGATAAAACAAAAAACTATTAACCATTAAAGGAAACAAAATTTGGTACATTGACCTCTTCTATCAGACTCTGAAAATTACAAGTCCCACTCTGCCCCCAAACCCTCCTATCCTCTGCAACCTCAAGGAAACCTCAAACACAAGCTGTGCCTGAACAGAGAGAACCAAGATAGAGGACCAGGAGAGGAACTCTAAAGCACAGGCTACAGCTGCACAGAGCAAACCAAAAGGGCAGAACAAGAAAGTGGACCAGGAGAGTGGGCCAAGAGAGACATCAGAGGCCCTCTGAGTCACAGACAGCAATAGTACAGAGCAGACCAAGAACAGGTCCCATGGATACAGACAGTCACTGCAAGGACTGGACCAAGAGGCTAAGACGTGGTCCATCACCAATTGGAGGACAAGATAGGTAGGCACCAATGCAGGAATTTAATCAATAACCTAAAAAAGTAACATGGTAAGGCCAGAATCCAGTGATCATATAATAGGAATACTTAAACATCCTAACCCAGACGAAGCAGAAGAAATCTATTTTAAATGTAACTTTGTGAGTATGATGGAGACCTTTAAATAGGAAATAAAAAATTCCTTAAAGAAATGGAGGAAATGGAAAACAAAAAATTGGAAGAAATCAATAAATCTCTTAAAGAAACCCAAGAAGACCATGAAAAAACAAAGAGGTGAAGCAAATAGTTCAAACAGTTCCAGACTTGAAAAGTGAAATAGAGGCAATAAAGAAAACACAAACCAACGGAAATTCCAGAAATGGAAAATCTGCATAAACAAATGGGAACTACAGGAAAAGAGCTGTTTGACAATAACTTTACATCTTTAAAGAAAGAGTTTAAGAAGATACCAGAAAATGGAAAGATCTCCCATGCTCTTTTACAGGCAGAATTAACATAGCAAAAATGACAATCAGTATGGCAGTTTCTCAGAAAACTGGGAATCAACCTACCTCAGGACCCAGCAATATCACTCCTGGGCATATACCAAAGGATGCTCAATCATACTATGAAGACATTTGCTCAACTATGTTCATAGCAGCATTATTTTTAATATTCAGAGCCTGGAAACAACCTCAGTGGCCCCTCAACTGAAGAATGGGTAAAGAAAGTGTGGTACATTTACAAAATGGAGTACTACACAAAGGTAAAAAAACAATGACAACTTAAAATTTGCATGCAAATGGATAGACTAGAAAAAAAAAAAAAACAGCCTGAGTGAGTTAACCCAGACCCAGAAAGATGAGTTTGGTGAATGCTCACTCATAAGTGGATACTAGCCTATAATCCACGACCCTAGAGAAGCTAAGTAACAAACTAAACCCTAAGAGAAACCTATAGATCACCCTGAGAAGGGTACATAGACAAGATCACCTGAGAAAATTGGGAGCATGGGTGTGGGGTAGAACGGAATGCAGAAGGGGAGAAGGAGGGGCAAAAGGAAGGGGGGAGGAGAACTTGAGGAACATGATAGTCAAGATGGGGGAAGTACAAAGATGGAGACAATGGAAAGAGATATTTTGATAGAGGGAGTCATTATAGGGCTAGTAAGAAATCTGGCACCTGAGAAATTACCAGAAATCCACAAAGGTGACTCCAACTAAGACTCTAAGCAATAGAGGAGAGGGTGCCTGAACTGGCTTTGCCCTGTAGTCAGATTAATGACTATGCTAAATGTCACCATAGAACCTTCATCCAGCAACTGATGGAAACAGAGGCATAGAGCCACAAGGGAGCACTGTACTGAGTTCCCAAAGTCCAGTTGAAGAGTGGGAGGAGTGAGAATACGAGCAAAGAGGTCAAGACCATGATGGGGACACCCACTGAAACATCTTACCTGAGCTAATGGGAACTCATCTGGCCAGAACCTGCATAGGAAGAAACTAGGCCCTCAAAATGTGGGTGGCAATTGTATGGCTGGGATCAGGATTGATCCCTACTGTTTGTACTGGCTTTTTGGGAACCGATTCTCTTTGGAGGAATACCTTACTCAGCCTAGATATAGTAGAGAGGGCCTCAGTAAAAATTTAGAGTAAAAATTTATCTACTTAGCTAATAGATTTTCTAACTCTCAGGCTCCAGGGAAATTAACATAAGGGTGGAAATAGGAAAACATAGGGTTTTAATGTTTCCTTCATTTACAATATTGAGAGCATCTTTCCTAAAGAAAACAATAAATGACTTGGAATGCCGGTGACGTAACATCTCAGGTGAATGCATCGTTCACCCTTTTCACACTTGCCACCTCTCTTCGTAACTAGATTTACTGACAGATCAGGTTGGAGTCACCTCTCTTCCCCACCCCTCCACAAATACTCATTATGCAGTAGATGTAATAGCTCCAAATGAGATTTTCCCAAAACGTTTTGACAATCAAAGTGTTCAGGTATACCTTTGCTGGTTGTCTTTGTAATGATTAAGCCAATGTTAACAAATTTCTTTAAAACATATTTTTGTCATAAGTTGGAGGTTAACCATGCTCAGATTTATAAAAAGAAAAGATTGAAATTATTTACTACAATCCAAATATTTTAGCAGGAAGTCTCTTCTTTACACCTGTCCAAATTCTTTTCCTTAATAATCAATAAAGATTTCTAAATGCAGACACTTATGTGTATTCCAACTGCATATGCCTTAAAGAAAATAAGTATATATATATATGTATACATGTATATATATGTATATATACATGTATATATATAATAAGTATATATATATATATATCGAAAGCTAATATAGCTAATGGAATCAAATTGTGATTATTGTAGTTCCCCATATTCTTTGAAGTCCTGCTCACCAGAGGAATGTATCTCAGTCTTTCAGTCTGTTGACTGGTTATTTATATAACATAAGCAGCAGGATTAGGGGCATTGAGAACTACATACTTATACATGAGTACTTGTTTATATCAATCATTCTACATGTTTAAATTACAATATTATTTATAAAATTAGTAACAAATACTTGAAGTCATTCCTACTTGTGTAATGTAAAAGACATTGATCTGTGTTTTTGAGAATTTTTCTCTCTCTAAGTGAATACAGCATTATTGGATTTATGAAATAAAGTGCTTTCCCCTCTCAGACTCCATAATGAGGTAGGCAACTCACTAATTTTATTGGGTTCCCTTTCCAAGAACTTTGAATGTTGAAAGGAATGAACCAGTAACAGCAATACTCAGAGATAATTCTTATACTTCCTTGATGTGATTGTTAGCCTTGTCCACTCAGTTAGAAGGAAAATGACTAGAGAATTAGTAAAAAAAAAAATACCTGGGGGTGTCTTTGATGGTATTTACAGAAATAAATAGATTATGAGAGCTCTGACCTAGTAATTGGATTGGTCCCTTAATGGACTGACAGGTAGGGAAAGCCCTAGCAGGAGGACAGATAGTTGCAAATGCACCTAAGTGATTTGTTTAATCATTTGTTTTTAAATGTCTGAGATCTTGTACCAAATTGTATTAAGGAATACCTGCTTAAAAATTAGTAAAATACTATTTTGGGGGTATCTTCTGTGGGTCTTCTAGAGGTTCTTAGCTTAGCATATGAAGCTGAGTGGCTTAGACAGAAAAAAATCAGTTAAATGGAAGAATAACTCTCGCTTTCTTTTGTCAGCTCTACTCCTCATGAGGTAGGACACATTCAAGTATCTGCTTTGTTACAAAAGTCCAGGTTTGCTGACCTGGACATCTATTTATACACCAGTGAACCCTTTCCATGCTTTGAAATGAGAGTTTAACCATTCGGGTCCCTAGTTTTGAGCAATTGAACTGGAACTGAGCCACATGACACACTTTTACAGAACTTCTCAGCTACCATACTGCAAGGCTCCTGCCACACACCTGCGTACTGATCCTTTCATTTCTGTCTCCGTCTCTCTGGAGACAGTGGATGGATCACACAGGGATTTTGTAACTTAATATTTTGATAAATGCTCCCAATTGTCTTCTACAAAACATTTAAAATTATTTTCCTTTAGCATAATTTTATTCATTGGCAGTTCCTTTGTTGGATAAAACCACAAGGGACTTATTTTTTTTTTCTCAGTGGGCTCTACTCATTGTTATATAGCCTGAGCAGATGTCTTGTTACCGCAGGAGGCGCTTTCCCTACTGGGAGAATGTTTTTCACTTATAATATTGTTTTCCTCTTGTTTTTGAGAGTCCCAATCATTTGTCAGGGTTATTCACCACTTAAAATCCATTCCAATATGACCAGAATCAATTCAGATTAGCAGATTTCTAAAATCTCAAAAATATCCTACTTAGAGGATAACAAAATGTCCTTTTCACGTCTGTTGCCAGGCTGTTTCTCAGTACTTGATGTGGTGTGGAGGATACTAATTCCCATCCACACATCTTACAGTCTGACCTGAGAAGAACTTGTAATCACACCGAGGATCAATTTCCTTTATTTAGAAAGAGATTATTATTTTGAATTTTGTATTATTGTTCAGAGCAACAAAATGAGCATGTAATTTTAAATAGAAAACTATTTTTGAATGGATTTTGATTAATTTGGAGAATAGCAGGAAAGGTAAGTGATGAAGTGGTGTATGGACCAGTTTCTGTCCAATCGTCTAGTGTGTTTTCTTATGTTTTAAGGGTCTGGGCCCGAATACCTGTCAGAATATTTCCTGCTTTAAGCAGGAAGATATATATGAAAACTCATGGTTTGAACTATCAGCCTATCTTGGTGGGGAATGTGTGGCTAAGCATACACTATGAATATACATATTCCTTTGCATTATGGAAGCCAGGAAGCAGATTTAAAACATATAAAACTGTGGCTAGGAGCAATGAATAAATGAATTTTTAATTGTGTTTCCTTTAAAGCTGTTAAATGGCTAGTCTCATGTGCTTGTGAGCTGCCAACCTAAAGCTCAGGTCCAGCTTTTGCTGGTGTTTTTAAGGTTTTTTTTTTTTTTTTGAGTTTAGATGTGAAAGGGAGAGAGAATTGGAGAGATGGAACTAAACTACAGTTTTTGTTCTGAAAACTTTTCAGGTGTGAAAGGTGGATGACAGGTGCCAAGGACTTCCAGAGAACACAGACCTCTCAGGTCTGTAGGATCAGCATTCCAGTCAGGCCCGAAGGTCCTGACACTCCCAGCAGGGGCTCAAAGCATATTGCATAATAAAGACAGTCGGTGAGGGGAATATAGAATACCATCCTGTCATTAACTTGCTGAGAAGCAAGGCTGGAAACTGCCTGAGTACGTACACTAGACAGTGGGGACAAACGTTTACATAAACATAGTCATGGACTGTTCTCTATATTTCCCCACACAAACCCACTTACACGTTCCCTTTGATTATAGGTTTCCTCTTCAAATTAAACTTATCCCCCGCAGGCCTCTTCCTTTGATGCAAATGACAGGGGTTGTAAAGATATAATAAATATTGTCCAGGTGAGCCTGTCTCATGCACACACCAGCATGTAGTGCAGAAAGTCTACTGAAATTATTCTCCACAAAGTAAGCAATAGATATTAGCCTTGTTCAAGGCTATAACCATTTGTGTTGATTTCCCACAGATTAACCTGGCACATACCATATACGAACTATGGATAAATTATTTTCATTTGTTCAACAAATATGTGTATAAAAAATAAAACCAGGACAAAAAAAATGAAACTGTCATCAAAGCACACAAATTCCCACTACGAAGCAAACATTAGCTAACATTCATAGAGAAGCACATATTCGGGCCTGTGGTGGAGCAACAGCTACGTAGAAATGTCTTTGTCGCTGAACACAAGATATTTGATAAGAAGCATAATAAACCTGAGATGTTTAAAAGATATTTAAAGAGCTGAAGAGATGGGTCAGCAGTTAAAGCACTCAGTGTTCTTGTAGAACATCCAGATTCTATTGCTAGCACTTACATAGTGGCTCACAACTACCTGTAACTACAGTTCTAGCAGACCCAACGACCTCTTTTGACCTCTGTGTGCAACAGGCATGCATGCATGTGCTCACAGACATACATGGAAACAAAACCCTAAATGCACAAAATGTACAAAACAATAAAATAAAATAAATGACTCTTTTTTCTTTTTTTGAGACAGGATTTCTCTGTGCTTTGGTGCCTGTCCTCGAACTAGCTCTTGTAGACCAGGCTGGCCTTGAACTCAAAGAGATCCACCTGATTCTGCCTTCTGAGTGCTGGAATTAAAGGCACGTGCCACCACTGCCCAGCAATAAATGGCTCTTTTAAAAGTACCCCTTTTAAGTATAAAGTATACTTTATAAGTATAAAAAGACACTTAGGTTTAGAGGTTAGGTAGACAGTTTTTACCAAGGGAAGGGAAGGAAGAAAAGTGTGACAAGCAGGGGATTCTGGATGAGTGCACACAGTTCATAGATAGAAATTAGAAGAGAAGATCAGCACAGATTTATAGAGTATCATAAAAACACTGAAATTTACTTTGAAATGAAAAGGCAAGGGTGGGTTTTAGGCGGAGAAATTATCTAACTTAGATTAGATGGTTGTGTGCATATTGTGTGGGGGGTGTAGAATGGTCAAGAAGGAGCTTTATTTTTTTATTTTAGGCTATATTATATGAAATGTCTAATAAAATCAAAATGTTTGTGGAGTGTCTGGTGAAATACGGACCTGGATTCTCCTGAAAATGTCTGTGCTCTTTGAAAGTTGTCATCATGTGATGTTGAAGGCCCTGAGATAGCATGAGATCACAGAAAGCATGGAGAGAAAAGCATTCAAGTCGCAAGTCACTAGACACCAACAGTAGGTTGATAAGAAAAGTCAAGAGACCAGGAATAAAGTGAGAAAAGCATGGAATTCTAGAAACAGAGTAAAGAAAATGTACAAGGATGGAGAGAAAGCAGCTCTGAGACCTGGGCCAGCTTTCTCTCAGTAAGACAGACAAGCAGGCTGTGGCTAGTAGATTGAGCAACATGGAAGGTATTCATGACTAGAATATTTTATATGCATTAGCTTGACTCAAAACCCAACTGCAGCAATTACAAAATAAAAAGGAAAAAGATATTTGAGACATCATGTTTCTACAAACTATTCAAAGATGATGCAAATGTGGACAACCAGTTGATAATTTCAAGGTTGCTAAAATTAGAACTAATTTCCAAATGTTTATTATCATATTGAACTCATACACAAAGTTCACCAAAATATTATTTGAAAGAGTAGAACATTAGAGACTGGAGGTATGGAGTAGCCATTAAGAGTTCTTGCTCCTCTATCAGAGAAGCTCACTTTGTTAATAGCACCCATGTTGTATAGCTGTCAATCATCAATAACTCCAGGTCAGGGAATCTGATGCTTTCTTCTTGCTTCCATGGATGCCTGCATGACCACATACACACACAGGCACATACATAAACATGAATAAAAATAAATCATTTTTAAAGAGTAAAACCACAGCTTGACACCGCAGTTTGTTAAAGAATGGTTAATCAAAATATGACCTCCCCAAAGCAATGTGCCTTACCCTCCCTGAGGAGTGGATGAGGGGTGGGAGAGGGGTAAGTGGAGGGAAATGAAAGAGAGGAGGGAGTGGGAACTTGGATTGGTATGTATAGTGAAAAAGGATAGTGTTTTCTTTTTTAAAAAAAATAAAACTTCAAAAAGTATAGTTTTCGAAGTATGGACTATGAAATACTATAGCTGTTCATGTGAATAGGGCAAACCCTGTATGTTTTAACCTTGAAATTTCCCAATTTTTTTCCATGAACATAGTTCGTGACTGTGGAGTGTTCCTAGTATATGCCTACATGCGGGTTTCTTTAATTAGCTAAACTAGACAGAGTACAGAAATAAATATTATTCTGGTCAGCACTGCTATATTGCTGAGGCAGAAGGAGACCCTGAGTCTGGGGCGTTACAATATTCAGTGTGATGTGAGTAGAACTTTAATCTTTCATCAGATTAAATGTCTTTCTCTTCTGCAATCTTCAACTCCCCAGGGAAGCGCCATTTGCCCTTTCTATTTTCCTAGCTCTTCTGCCTCACAGCCAGCGGCTACTTCTGTTCTTCCAGGGTGGGCATCAGATGGAAGGAAGGTAGCACAATGCTCCTGACTGTTTCTATTGTATTTTAGAATCAATTTTCTGAATACTGGCTCTGCAGAATCATCCATGGCTTCTCTGAAGACTCCCTCACTGTGAGTCTTCAGCGCCACTCTTCCCTTCCGAGAGCTAACACTCACAAGTAGGTGGCCTTCATACACACCTGCCTGTACCCTGGACAGTTTCTTTCTTCCGTGTGGCTTGTCCATAGTAGGATAGCGTTTTAGGGATAGTTGCAAGCTATCCCAAGTCAATACTGTTAAACACACAATTTCAGTTCTTTTGGCAAACAACAAGAGCCTCTTAAAGAACCTATCTACTCTGTATAACTTTGCCACCAAGTTTTATTGAAAGTGTACCTCAAAAACTCCCAATCCTCATACCTATCTTTTAAGCAAATATTCATAACCAGCTACCATAATAAAAGATCCTCTTACCAGGTCCTCTGATAATGTGATTCGCAAACATCCAAACAGGCATGCCTAGAACTTATTTATCTATTAGAATAATTCATTTACTCTATTTTGAAACTGCAGGATGTTGAGCATCTTTCCTCTTGGGTTGCTAATGTTCTAGTACCAATTCATGTTTTAACGAGAGAAAGAAATTACCACTGCGGCCCTAGTAACTTTATTCATTCGACACAATTGCTTCGCTGTAAGGCAGTGGCTAGACTTCAGAATTTAAAGAGTAGTAAGCAGCTTTATGTAAGATGAGACCACATGCCACTTGTGGTCTTTAAAGAAACATATGGGTACCTACATTGACCTTCTTTGTATTCTTAGAAATACCACATTCAATTACAAATGGATAGCCTATTCATGTGGAGCAGTTAGTTTTACATATTTCCTAGCTCAATTAATTAATAAGAAGTTTGTCTTTTGCCTATATATTAATGCTTATGGGAAGTTGTGGGGAGATCTGCATCAAAATGCATAAGAGTAAAAACTTATTCGACACCTATCACTGATTGTGCATGTCTGTGTATCAAACTATTCAAATATCCTATCTTAAATTGTAACTTTTATTTTATTCAGAGTTTTTGTAGGTCAGTCATCTGGATGTGGCTGAGTTGGTACTTCTGTTTTAGTAACTCAGAAACCTGAGATTTATTTGCATTCTAGCATGCAACAACCACAGCACAAAGGATCTGTTTCCAAGTTCTCTTGTGTTGTTGGCAGGCTTTTAGTAGCTACTGTCCAGAGTCATCCATTCAGTGCCATAAATTCTCTCCAAAATATGGCAGCTGGCATCTCTAAGATGGCAAGTGGAGTACCTGTTTGGAGATGGGAGTAAGAGAGGCAAAAGAGCAGGGCTTCTAATGGGAGTTATTAGCCTTTTTGTCACCTAATCATAGATACAGCATCCCACTACGGTACTCTAACATGTCTCTTAGAAATAAATCACAGACATATGAGAAGAAGGGTGGAGAGTTTGGGATCTTGAGGACCATCTTAAAGGAACCTGTTTACTTGATGCTTTTATCTTTGTCCATTCTTTCCCACACCCCCAACAGGTGTAGAATTCTCTATTTTTCCCAACAATATTTTCAATTACAAAACACATAATTTTAATAGAAGATAGATATTTATTCTCTATTAAATATGTACCATAAAGGCCACAGATGTACAAATGGGATCATGTAAACTAACACATCATACTTAGTATTAATTATGTCATATAACTAGATTACAATGAAGGTTTTGTTACCATAACATACTTTTAGTCTTTCAATAATTGGATTTCTTCATAAAGAAGTTGTGTTCAAATGAATTCTGTCTTGTCAGTAGTTGTATGAAGGGGAATTTCTCTGTAATGAGTTTTGATTCTCATGAGTTTATGCTGTTGCTTCTTAAGTTTTATTCCAATAAAAATGTAAGTTGTTGTTTCCAAAGTCTTCCTTGAGTCCTCTCTCTGTGCTTCATTGTGAGACCAATTACATTGAAGGAAAACATGAAGTTTTGACATTTAGACCAAGAACAATGTTGGTTATTAAACTCTGTGTTGCCCTGGAACAAGATGCCTTCTTACAAAACATTTTGTTGTGTTTCCCTTGCATACAGAGCCAAGAATGAATATTGTTGTTTAGCCTTGAGTGATCTATGAACAAATGATAGGGGCCTGTGGACAGGTTACCTAGTTTAGTGGCTGCTTTGCTCTCAATCTTGATACTGGGAAGTTACTTATACTGTTAAATTCAAGCCCTTTCTTATGTTTGTCCAAATTTTTCAAAGAGAATAAACTTGATTGTGTAACTATCATTTCTTTTTCAACATTTCTCTCTAGTTTGGAAAGCAATTGTTCCTGACCTCTGGAAATGAGAAATATTCTAAATTACTGAGGATTCTCCCATCCAGAGTGTGACATTATTAGTTGTTTCAAGACTATTTTAAAAACCTTAAATTCCCCTTTTCTTTTTCTTTTTTACTAAACCATTCAATTTTTAACTAACCTTCATGAAAGAATTTTGGTCAAGGATTTGTCTACCTTGGTCTTTCACGACTTGGAACTCTAACACTGGTATGAATTTTGTTCATTACCAAACAGGCCTTCAGAATTAATGAATGACTTTAATCAGGCCTCAAAAACACCACAAATATTTTGTATTCATTTTCTCCCTATTTCCAGATATTGTTAGTACCAATAAAATGATCTCCTTGGATTTATTTAATTATAATAGTATCTATAAGTTAGTTATTTTATCTTACTTTTCAACAAATTGAGTGTTCCTTTTAAGAAAAGACAGTTCACTTTTTTTTGAGGAGATGGCTGCTGTTAAATTGCCAATGCCCCAATAGACATCGAGGTACATATGGTTAGCATTTATTGGATTCAGGAAATTATTAATAGAATAATTTAAAAAGAGGACAGGAAGTTGGGAGATAGGTTGATTGGAAGGATCTCAGGAAATGGGAGATAGCTGGAGGGAGTAGATATAGTCAAAATCCATTATATTCATCTGTGAAATTTTCAAGATAAATAACAATTTTTAAGGGATAGTTTTATCAGCATATGTCTTTAATATGAACACTTCAGATACAGAAACAGATGAATCTCTTAAGTCTTCCAGGTCAGGATGGCTACATAGTGTGGTGAGTGCAAAGTCAACCAGGGTTACATCATGAGAATCTCCTTAAGTAAAGCTGGGTGAGTCAAAAAGGGAGTTGGAGAGATGTTTCAGTAGTTAAGAGTTTAAACTGCTGTTGCAGAAAACCTCAATTCTTTTCTGCCCAAGCTACCAATGTCTTGCTTGGATTGGCATGGTAACCGAAAGAGGATGCCAGCCTTCACGTTACATCAGGCTTTGCTCCCGCCCAGCTCTGCACATAAGCATGCCAGTTGTTCAAAAACATCTGTCTTAAAAGGCTGATACCTAACCTGTTTCACAAAGCCAAATGCCAAGGACAAGCCCATCTGAGGTGTTTTACAGTCAGCTTTTATGTTCTGTTCCAGACTCCAGAAAACGTCCTAAAAAACTCTCCAAAACTGGAACGAGCAAAATTCTGAAGACAGATCATCCCATGATGATATTACCCTCATCGTGAGTCATAAAGAAGACATAACCTGTGGGAACCAAAGCTGGTCCCAAGCAGAAATCATGGGAACCACATTGCCCATCAAGCAATTTCTTAGAGAGCAAGAAAGAGCTAAGATAATCATCAAACAAGCTGCAGTTTGTCCTAAACTGATTAACTATGCATACTTCTCACTCTCTGGCCCAATTCCTTTTCTACTTAAAACTAAAGTCAATACCTGAAAGATAAGCAGAAATGCTTGCTATTCACTTTTATAAAATGGCCATTTTGATTGAAACAACTTCCTGCCCCACCCTTTTTTTATTAATTTGCAGCTTTTTTTCTGCTTAAAAGACAGATTTAATATGTTAGAACCTCTTAAGTCAGGCCTCTTCTCTCTCAAGCAGGGAGGGAGAGGGAGGAGAGTGAGTGGGGGAAAGGGAGGGATTTGGGAGGAGGGGAGGAAGTATAAATTTTTGAATGGAAAAATAAAAAGAAATAAAATAAAAAGAAATAAATTCAGGCCTCGTACCTGGTCACAGTGATGTCTGGAAACCCCTATTTTCCTGGAGTCATCTGTCGCTTCTGGCTCTTACAATCTCCCCATCTCCTCTGTCACATAGCTCTCTGATCCCCGGGAATAGGTATTACAATGAAGACATCCACTTTGGATCTGAATGTCCCAAGGTCTCTCATGCTGTGTATGATTTCCAGTTGTGGGTCTCTGTGTTAGCTACCATGTACAGCAAGAGGAAGCTTCTCTGATGGTGGCTGAGTAAGACACTGATCTATGTGTATAAAAGAAGATTGTTAGGAGTCATTCTATTATTAATTTCCTTTAGCAGAACAATAGCATTTGGTTTTCTGCTAGGCCCATAACATATCTATTTTCAGGTTATTGGCCATTTGAGCAGTGTTAGGCATGGATTCTAGCTTGCTGAGAGGGCCTTAAATAGAATCAGAGTGGTTGGTTACTCCTACAACATTTGTGCCACTTTCACACCAGCATATCTTGCTGATTGTCAAATATTTTCCTCACAGAACCTGTACTAAACCCTAAGGCTTTTGAAAATCAAATATGTGAGCAAATACGTTTCTTTTCTTCTTATGTACCCTAATCTGTCTCCAATATTTTGTTAAAATATTGAAAGGCTATCAAATAAGTTTTATTTTATCAGCTATGTAGGATAAACTCACAGACTGTGCTGAGTAATTTTATGAGGAAACTTCTGTGCCTATATAAATTTAAAGGCTTGCAACAAGGCTGTTTGCTTTTCAGAAAACACTGTATTAAATGTTAACTTGAATAATCATAACTTAAGGGGGGATTCACCAAAATGTTTTCTTCTAGGAACATGAAAGCACTCCACTGGTGTTATTTGTGTGTATAAAAATCACTGTGTATACAATCTACTGTCTCTTTAAGACCTCCAATTGAGCATGAACTGTTCTTGTCTATATTGGCATTTTCATTGTAGCAGTGTCTTTAACAACTCTGATGATCAATTATCTGTCTTCTCCAATTAGAAAAGAAAGCTATCACCCCTGTTCTTCTGGCGGACTTGTCCTTGAACACCACACACTGCTCTCCAGAGGTGATCTTCCTATTATTAGATATCTGCCACAGCAGTCCCCATACTCTCCACACTCAGCACTGTGACAGGTATTAAAGTCCATTGAACTTTATCTGTGCCCAGTCTACAAGAGTATTTGACATTGATTTATCAAGTTTTTGCCTTTCTTTATGAGAAAACACAGCAATGACAGATTGAGTCCCAGGTGACATGAGACATCACTCCATGAAGGGTTTTATATAGAAACTGAGTGGTGTCCCCATTAATATTAGCAGAAGAACTACAAATGAAGACACTGATGTCTATCCTCTTAACTTTTTCTCCTTTATTTTACCTGATACTTGTTGTTACAATATTTAAAATCTGATCATGACATCAATTTTCATGCATTTAGCATTTTTGTTTGAAATTATCATTGGAATATGTCAATTCCATTCCTCATGTGTTTGTCATACCTTTGTCTAATTCACAGGATCATACCAAAATCTATCACAAGTTACAGAGAAATTAAAGAATCATTATAATATATATAAGTTTGTAATAGCTCACTTTCTTTAATTGGAGAAAATTTACCTGTTCTGATATAATATTCATTGTTTGTAGCCTTTTTTGTAAAAAGTTTCATAAGAGTTTTATTTTTAATATCATAATATTTCAAAGCGCACCTTTGATCCCACTCTTCACCCTCTGCTACTCATAAATTTTCTCATTTTTTTGAAGAATTATTTTTAAAAAACCTCCATTCACAAATGAAACCCAATATAATGGTCATTGGCTTATCAACACCATGTCAATAATCAATTTCTAAATGTTATATGAAAATGTAAATCTAAAATATAACGGGTGAAAACTTGTTTTGTAATACCAGAGTAGGCTCACAAAGGTAATTATTACACAGCTCTATTGAGTCATTTATCCAGTTACCAGCAATACATAGTAAAGTTGAGAACTGGTGGCTCCTAAATGTCCTCATTTGAATGTTGAGGGAATTGGTGAGGGAATCTTAGAATAACTAAGACTAATCTATTCTATGACACTGTCATCACAAAAAGAAGCAAACAACAGCAACAAAACTTAATGAAACCCCCTGGGCTTACTTGAAATTCTTGTCACATCATCTTTGATTGTTAATAATGACAGCTCATCTCACCATAGATTCAAGAGTGGTGGAGAAAGGTGTGTGTAAAGGAGAGATTCCAGTAGGGTGTGACAGTATTTAACCTATCACACTTTGTAAGAACAATGTAAAATGAGATTAGGTATTGAGTTGAATATTTAAAAACATAATTTTAGGAATAATTTATACCCACAAAGAAAACAAATAATACAAATTCATTGTTGAATGTTAAATCTCAAACTCAAACTATAATTATTCACAACTTAATTGAATTGCAAAATTTCTGATCTGATATTTACATGTAACCATCAGACTTAAATATCTTGGATCCTCTATTAAAATTTAGATTCAACACAAAGATTTTTTTTTAGTTGTTTAAATAGATTGATGAAAGACTATTGACAAAGGCAAATTGCTTTTGGATTTATGAACATGGCAATCAAACTGAAATCTAAAACGTGACACATAAACTTCTCCTTGGGGAAAAGCACATAAGATCATACTGTTTTTAACATGAACATGGAATATTAACTTCTAGTTTGTTATTCTTTACTTAAATCTATGACAGGGAAATAAAAACAAAGTAAAATTGGGCACAGTGGTATATTATTAGTATTTTGATAAATAAATCTTCTCTGAAGACCAGAGGCAAAACTAAGACACTAGAGGTCAGGCAATGGTGACATACACCTTTAATCCCAGGATTTTTAAGACACAGTCAAATGTTGTCCAGCCTTGATAGAGGTAACAGTTCTTTAGTGGTGTGGCTGCTTTGGGTTTCATGTTGAATCCCAATATATGACTTTGAGTGTTCATATTCCTGCTACAACCAACATCATCTTAACAGCACACTGGGTAAAAGTACTGTGGCATGGGTATAGAACAAATGACTCTGTGACAAGCGTCAGAGATGAGCTATGATATTGAAATGCATAGGTCTGTTCAATAGACACATACACCATCCCATATAAGCACACACACAAACATCCTTACCACACACACACACACACACACACACACACACACACATTTAATTACTTTCCCTGTATAGGATGTTTATGAAGAGAAAGAGATTAATAGTTCTCCCACTAATAAACGTGATTGTATGTATCAAACTCACATAGAGAATTTCAAAAATGTTGGGATATATTAATTAATAAAATAGCTTTGTTCCCAAATAATAAAGTAAGATATTAGGAGCAATTTAAAAGCAGTTCATTGTCAAAAGCTAAATTATGAGTTCAGGATTTTATATCTTGCTACAAAAACAAGCAGGATCCCTGACTCCTATTTGGTAATTATTTTCCCTATTTCAAAGAAATGGATGATTTTAAAACACTAAATAATGTGGTATTCCCCTCTGTATGTTGTGAATATGTTTTATTGCTATTGGTTAATAAATAAGCTGCTTTTATCCAATGGCTTAATGGAGTAAAGTCAGGCAAAAAATCTCAATGGAGACACAGAGAGAGAGAGAGTAGGCAGAGTCAAGGAGATATCATGTAGCTGCCTAAGGAGAAAGACACCTGCTGGAACCCAACAAAATCTTGAGATAAACCATGAGCCTCATGGTAAAATATAAAATAATATAAATGGGTTAATTTAAGAAGTAAGCATTAGTTAATAAGAAGCCTAAGCTAATGGACTTATCAGTGTGTTAATTAATACAATGTCTATGTAATTATTTCAGGTCTGGGTGGCCAGGAATGAACAAGCAACCTCTGTCTACAGAATGGTGCTAACATGGGCAGCTGTATCCACATAAAATCTGAGAGAGCGTAAAAAGGAATTCTAGACACAGAAAAAATAGAGTTTAGTGCTGCTTCTTGGTAGCTGCAATTTCTTTTTCCAGATGGTCTCTGTTTGCTGGTGGTGAGCAGGAGTGCTGCAGTTCCTTTAAGAGAGGTCTTCCTGACTCAACAGTGGCAAGGAAGGCTGTGTGGCTTCTTCAGGAGCCAGCTTCCTGGTTTGCCAGCACCAATAGCTTTGGGAGGTCTGGCTACAGAGAATTTAAATGAGGTCTGTGAGCAGAAGGCTACAACTTGCTTAATGGCAACATAGACCCACTGTATGCTTGAAAATGGAGTTGTGAGCATAGCTTGCAGAGCTGGCACCATGTTTGACTGGATTGAGCCAAAAGGCAAAGCAGTCTTAGTTCTAGACACACCACTTAGAATTTTAAGAAGTGGTCCTGGTCAGATACACAGTAAAGACAGAGTCAAATGAAAAAGAACTCTAAATTGGTCACCGTGTTGGATAAATGTACATAGGCTTGGGAGGGAGAAAAAGCAGAATATGAATAGTTACAAAAAAAGTAAATGGCTTTAAAAAATAAAACAAAGTTTTTAAAGAGACAGTAAAAGTAATATAAAAGGGTACAAATAGTCATCGATTAAAGAAGCAAAAATGAATATGCCTTGTAACAATGGAAAATACACAGAGAATCTGAATTATGTATATTATTGTGCTTTCTTTGAATTTTTTTGACTGTGAATGATCTAAGTATAGAGAGACCTTTCCTTGTATGGGCAGCTAAGCTATATATATAATCTTTACTTCCAAATTTGGGTCTAAGGACATGTTGCTTTGGAAAAGAGGTTCTGCTCTTGTTTCCACAGAGAATAAGAACCCGTGGATTCCTTACTGTCTTATATGTTTGAACAAATGAGACTGGTGGGGAACCTCCTTCTGCCAATGACCTTTAAGAGGCTGGGCCAAGTTAGGGCATGATCTTTTGTTTACCCAGAGAAAAACACCAGCCCACCCAGCTCTCTATCTCTCTTGCTCCTGTTCTATGAGTTTTTCTCTTACATTAAAGGATAATAACTGAAATCTTTTGGAGTTAGCTTGATATTATTTGACTCGCATCCTCACCCACCTTTTACATATTCAACTATATCTGGCACCCAATGTGGGGCTAGTTCACCCTTTTGTCAGCACCCCCTCCCTCATACTCTCATTTACCAGCTTGCATTCCCCACCCAGTGGCTGGTGAACCACTTGACACCTCTCTCATCTGTCCCTTTTAAAAAGTCCTATCTCAACTGTGCCACTGCCTCTCCAGCCAGGGATCTCCACGGCACTCATAGTCCGAGACTCCTACTGACAGAAGGCTCTGGGTTTTCTCTTTATCCTGGTCACCAATCCTTGGAAGCAGGTCTCACTTGCTAGTTGCAAGCTGAGCAGCCCCAGCTGAGAGCAGTGTACCTTAGCCTGAAAACAACCACTGCCAAGCCCTGCCCTGTGCCATTTGTACATCTATGCAAGTTTATTTTGTCAGATTGTTTCTACCCCTATTTAAGTTATTTTGTGTATTGATACAATTGTAGGATATATTTATCATATTGCATTATATATTTATACCTCTGATCAAGATACTTATACTTTGTTTACATTTTGAGGTTGTTGTCCTCATTACTACACGGTTGTTTACAGATTATTTAATATTCTGATATGAAGTCTTAGTCTTTAAATTATACAGGTATTAAGTATTATAAGCCAAGAGTCACTCATCTTTGTTATAGTCATATTAATTAAGTTCTTTAGATAGCTAAAGATTGTATTCTCCATAGATGGGTAATCTTCAACCAGATCTGTGGAACGTGATATTTAAATAACTTATGGTTCTGTTGACATGAGACATAGTTGCTCTTAGAAGCACCAATCTAAACCCAAGAGAATGTTGAGCCCCAAAGATACTCTACTTGGAGTTTGTTTTCTCGTTGGCACAACTGGCCTTTGAGCATGGAACTACTCATGCCTTAGCCACTGTGTGTGTTTATCTAGACTGTGGGGGGGGGTATCTAGACTGGATAAGCAAGACATAAGAAAAAAGACTGCCAAATCTTGTCAAGTTAGGGTAAGACAGTTCTGAAAATTTTCCTACCTCTAAAAATGGCATATCAGTTATCCAAAAGTTGGTTGTTTCAACATTGCAAATGAGACTTTGGGTGATTGCTCAGGTAGCCAGTTGTCTCTGTCATATACTACACATTTTCGAAGTTGCTTGATTGCACTTCCTGCCTACTCAAGTAATTTTATCTACCTTCTCAAGTCTTAAATGCGGTTGAAGTTTATTTTATTTTTTTTTTAGTAAATTTTATTAAATTATAAAAGTTTCCATTTCCGCCCCCCCTCCCAACACCCTCCCACTCCCCCCACTCCCCCCCTCCTTCCCCTCCATCCCCCAGGGCAGTCAGGGTTTCCTGCCCTGTGGGAAGCTCCAGCTCCCTCCCCCTCCCTCCAGATCCAGGAAGGCGAGCGTCCAAACAGACTGGATCCCCAAAATCCAGCATATGCAGAGGAAACAGGTCCCAGTGTCATAGTCAATGGCTTTTCAGAAAGACCCCGGGCCAGCCACAGTCAGAGAATCCGGCCAAATTCCGAGAATCTGGCTAGATCACGTCCTCGTTCAGTCCCAGTCCGGCTGGCCCTGGTAAACTCTCATCAGATCCGTTCCCTTGTATCAGTGGGTGATAGCATCCCTCGCAGTACTGATTTCGTTTTTCATGTTCCTCCTCCTTCCGCTCCCCCTCCGGACCTCGGGGGGCTCAATCCGGTGCTCCAATGTGGGCCTCCGACTGCATGGCCGTCCTTCGCCAGAGGAAGGATCTATGGTGATAAGCAAAATATACATCAGTATGGTCATGGGCCACGGCCAATTCAGGCACCCTCTCCTCTGTCCAGAGAGCAATCAGGGGGATTTCTCCTTGGACCTGGGATCCCATATATAATCAAGTCTCCTGTAAACCCTAAAATGGCTCCCTTAGTTGAAATATATTGTTCCCTGATCCCATATTCATCCTACCTCCCTCCCCCCCCCATCCCCGGCCACCAAGCTTTCCCCTTTCCTCCCCTACTCCCTTCTCTCTAGTCCTCTCCCCCTCCATCGACCCTCCCACCCCCCTATGCACCCGAGGTTACCTGGGACTCATGTATATTTCCTACCTCCTGGTGGATAGCTAAATAATCTTCATCAGGTTCATCTTCTTATTTAGCTTCTCTAGGATCACGAATAATAGGCTCAAAGACCTTTAATTATGGTTAGAATCCACTTATGAGTGAATACATACCGTGTTCCTCTTTTTGGGTCTGGCTTACCTCACTCAGTAAAGCGTTTTCTATTTCCATCCATTTGCATGCAAAATTCAAGATGTCATTGTTTTTTACCGCCGAGTAAAACTCTAATGTATATATGTTCCACACCTTTTTTAACCATTCTTCTATTGAGGGGCACCTAGGTTGTTTCCATGATCTGGCTATTACAAATAGTGCAGCTATGAACATAGTTGATTACCTTCATCTTATGAGTTAGTCAAGCCATTTCCATTTATACAAAGCCATTTTTACTCTTTAGGATGTTTATTAAAACATTTAGCATATGTTCTTTGCTTAATTTTGTTTATGTTGGTTGTAATGCTAATTTTATACTTTACATCTGTTCTTAGTGTATATAGTCTTATATTGGGTTTGGAACTCTCTTATTTAGAGAAAAGGGGAGGTGATGGGGAACCTCCTTCAGCCAATAATCTTCAGAAGGCT
Organism: Myodes glareolus; assembly: GCF_982192425.1. NCBI lineage: Eukaryota > Metazoa > Chordata > Mammalia > Rodentia > Cricetidae > Myodes > Myodes glareolus. Next base: position 10,419,980 of record NC_142026.1, read on the forward strand.
GGACCAGGTTAGGGCATGACTCTTTGGGTACCAAGAGAAAACTGCTGGCCCACCCAGATCTTCTCTCTCTCTCTCTCTCTCTCTCTCTCTCTCTCTCTCTCTCTCCTACATTTATACCTTGAGTTTGACTTCTCATTCCTGTTCTGTGAGTTTTCCCCTTACAATAAAGAATAATAACTGGAATCTTTTGGAGTTAGCTTGGGAATATTTGACTTGCATCCACACCCTATTTTATGTGTTCAGATACACAAGACCCCCTGAAACATGGTTCGACATCCATGACAGCTTCAGTACTGCTTTCTGAGATGGACCTACCACATAGGAAAGTCCTGATTAACAGAGCCCCCAATCAGCAGGAAGTAGTCTAGAAAACAGTGCACAAATTCCCTAAATGGTTGTTTATAAATGTTTGTTTACACTTAAAGGTGGATATGCTATAAAAATGAATACTTATGGATCTGGGTTTACTGATACAAATTTAAAATAAATTTTGTTATATGCTGTTATATGCATTTTTCTTCTCTCGATTAAGGTATTGTGTTTGTGCAGCTCATTTAAAAGTGTAATGTATAATTAAGAAATATAGGTTAATAAATGTCCATTTATAATAGTCAAGCTTATAATCATGTTAGTTAGGTTTTCTATATGTACAGAGATATATTTCAGATGGATAGGTATTTTTCAAACCTTTCAAAGACTTAACGAATATGGCATTTAAAATATTTTAATAACTTAGGACTTTTCAGGACACTGAGACCCATCTGCTCCTGGTGACACAAATCTAATTCAAGAGGAATATGGGCATCGAAGAGGCTCCTTATGGAGTTTGTTAGTCATTTGGGTAAGAAACTGCTTTTGCCTGAACTACTTGATGCTGTGTTGTATGAACTGGACAAGTACAACCCACAGAAAAATGACTGCTGAAGTTATCTAAAGAAGGTAAGACAGTTCTTCAGGGTTCCTGCTTCATGAAAGAGTCTGCCAGACATTCTGCAGGATACAGAAGAAAGTGAGTAACAACTGCCAATAGAGGTGAAACAGTCTTTCAAATTTCCTGCTTCATGAAAAAGTCTGCCAGATACTATGGACCTGTAAGTTAAAAATGGATGCCCAAATGTTACAGAAGAACTTTGCATGACTATACAGGCAACAAGAAGTCTCTGCTAATTCTAGAGTTTTGGAAGTTGCTTACAATGCAATTTCTGTTTACTGAGGTAATATTATATCCTTCTGGGGTCTTTGATGGAGTTGAAGAATAAATAGTTATAATTTTCCTTATTTGTGATGAAAGATGAAGTAGATATAAATATTGTAACTGTAATTCTTGCTTGATACATGTTTTATATATATAATTTTACTATTTTTCATAGTAAAATTTTTCATTTTGACAAAAAAGAGTTGGTGATGTGAGATTCCCCTCTGTATGCTGTGAATGTTTTATTGCCATTGGTTAATAAAGAAGCTGCTTTCAGCCAATGGCTTATCAGAATAAAGCCAGGTGGACAATCTAAACACAGATGCAGAGAGAGAGTACGCAGAGTCAAGGAAATGCCATGTAGCTGCCAAAAGAGAAAGACATCTGCCAGAGCCCACCAGAACATTGCTGGTAAACTACGAGTCTCATGGTAAAATATAAAATAATATAAATGGGATCATTTAAGATGTAAGAGTTAGCTAATAAGAAGCCTGAGCTAATAAACTGAGCAATGTTTTGATTAATACAGTTTCTGTGTGATTATTTTGGGTCTGGTCAGCTGCGAACAAATAAGCAGCCTCTGTGTACAGCTAACAGGAATTGACTCCTAGATATTAAACAGTGGAAAACAGTTCGGTGCTTCTATTTCCTGTTGCTGCTTCCATGCCCTTGTGATGAAGATACAATGGACTCTTCCCAACAGTAATAGAAAACTCCCAGTGTATTGAGGTTGTCTACATCTTTAAACTTGAACTTAACATTTATACTTCAGTTGATATTCATTATCACCTGTTTGAAATAGTAAATAGACTGAGTGAACATACTGATATGTTTCTTAAAGTCTTGGCAGTAGGGATGCAAAGTCTTTATGACCATCTTTACCATTTTGTTCATTACAACTTTATTAAAGGTTATGGATATGTTTTTCTCTGTGTTATGACAGACAGACAGAAAGAAAAAAAGAAAGAAAGAGAGAGAGAGAGAGAGAGAGAGAGAGAGAGAGAGGGAGGGAGGGAGGGAGGGAGGAAAGAAGGAAGGAAGGAAGGAAGGAGTTAGGAAGGAGTGAGTGAGGAAAGAAGGAAGAAAGAAATTAAGAGAGAGAGAGAGAGAGAGAGAGAGAGAGAGAGAGAGAGATTTCTATTCCAGATTGAACCAACAAGTGTTTGGAGTCATTTCAAATCATGGTTTTAAAAATATTTAGTGCCTCATAATGCTTTAAACCACTGCCTCAGAAAAATGAAAACACACATAGGTTTTTGAGACACTCAAAGGCCGAAAGCTCAGATGTCTTGACCTTAAAAAAGTTAATGGATCATTTTCTTAGCCTGTGATTCATTGTAGGATATGAGGGAAGGCTGTGTCAGCGTCCTCTGGCCTTGGATAAAGAACACCTATTCCCTAGCACATGGTCATTCTTCTCAGTGATGAGGGAGGTTTCTGTGTCAGCATGCTTGACCCTAGCTAAGAATTATGTTTTCTCGGATGAAGCATGTTTCCACATGTCACTCCAATATACTAAGCTCATGAGCTCAAATCCCACAACTTTTTATCCTTCCGTCTCCCAATAGTAGATTCTAGCCTTAAGGCTAAGCTCCTTATATTCTCTAGTACAAGTAAATCTTCCACTTTAGCTCTGCTCTTATTTATTTAGTGAATCTACTTGCCTAAGTCTTATTTTAGAAAAGAAATCCTGAAGTACTAGTGTCCCAGACCTGCTTTCCTTCGGTCCCTAGAACATTTCAGATGTCTTAATTACCACTGAGAAAAAGTAAAACGTGTTTAAACAATTGTGATTGTGTCTACTTTGAAGCTAAGTAAAAATAAGTGAGTTGTCAGTGGCCATGCATGCTGCCTGCTCTGTTCCAATGTCTGCATGCCCTGCTGGAACTCCTCATTCTGAGCAGAGTCAATACCTGCATCCACAGAGATGGCGGCACAGAAGTGTCGCCAGTTTCCAGTGGAAGATGCTCTGTGTTTTACGATTTCATTGTGGAGTGACCAGATGAGAACATTCCTTACTTTTCTAGAAAGGCTATGAACAGGCAGAATAAAGGTGACAGCTCACACAGGGTACTGCCAGATGCTCTTGTTTATTCCAGAGTGTACAGGGATCTTTGTTGGCTGAAGTTCAATGACTTTTTAAAAGATTTTTCCAAAGGTCTCAACTGTTTTAATTAAAATATGCTCGTGTATACAACACAATAAGGAAAAACATAGTTTGACCACTAGATCTTGCTTTATTTTTCTTAGTTTATATTCAAACCTCAAAAGATAAAGAGGATTCTTTAAAGCTCAAATATGCAGCTTATAGAAATGAAGAACTGTTGTCTACATGCTTTCTTTAGAAAAGTTGAAAACGGCTGCTCATAGCTGCATGCTTTCTATATTTTAATATTCTTCATTTTTCTAACTAAAATGACAATTTGATAGAAGTATAAGGTACACATACACACACACTCATTAAAACAAAACTCATGCACCTACATATGCATACACACATCTGTAGACACACAGATATACATAATTGCCAAGATTCCTTGTTGTAATAAAACTAAAACCACACTAAGAGTAGAAGACTGGGAATCACACCCATTATAGTCTTCCACTCAATTGATTCTATATAGGACAAAGTGTTGTATTTGCTTAAGTGTAAGGAATTCTAACGTTTGACACTCCATAATATCAACTTGAAATATTACTTAATCTTTCTACATCTCAAGTTAGTCATACCTAAAATCCTTTGTAATAACAATTCCCATTGAACCAAATCCCATGAAAGGTTAAAGAGATTTTTATGAAACATATTTAGAAATTCCCTTGGCACATAGATGTCCATTAAACATTAGTTCCCAGATGCTCATCATCATCTTAGCAATCAGGGAATCTCCATTTTCTACATTTAAAAATGTATTATCCCTTCTTCAGCAACATTACATTCAGGGAAAATGTTCAAAAATATTCTGAGTATTAGAGATGATAGGAATGTTGAGGTAATTTTATTTAACCTAGGCCCTTATTAGAGTAAAGCACAGAAGAAAATATTTTGTTGGAAAGATTTTCACAGAAATTGAAACCACTGTTTTCTCACTGTGTATCTGTGTGTACATGCACGAGCATGTGTGTATGTGTATGTACGTGGGTGAGCATGTATGTGTGTGAGTGAGTGAGTGTGACTTTCAACCACTTATATAAACAACAACATTATTGGTGACTTTCTGAATCTATATATGTATGTACACATATCTCATTATAGCACTATTCATTCAAAATAGAAAGTATTTTTAAAAGAAATACTAAAATCAATTAATAAATACTAAAATCAGTTAATAAAAATGATAAGGTTATTTTTGTTAAAGCCCATCAACTTTATTGTTAAAACTTTTTTCTCAGATGACTGCTCTTTCAGTTTTGCAAAAGTCAGCTTCATACATCGATATACAGCTTCATACTAGATATAAAATTACACTGCCAGACAAACTATGTTTCTAAATTCTTCAGGTTTGAGCTTTAAACACTAGGTGACAGGTTCAGAAAGGATCAATATCATTGGTAAAGTTAATTTAACATTCAGGTTCTAATAGTTATATTAGTGGTATCTGGATTTTTCTTAAATTGGGTATCATGTTAAAATGAGCCAGACTTCCCTGAATATTTGTGAGAATCCAGAATGTTCAAAATTGATAAAAAATATAACTGCTAAAATTGCACTTGGCTTTCAGATTAGAGGTGAAGAGTGTGTGAAGCCAACTTCAGCTCTTTATACACAAATAACTTTGACTAGGACAACAATAGCATTTCTTGAAAGAACGACCTTAACAGAAGAGGAGAGACAGATGCCTACAGATCTCAGTTGCTGCTGCAGTAGCTGTGGATGCTCCCGCAACTGTAGGCAACACCCACATTTGTCTTTGCCCTTGCCACATTGCAGTTCCTCCTGCATGACTTGGCTTCTCCCTTTTCCTTTCTTTTCTATTGTTGAAAGTGTTATGGCTTTATTCCCTTCAACTCTGGCCAGCTGGGCAGCAAAATGAGGGTTTTTTTCTGCCTCACTTATTCTTGATGTTTTAAAACATACCTTTCATTGCTTTATAAATTGACTTCATATGACCTTGTATATAATTAAGAGGGTACCATTTGCGGAGATTGCACCATTAGAGGAATTTAAGAATTCTTATTCTTCTTGTTCTTCTCCATTTTACAACTGGATATTTAAGGTAGAGAATAAAGATAGACTTAACTTTTGGGGGGGTGATCTGAATATTCACCAGTACACACACACACACACATATACAAATATACATTACATACACATATATATTGGTTATTTTACATATACAGTGGAAACACCTAAAAAATATCAACATCATTTGTCAACGTAGCTTTATGATTATAAATCACAGTTAGCCATAAAAAGAATATTCATATTCTGAATAAAAGTTTATGTCTCCTTGTACTCCATCCAATACAAATGTGTAAAGTGAAGGATTTATACACTATTTGATGAAATGAAGATTACCTCTCACCTAAGGATGTAATATGTAATATTGCACTTATACATATGATTTTTCTTCTCTTAAAAGCATGAAAATGAGCCCAGCAGCAGTAGGTTGATGGATTTTATTGAAAAGCTCCAGAGAGGCACCCATGGCTGTTTGACCCTCACAACAAATCTCCCAGGATCACTTGCAGACCAGACAGGGAACTCTTATTACAGTAATAGAACTGTCCATTTTCTGGACAAAAGGATGAAAATATTAATCCCACAAAGAAAATTTTTAACAAAAAGCTAATACTTTGAAACTAGAAAGCTGTCTATCATCTACTAAAATAAGAAATAGAAATTATACCACCAACAACAAAATCTTTGTTTTTTAAGAATATTTGAGATCCATGTGTTAAAAAGTTTTTGAGTGATACTGCTTTCTCTAAACTTGAGTCTGATTATTTATCTTATAGGGCCATGATTTCAGATGTACATCCTTTCCCTCTCATATGCTGTCTTGGTCGAATTCTCAATAGTTTTCTTTGAAAATAATAGCGAAGATAATATTAAGGCTGGAGCTTAAGAATTCTATTGTTTGGGAGAGTCGGAAAGATAATGACATTGGCTTATAGAAAAGAACACGTAACAAGAAAAAATCCTCGCCGCCACACACACACACACACACACACACACACACACACACACACAAGCACTTATGTCAACTTCAGTTGCCAATGGTTCAAAAATGAATTTTTTCCTTCATAACTGAGTTCATGATTGTCACGGTATTTATTTGATATATGGAGGGGGATACTTAAAATATTCTGCAAAAGACACTGAAAGCCTTGAATATCCCAATCTGTTTCTAAATGGGCTGTCTGAAATGCTTCCATGTTTTCCACGAAAAACATCTCGAATGAATTTTTTGTAGAAAATCAAAATTACCCATTGAAGATGTGGATGGAAGTAGATATGCACTTTCCCAGTTTTTCCGATCATCATCAAAATATCTTAATCATTGTTTACGAGGGGAAAGTAAATAACTCATATTTATATGCCTAAGTCCTTGAGTAATTACATGATTTGGAAATGGAAATGGAAATCATGGGAAAGTGAGAATCTTGTCTTTATGTTCCCATATTCTTACAGGGTGGAAGCATGGCCCATCATTGTAAATATGAACAACTAACACCTCAGTTGACTGAGCCAGTGTTATGTCAGATGCCACTGCACATCCCGCACTGTGTTTGGAAATCTTTCTTGCATATGACAAGCTGCTATGCTATTTTAATTTTAAAGCATGTTTTCTACACTTCTCTTAATAAAGGAAAAATATGACTTTAAATTGAGGTTCATAATTTTGTCATTTGTTTCTCTCAGATAATGTCCGTTAGATATCAGCTTGGATTTGATTTACCAACAGAAAACTGAGTCAGAACTTTCTGTATCCAATTTTCCACTTATCCACATATTTAAAATTAATTTAAAAAGTTAAGCTCAATGTGAGTTTAAAATAACATGTAGAAATTAGTTCATATGCAGAAGTACCTCTCAGAACACATCATGAAAGAAGACAATGCTATGTATTGTTGTCGCTGCCAACAATGGTTCTGCGAAAAAGAAAATAAACTGATAAACTTTATCATTTTATGTCCACTGGAGATGCAGAAAACAAATAATCCAATCAGTTTTTAAGTATGTTTTTATTTTTACTTTATTTACTTAAAATGTACAGGTAAAGTTTAACAAAAATATGCTTTTGGAATTTTTATCTTAAAATATTTAGGTTGTTTTGATTGAATGAATAACTCCACACTCATGCCCATGATGGTGGCCCTGGTAGAACTAAACGGGTCATACAGCAACAACAAAAATGATAGGGAAGGGGAATTTTTTTAACAAGATAGGGTGAGGGTAGGAGGGTGGTAGGATAGCAAGTTTGGCCAGCGTATTACACACGTGTATGAAATTGATATATAAAATAAATTATTTAAAAAATAAAAATTCTATTCAAACGCTAAGGAAAAAAGACTCCATTGCCTCACCAAATTGATAAACTCACAGAAAACACTGGCTTTGGACAGTGCCTATTTATCATAAGATATTAAATATTATCCCTCAAGCCTGCTATTCATTATGTTACTAAGTTCAATTCTCTATGTTGCCTTTATTCTCTTATTCCATATTGTGACAGAGTGGCTATCAATATACCAGTAGGTTTACTCTTTGACAAGTTCAAATGCAATGCAAACAGGGGAAAAAGTACCTGCCTGGGGAGATACAGTAAGGATAGGTATGCCAAGTAAATAGGCAACCCATCTACAACTTCCAGGCATACTTGCAAGCTTAGGAATCCAAGACGGTGGGTTGATACTAGGAAAGAAACAACTAGTTCTGTAGGAGCTGTGGAAGGGCAGCATGGGCATCACAGGGAAGCAAAGGAGAGGTCACAGCATCTAAACCATAGCCTCCCTTAGAACCAGTTCCTATAAACTGTCATTCATGAACAAATGATAAAATAAAATGGTTCCGGAGTCTGAATACAGACACTTTGTACGCTAAGCATGTCCTTTACTATCGAGCTATGCCACATCCACTCATGATATTCCTAAACAGCGTTCTGGCAGTATCTAGTAAATGAAAGTAGAAGACAACAAAAGCGGTACTGAGGAATTTTTAAGTCAGGACTGAATATTGTCTAGGAAGGAAATGTGAAATGACTTGGAATAGGATAGTACCAGTAGATATTGATTAGAATAGTCATTAATTTTTTAAAGAGAGAATTGTAATCTTGACTAATGGCTAGACTGTTGATTGGAAAAGAATGAAATGTATCAAAGCAGACAGACTACTGTCCTTTCACAGAAACAGAAAAGACCAGAAAAGGACAAACCAGAAAGAGAAATCTGACAGAATGAACAGACATGCCACGGATTAGGGATCTAGACTCTTTCCTTCACGCCAGCAGGAAACTTCTTCGTTCACATTTGCCTGTGAATAAATTAATGTAAAAAAGAGCTTGGTATGTATATGTATACATAATCTTGATATTGAAGCCCAAGTTCTAAATCTACAATGCTAAGCAAAAATCCCAATCTTCAATCCAGTTCAGAACCTTTGAAACCTAACAATTTCTAATGTTTTTCTTTCTCACATAACTTTAGAAAAAAATTAGTTTTATTGTAGTAATTGTACATATTTGCGAGTAAGTTCTTTACAATTTGACATATGTATACAATGTGAAATGATCAAATCTGTAGAGTTAACAACTTAATTATTAATCCTTTCTTGACAGCTAGACTCTTTCAGAGGTATTTCACAGGTCATTATTACTCTTTTTTAAAAAATATTTGTTTTTATTTACTTATTATGTATACAATATTCTGTCTGCAGACCAGAAGAGGACACCAGACCTCATTGCAGATGGTTGTGAGCCACCATGTGGTTGCCGGGAATTGAACACAGGACCTTTGGAAGAGTGGGCAATGCTCTTAACCTCTGAGCCATCTTTCCAGCCCCACATTATTACTCTTTACTAACTACCTGTGTTTTACTCACAGTAGTGGTAATAAATACAGTGGCTTCTGTATAAGTAGGGCAAACAGATATTTGCAATTAAAGTTGTGAAGTGAAGAATTTGCCGAGTCAGCAAGCGCAGTTGACGTATAGGCCCCCATACTTGTTATTTTGAATCACTAGAACTAAAATATCTGACAGGAGCAACTGAGTTTTCCTCTGGATCACGATTTCAAGACTTCAATCCGTTATGGCAGGAAAGGAATGGCAGCATGATTGACTTGGTCCTTCATGGAAGGAGCTTGCATTTGTGAACTTTTCATATCACATGAACGAGGAGACAGAGGCCTCAGGCTGGAAACCGGGATAGTTATAATTTTCAAATTCTCTCTCCTACTGACTTCCTTCACCAGCAAGGCTTAATGAACTCTTAAAGGCTCCATACATTTCCAAATAGCTAGGAACCATGTGTTCACAATGTTAACCTGTTAAGAACATCTTAGATTCAAAATCTACTAGGCCCAAAGTATCTTCAAGAAAATTATGATCTGAAATTTTCCCCAGAATACTATTTTTTAAAGAAGCTTTAAAAAATCAAAGAAAGCTTGAGGGAGCTTTCACAAATATTCACAAATATTTCACAAATATTCACAAATATGAATATTTGTGACCATTCTTCTGAAAACCAAAGAAGTGTCTTCAAGGACAACCATTTCTTCTAAAGCACGTCTTTGCCATTCCTCTGTTCAACATTCACTGAATGCCAAGAATGCTGTATGGGGTGCTCCATCAAAAACTGAAAACACAAATAGACTCAATCATGACCTCCAAATAATTAGTGCTCTAGTAGAAAAGAAACACAATATGCGTTGTAGCTGTGATCAAGAAATTTTATGAGAATGGTATAAAGGGTTTGATGGAAAGAGAAAAGATAAATGCTAATTTATATTTTGATAATCATAGTAAGGCATCAAAGACTGACACCTTCCTGAAAAAGTAATCTATTTCTTAGAAGAACTTTCTTAGAAGTTACCTTGATAAACAAATAAAGTCAACAAAGGAAAATAACTCTACAGACCTTATTTTAGGCTAACACACACATACACACACATGCACACACACACAAGTATGCATGTATGTGCTCAACTGCACATGTGTAGCTGGGGGTACTGTGTGTATGTGTGCAATATCCAGGTCTGGAGACCAAAATACTGCAGAAGAGAGAAACTAGAGGGGATTCTCAGGACAGAATTTACCTGTTAAACCCCATAATATAGTTCTCATCCTAAATGCTAGGGGAGAAATCAAAAGATTTTTATGTTTAGGAAGAGCTTTATTTTCTCCTTTTATTTATTCATCTCTCATACAACACAGCCTCTTCTCCCTCCACTCCTCCCAAACCTCCTCAACCTACCCTCCCTCCATTCCTCCCTGGTTCCCCACCTACTGTCTCCCTGAGATCCACTGCTCCCCTGTTTCGCTTCAGAAAAGAGCAGGCCTCCCAGTCATATCAACAAAACACTGCATAACAAAATACAATAAGACTAGGCAAAAATACTTATATCAAGGCCAAGAAGGCAACCCAGTATGAGAAAAAAAGTCCAAAGAGCAGGCAAAAGAGTCAGAGACATTCCCACTTCCACTGTTAGGAGTACCACAAAAACCTCAAGTTAAACTACTACAGCAAAAGACCTGGCACAGACTCATGTAGGCTGTGTGATTGCCTCCTGTCTCTGTGAGTCTTTATCCCCTTATGTTGTAAACCCCTCTGAACAATCCTTCCTCCTTCCTTCTGTGGAGTTCCTCAAGCTCCACCTAATATTTGGCTGTGGATCTCTGTATCTGTTCCCACCAGCTGCTGGAGGAAGTCTCCCTGATGACATCTTGACTAGGCATTGATTCTATGAGGACAACAGAATATCATTAGGAATTATTGCTTTTCTTTTCTTGGAATTCATGTTTGGTTTTATCTTAGGCTTCTAAGTCATCCAGCTTCAACCAACATCTGGCTTGGGTCTCAAGTTAAACAGCCATTGGGGGGTCATTCCCATAATCTCTGAGCCACCGCAGCCCCATCACATCTTGCATCCAGGACAGGTGTGGACATTTTGGTTGGGTTAGTGTCCCAGCTCCACTGCTGGAAGCCTTGCCTGGTTACAGAGGATGGCCAGTTCAGGCTCTGTATCTAAAAGCAGGAGCCTTAAAAGTTGACATTCATCTGTGTGTAGAGTGATGGAAGTTTGTTTGAAGATGGTGAGGTGGACACTAGGCATTGTCTGGGTGCTATAGTCTGTCATATATTCTGAAGAAAGGGTCTTTATTAAAACAATAGAAGAGCTGATAAGAAGCTTCAATTGATGTGTTTGCTCTGCAACCATAAGAACCTAAGTTCAAAATCCCAGTAACCACATCAAAAGCTGGGTGAAATGTTTCAAAGCTGAGAAATGTGGAAGAGAGGATACCTGGGGCTTACTGGCAAATTGTCATAGCAAATCAATGGGCGCCAGGTTCAGTGAGAGATCTTGCCTTAGAAAAGAAGGTGGAGGGATGGAGAGACACCTCACAGTTAAGAAGTGGGACTGCTTTTGCAGAGGACCAGAGTTAGCTTCCAACTCCCATATCGGGTGACTCACAGCTCCAGTTGCAGGGAAATCCTACATATCTGGCCTCTGCAGGCATCTGCACATACCCTACCTCCCAGCTGAATATAAATAAATAACACACACATACAGAGAGAGAACATGTGCACATACATACACATGACATAAAACAGAAATAATACATATATAACACTCCCACACAAAAGCAAAAGGAAAGAACCAGATGCTGCCTACAAATCATGACATTTAAATGACTGTGTGCTCTTAGATTGTCAACAAGTGACCTGCTTAATAAAAAAATACAAATGAGTCTCTATCTCTTCTCTTATAAGTTATATATTTTCTGAGACTAACATTTGCAGTTCTAGATAACAGAATTCTTTTTTTTCCCCAGTGATGCTTGGTAAATTTATTGGAAATCATTTTAATTGAACACTTATGGATATATTTTGTGGTACTCGACTGCTTAAGCAAAACTATTTTTATTTATTTATTTATTTGTTTATTTATTTAATTGTCAGGCCAGTGTTCCTTTTACCTAGCTTTCAGAAGGCACTGGCAGAGGTATCAGTAGTTCAAGGCCTCAGCTACATAGCAAGTTCAAGGTCAGCCTCAACTACTTGAGCCCCTGCCTCAAAAAAGACAATCTTTCTTCTCAATCCCAAGGCCTTGGACCTAAAACTGTGTTCATTTTATAGAGGAAACGGTGATGTTGACACTTCTTGTTTGCTACAAGTTGTGGATGGCAGAACTCACAAATGGAACTTAACGGTGAAATCAAGGCGTCCACAGAGCTGAGTTTATTCTGGAGCAGAGCTGTAGGAACAACCTGGTTTTTGTTTGTTCAGGTGGTTAGTTGTTTTATTTTGTTTTTGTTTTTGATTGTTTTGTAATTGTTGCTGTTTTGAGTTTTGTTTTGTTGTTTGGCTTACCCAAATCCTACCACTGTTTTCCCCCCCTTTGGCACATGGTTCCTTCTTCCCTCATCACAATTCTGCTTCTATGGTGGTACTTTGTTTCCAGACTTTGATCTTCCTGTCTTTTTCTACAGATGGACTTTATACAGTTCCCACTTTAATTCATTCAGGAATGTAACAAATCACCTGATACTGTGTAACTTATAAATTAAATAAAATGGCTCCTCACACTTCCAGTGGCATAGATGATCATGACTGTCACATTTGACCTCCAGTGGCAGAGCTGGTCACGACTATGACATTTGACCTCCAGTGGCCGAGCTAGTGATGACTATCACATTTGACTTCCAGAGGCAGAAGTAGTCATGACTATCACATCTGACCTCCAGTGGCAGAGCTGGTCATGACTATGACATTTGACCTCCAGTGGCAGAAGTAGCCATGACTATCACATCTGACCTCCAGTGGCTTATCTAGTCATGACTACCACATTTGCAGATTTTGTATCTGGCAGGGATTGAGCTCAGATTCTGGAATGACCTGTTAAGCTCTGTCCTGATGCTGCAGCAGATGAAATAATAGAACGGATTTAAATTCTATTTCTGAGGATGGTGCTTTCATAGACTTGCATAGACAGTTCCATGAAACTCTATCCTTATCTTAGGATTCATGCATTCCAATCCTGGTAGTCCCACCCAGGAGATCCAAGACCATCTCAGTTGAAAACCTTTCCTTATGTCTGTGAAGTCTTCTTACCCTTTAAAGTTACAAACTGATACTTTCCACCACTGAGGTGTGAAAATCTTTGGAGATTCATTATTTTTACTACTGCATTCAACACCCATGAATTACTAGCAGCCTCCACCTCAACTTTGACATGGTTCAGTAGCTGAGTGGTGGCAGCCTTTAATCCCAGCACTTAGGAGGCAGAGGTAGGCAGATCTCTGTGTGCTCTAGACCAGCCTTGTCTACTGAGCCAGTTCCAGGACAGGCAGTGCTACACAGAGAAACTCTGTCTTCAAAGACCAAAAAAAGAAAAAAAGGAAAAAGAAAGAGAGAGAGAGAGAGAGAGAAAGAGAGAGAGAGAGAGAGAGAGAGAGAGAGAGAGAGAGAGAGAATTGATTCAGTGCTTTTGTCTACACAGACAAGAAGGAGAACCTACTGGTATTCTTCTACCCTACCTTAGACATAGGATTTTCTCCCTCATTGCTTTAGTATAGAAAAAAAAAGGGAAAACTGTTTTGACATATAGCACCCTTAAAAGATAGTTAAAGTTAAGTTACTATGCCAGAATATGCTTTACATGAAAAGATCTCTAATAGGTAAGCCAAAGACTGGAGTTAAGACATTTCGGTCATTGAGTATGAAATGACTATTTAGTAAGTAATAATAAACCATAAAATAATATTTTTTCTTATTTAAAAACAGTTTTTAAAAGCAAATCATGGCATTATCATCTAATCCTTTCACGAATACTTGGGCATATCCACGATTTCTGGCTTTTCTGCACCTGCTACATAGTGTAACAGAATGACTGAAAAATAAAGGTTTTCCAATTGTGAAAAACCCAGAATGAGCAAAAACACAGTGCTTAGTTTGCCAACACTCTACTCTAAACTTCCAGGACCTTTCTCCGCCTTTTTTATTCAGTCCTTTTTGAGAAAAAAAAGTTCTTAATTATGCTATCTGATTCTGCTCCTTTTACTCCTGACACATAATCAGAAAGGATTATTTGGACTATCTTAACCATGAAAGCAAAAAACACTACCAGCAATCCCCTAAGATTTTCTCATTCCTACTGAAGAAAAATATCAGATTTGGGTCTTAGCCTTTGGAAGTCATTTCTCTCCCTAAGCTCATGTTTATCTGAAAATAAATCTGTTTTGGCCATGTTGGCTGTGATAAATATGGAACAGGCTGTAGGTGATGTCGCCTGGCTAGTGCTCAGTGAGACTTAGGCTGGCCTCTGAGTCTTCTTCTTTGCTGAATCAGGAACTCAAATCTTTAGGGCTTTCTTAGGGAGGGTGTAATTTTGTTTATTTTCTTCCTTATAGAATGATTTTTTTCCTCCTTTTTTCATCTTCTAGAGAGAGATGAAGCGAGGTTTGTCATTTTTGTTCCCTTGGATAAGAACTTTGGACTGATATCCTGCTCCTCCCCTCACCCGGGCTTCTCTTCTATGCATCTGCAAACACAGACTTCAAAGGACAGGCACCAGATTTTGCTAGTGCTGCTGCCAGTGTTAGCATACAACGAATACTAAAACTAAGAAATTGTATCTGCTTAAGGGTTTGAAGAACGTATAATGTTTTCCCTAGTAGATCATAGTTGCTGATAACTGCTTTCTTTTCCACACAAATTTTGACACATATAGGAATATAAAAGTACAGATACTCTTAATGAAATTTTGTAAATGATAATGAAGGATTGGAAAGAATTTACGCATAGCATGGGTAAGTCTGTGAATGAAATAACCCTGGAGTTGATCAAAATCAAAACCCAGCAACTCATTGCTTTAAATTTGGAATTAAGCACTAGTAATTCCAAGTGGATAACTTTAACTTTAACCATTCTTTACAAGGAATGACTATCTCTGTGACTCTAAGTTAATTATGGAAACTTTTTATTCTTCTACAGTTGTGGCATGAAAATAAAATTATGAACATTTTTGTGATCTAGTAAGTCTTCTCAAATCTGATAATCATAGGAATTTCTTCCACCCTTCCCTATGACTGCATTCTTTTCATTATTTCTGTCTTAGAGTTTGAACAAAAGATATTGCACAAATGTGTATGTACATGCACACACACAAAACTCTAAGCTAGTGTTAGACTAAATTGTTAACTAAGTGAATTTAGTTGACTACTAAGGTAAAAACCATGTAATAGCTCTTATCATAAAGAAATGTAGTTCTCTGTTAGCAATTGTTTTAAATTAAGGCAATGCATAGCCAGTTTGGTAGCTGAAACTTGTGGGGAGTTAAATTCTTTCTTGTTCTGTTATCTTAAACATGTAAGCTCCATTTTGTTATTCAAATGTCTTCTCTAGTGGACAGAAGAGAAGAACAGGGGAATGCACAGAAATTATACTATAAACGAGTGACTAGGAAGTTCTTTATACTACTTCCTCTTTACTCCCAACTGACCACATCTACCTGCAAAAGAGAGTGGAAATAATGCTCTTCAGCATAAGTCCTGCTAAAATTAGACTGTCTATTAATAAAAGAGATCAAGAAAAATGAACATTATTACTCAGCCGTCGACCCTACATATACACTAACATTGCCTAAACATGCTTTCAAGTTATTGTATGTAGGAGACCCAAGGATAGGAACACACGAACAATGTTTCTATCATTGCCTTGGTAGCTTTCATAAACACTCCCTTTTTTCTTAGTTTCTCCCTCCCTTCTTCTTCTTCACCCCTTTTATCTCAATTCTTATATTTAACTAATTTACTAACTTCTATATATTGATTATTGTGCTACACAGTGGAAATCAATGTTGACAAGGTTGTTTTATCTCGTGGGGATGAAAGCAAGAAATCTGCATAACTTGGCTTCATTTTAATAATATTCTACAATAAGGCAGGACAAAGAGTGTGTAAGATATTTATAAAACATCAGTAACAAGTCACATTTGAATTTGATTGAGATAGAGGAGTTGCTGATTGGACCTGGTCCTGTTTGGTTTTCACTCTCCTGAGATCCAGCTCTATCGGTAAGCATTAACAGCCAGATCAGTGAAAACTGGAATTGAAGACCTCAATACTATTCACTGGATTCACAGTCAGCCTCCATCTAAGGAAAAATGACATCTGTACTCCCTCCAAATGGTGAGTATCATGTGACTTGCTACGATAAAGATACATGTGCAGAATAGAGAAGTGTCCCCCACGGAGCACTTGCTCTGTCTTCGCAGCAGTGATAGTCAACACAAACCTTGTGTAGCTCTCAAATGCAGGTCAGCTACCCTGCAGAGCTGCCCATACTTAAAGCATATCCCCAGAGAAATAAATCCTTACAGCTTTAAGGCACAGAGATTTGGGGGCTGTTGGTTAAGCAAAGGCTTTCAGCCTCCTGTCACTCATACATCAGGAAAACCATTCTTAAGCTGCCCACTTTTCTCCCATGCTCTGGCTTCATGTCTGTGCTCTTTTCTTTAACAGCAGGGTAATATCACTAGAACAGGATTAGAAGTAGAACCCAAGAATGATGTAAATGGTCCTCAATGAGACTCTTAATTATGTTTGAGTATCAAAATTTTTTTACACAGAAGGGACATTTATTATTGTTTGTACATCTCACAGTGGTTCATTTTAGATTGGTCGGGCTGCAGTGATTCTTCTAAACATCAGAAAGATTTTGTCTATTCAATAAAAACGGAGTACAATGTAATCACTCAAAATGCAATATTGCTTCAAAAGTGAGATATCAAAAGAGATGAAACTTAGTAAGATAGGCATTCCATATTTATATAGTTTGACAATCATTACATAACGAAATCTACTAAAGGAGCTAATGTAGTTGGTATTATCACCCTGAAAGAGTTTCTATTTACCTACATAGACCTTAAGAATTCAACAAGGTGAATTTGTATAATCTTTAGTCTGGCAGGAAGGTATCTTGAGTAGAAAAGCAGTGGGAACATATGGTTTTGGAACTGGATCCAAGAAACTGACTCTATCTGGTAATGACACTAAGGAACATGCTAGGATGTCTGAATTCCTTGACTCTAGTGAGTAAGTAAAGACAAAAAGTCCTGGGATCTGACATGAGAGGTCAAAAGGTTAGAGAAACAGTAGGGAAGAAAAATGATAAAGAAGACCTGAAATGTCCTTTGCTGGGTCTGACAATGTCATGGAGTTGCTTGGTGTTACTTAATAATCCAAGGTTCCTTAACAGAAGAAACAACATTTTCTCACAGTCTCTTGCAGTACTGAAAATATAATACTTATATATGTTTTGCATTTTAAAAGTCTATTATACTTTCTTGTATGTTAGTATCTTTACCAAACCAATTAAAATTTTCTGCTGGAAACTTATAAAAAAAAAAAGTCTGACTTCAACTACCAGCAAACTCTTTTAGAACTGTATAGATAAAGAGATAATCCTTCTTCTTTTTTATTTTATGTGTCTGGGTGATTTACCTGTGTGTATGTCTGTGAATCACATGCATGTCTGATGTGTGGGCAGTTACAAGAAGGTTCTATATTGCCAGAACTGGAATTGCAGGCAATTATGAACTTTCATATGAGTGCTGGGTACTGAAAGTTCAGGTCTTCTGGAAAAGTAATCATTGCTCTTAAGCACAGCCATTGCTCTAGTCCTTTAATCTTTCTTTAATATAAAAAATATTTACAAATATTATGTCTTTATTATGCTTTTGTGCCCATTGGTTAGAAAAACTAAGATATATATATATATATATATATATATATATACACACACACTTATATATACTTGTATATGATTATCACTGTTATTAACCATATAATTTTAAATATTCATGGTTAACAAACAATACAATATAGTGAATTATAAAATATAGGAATGAAAGAACATAAATATGCCAAATTTAAGATAGCTCTTGGTGTAGGAGTGAAGTTGATAGTAATGAGGGTGATGCTGGGAAAAAGAACCACTTAATTTAAGTTTTATAAAATTTTATTCCTTAACCTGGACCGAGGTTGGGTACATGAATTTTGTAGTAATATTCTTTATACCATTTGAGTACTTAAAACCATTCATGATCATTTTTAAATCTCAAATAACTTATCTTTCATTCTCTTTCAATTTTTTTCAAATCTAAAGGAATATTTTTCAAAAACATTGAGATAGAGAATCATTTTTTAGATAATTTGCTGCCTTCTTTTCATTTTGCTTTTGTGATTGCATCTATTTTTTCTTAATGCTTTCAGTTGCTTCTAGATCCATCAAATAAATTTTGGTACAAGTGTATTAGTATTATTTTATTGCTAACTCTGAAGAAAATTATTTTATTTTCTTATAGTAAAACAGAGATCCTCTGGGATGAATTTGATAAGACTGTGTACTTAGTTTATGTGGATGTTTTGGAGGAAATTAGTGATTGAAGATTTGAGGGCACAAATGTCTAAATAACTGCAGTAACTTTCTTTGCCATTATAGATAAAGACTGATATGACGAGCTTAGAGAACGTGGTGTCCATTTCCGTTCCACTGTTATCATCACAGAATCTCCCCTCATCAGCTGAGAAGACATATAATAGGCTATGTTTTCTGATGGCAGAGATTACTCCTGTTGAAATTGTCCTGTGGGCTGAGATAAGTGGGTCATGCTTTGAATATTTATGAAAACTGTGTGCAGATATGGGAAACTTAAGGGTATTTTCTTGTATTAAATCGTGATTTATACTATCTCGTTGTCAATATGAAGAAATGACCTGTTATCTCCATCTGACATTGTTTGTTTCTCACTGCAACTCCAACTTGCTCTGCTTACCCGCGTTTCACCCTCACTGTGCACACCTCTCCAGATTGAGGGCTTTCTTTTTGAAAGGAGGGAGGGCTTGTCTGAGAGTCACAGGTCGTGTCAGATGTCAGGCCATCTTCTTGACTCATCTGGGAGCAAAGCATCCACATTTGCATCGTGACCTTTGAAAAGTCAAACAGAGAAGGTGATATGAGGGTCACTTCTTAAGCCCAGATAATGAACTGATTATCCCCCAAAGCCTGGTGGTCTGAATAACAATGAAGAGAGGAAAGTTCACAGTAAATCCTGAGGGGGGAAATAAATCCCTTAAGTGGCATTTTTAATAAACCAATTGTATATTACAATTAGTATTTTAATCTTGTTTCTGGGATACCCAATGCCACGAGATCAAATTGTTGCCATAAAGAGTACCAGTGTATTTAAACTTAAATTTTCTCATTATTCTTGGACTGCCCCATCTTCTTCTATCTATATGTCTCTCTCTCTCTCTGTCTCTCTGTCTCTCTCTCTCTCAGAGGCTATTAAGATATGACAAAGATTTTCCAGATTACTTATAGGATAAAACTTTGCACATATATTCAGTTAAGCTCCATTTGTTCTCTAAGGTTAACTGGTATATAAATGTAAAAATATAAGAATATTGATATTATTATTTTCCACCCATGTAATTTCAATACAAGCCTCTGGTATAGCTTTAGATTGGTATTATCTTAATTGGTTACAAAGGAAATGAAGTGCCATTTGTATAATGCCAACACATTAATCCTCAGTCTCAGAACAAATTCAAAATAAGGAGAAATGGGATACCTGGAAGTTTTAGGTTCAGCTGGCAAACTCAAGTTTTGAGCTCATCTGTGCCTCTAGGGCTGTTGAAGGTAATCTGAACTAGAGACACTGGTCTATGATGGAACTGCTTTCTACGTGTTTACCTGTGTGAAGGAGATGTTCCTTGACTGAATAAATAATTGGTGCATATTGACAACATAGCTGACTATTTTCTATATATTTTCTTTGCAAGTATATGCTAATTTTTCCAGTGACTCTTTCAAATATTGATCAGTTTGGTAAATTGCATGATCGGTGAGTGATTCACATAATTGAAATCTGTGTTGCAAATCCTATTCTTTGAATAAAAGTTATTATGACACTTGTGATTTCCTGGTATTATAATTGTTTTAGAGTAAAATAAAGAGGATAATAAAATGACAGTAGTTTTACCATGGTGATAAAATGGATTAATTCTCCTTGTAAAGCTATGCTAGTCCATAATGTCTATTTTATCTGAGTCTTTTCAGATGTTTTTGGAGTTCTCTCACTATGCCTTGGGTATGTTTCCATGTTAAAATGACCTAAAGAAAGCAGTCTCTGGGTCAAAGCATTTATTTTAGCGCACAGATTGATGCTGTTGTCCATTTGTCAGGGAAGTATGAGATGATGGGCCTCATTCATGTTCACACAGGAAACAAAGCCTGACAGATGTTTGTGCTCAATCAACTTGCACCTG
Source organism: Myodes glareolus (assembly GCF_982192425.1). Classification (NCBI taxonomy): domain Eukaryota; kingdom Metazoa; phylum Chordata; class Mammalia; order Rodentia; family Cricetidae; genus Myodes; species Myodes glareolus. The sequence goes on from NC_142026.1 coordinate 10,440,667, forward strand.
CTTACCCTGTCTGGGACTCCAGTTTTGAGAATGATGTCACCCACTGTGGAATAGAGTATCTTCTCACTCCGATCTGTACAACCAAGATAACTCCTCCCAGGCGTGCCCAAAGACTTGTATCTTCGGAGCTGACAATATAATTATCACATTGTGCTTTGTCTGTTGTGCATTCCAATTTGGATTCTTTCTGGTGGTGTCATTTTTGAACTGACAGTGTCCATTCACATATAAATAATAACCTTTCAAGTATTTTTTTTATTTTGTATAATGTATTGAAATTCAAGAAATGTAGGTTGAAAATTGCAATCAGTTTGTCCTCAATTATTATTTTCTGTTATCAAAACTAGATATTTTTCTCACATAATATACCTTGATTATGTTTTCCCCTCTCTCTACTCCTACCAGTTCCTCCCCACCCTCCCATTTGGATTTACTTCCTTGCTGTCTCTCCTTAGAAAACAAATAGGCTTCTAAGGGATATAATAATACAAAACAAAAAGCTAAAATATCAGAATAGGACAAAAATAAAACACACACACACACACACACACACACACACACACACACACAAGAAAACAAACAGTAGAAAAAAAAAGCCCAAGAAAAGATGTAAGAAATAGATATAGATGTAGAGACCCACTCTGTCACACACTCAGGAATTCCAGAAAAATGCCGAACTGGAAGCAATAATATATACACAAAGGATCTGTAGGATAAAGAGAGAGAAGAAAAAAATAAAATTAAAATAAACACTAAGATAAAATAAAATAAAAAACGAGAAGTCCTTTTCTGACATTATGAAACAAGGAACCTCCAAAGATGCTGTTGTGTTTGTTTTCTGTTGGCAGTCTACTACTGTACATTCAGTCTGCCCTTAAGAGTAGTTTGTTTCCCCAGTGAGATTCCCATGTAGAAAACTAAATTTTCATTTGTAAGTAATAAGCTTTGCAAGTTTTAATAAAGATCCTAACCTGTACCAAATGATTTTATTACCAGTATACTATACTGGTCCTGAAATGGAGTCAAAGTCTCTCCTTCCATTCTCTTTCATGCAAATTGAATCAATACTCACTTAATAAATTGGGTAGAAAATTGCTTTTCCTCACCTACTCCTTCCCTCAGGACCCAACAAGTCACCTAGTACTCTCTCTTCAGTGAAGATACATTTTCTGATGCTGCGTACTGCTCTGCATTACAATAACCACTACATTAATTTTCTCCCTGACTACATTCTAATCAGGTAGTCCTTTTAATATATCCTCAACTCTGTGTTCAGAATTGATTTTTCTGCATATTTCAAATCACCATTTTCTGAGTAAATCCAATTGGTTATTTTTGCTGGATTCTTGCTCCATGAGAACAATTTTAAGATCCACAGCATGTTGTGACCATTCCATCCGTGCTTGTCAGACTCCCTTCCTGTGAATTTTCTCTTTATTGTGCCATTGTCTGCAGTGTCCCTGTCATAAAGAATACCTTCTCCACTGTTCCTCTGCTAAAGAATACCTTCTCACATTTTTTTTTCCCAGACTAAGTCTGTGGACAAAATTAACTGTTCTTCTTTTTTTTTTTTTTAATCAATGTCCCTATTTTCTCTTGGAGATTGTTTAGTCAACTGTAATGATCATTATTCCAAATTTCCAATTAAACAATCTTAACAATATTCCACTGCCGATGGCCATGTCAGAGGAGCAGCAGGTGGCAACTGAAGTTCATCATGTCGGCCGAACTGAAGACAGTTCTCTAATAGGTGAATCTCATTTAGCCTAGGCCATGGGACTACAGACTCCAGAATGTCTTTTGTTTCTGCTGTGCCTTTACATACTTGTTACTACAATATTCCTCTGAGTGAATGTGGGGAAATCTCCATTGCCTGTAACATAGTGTGATTATCTCTATGTTTATCTCTATGTTTATCTCTATCTTGTTCTATTGAGCCTCTTAATCTATGGAGTGTCAAGAAGACTACCCCTCCCTAAGGTATACTGTCTAATTTATAATTATAATGATAGCCTTTAAAGAGTTTTAATGAATTAGAACAATTAAAAGGATACGTTTCACAGCAAGGACTTGTTAGTTTCACCCAAGGAGCTGCATAGATTGTAGTTCAATTTAATAATTAACAACTGAGTTCCAGTAGGCCAGCTAGTTTAAATTCTTTAACCTTAATGTTGGGAGATGTGGTCACAGGTTTTTGTTGAAACAAAACTTTGAAAATAACAAAATTCGAGTAAGATGTTTTTGTGAAGTAGCTTTAAGGTGAAAAAAATGTAAGAAGGCAATCTAAAGTTTTAAAAAAGGCACATGTTGAATGTGGTGCTTGTTAGGATCAGGGAACAAGGACAAAGCAGCCCAATTATCATTGGCTGAAGTATCTTTCTTGCTAGGATTGGTTGATGACCAAAAGTAATGATTAGTTCCTTATACCCATTTCTATTATCTTATTATTTTATATCTCCTGATATTAAAAAGCCTATTAATGAATGGGTATGTACCCTAAAGTACAGATTTAAAGTAGAGCTGACTGACTAATTCTTTTTCACATATAAAAGTTCAGGTTTTTTATTTCTCTAAGATTCCTTATAAGATTATCTTTCAAGATAAATAATAAACTAATTGGTCCTTTTTTGTAACTACAAAATGCAACCCGCCAGCATACCTTGCTTGCCCATATAATTAATCAATAGCAAGTTGCTTGGGTATGAAAGTAAGTGAGCTCATTGGATATATATAATTTTTAACCTGTAGTGCATAAAGTGTTTAATCAAGTAAGAGTAAGGAAAACATGCTGTTTTTTACTGCTTGTTTTGTGTTCATTGTAATTACTCACTTGAAAAACAGAACATAACCATATGGTAATTCTTATAAAACCTTAAAAATTTGGGGGGGAGTATATAAGCTGTAGAGGAAAAGTTTACAGTAGAAAGAACAGAGAGAAAATGGAGAATAAAGAAGGAAGTCATCTAGAGAACATGTGAGTATCTTTTTTTCCTTACCCCCCCTCGGACAGAAAAGTCTTAGCTTACACAGACTCTGTGGATTCCTTTCCAGGCCCTATGCTGCTAGAGACTTGTCCCCCAAACACAGCATTCCACAAATTGCAGTCATGTATTTCACTATCTCTTAATTAAATCATTCATTGTTCTTCTATTATAATTCATTTTTGAATTTGTGGATTATGTAGAAATTTGGATATATATTACTTACTTGCTAAATGTTTCAAATTCCAGTTTTAGAAATAACTTCTAGCTTAGTTTCCTGACCAGAAAGTGTACTGTGAATTATTTTAGCCTTTAGCAACATCAAGTACATTTTCTTTGAATTCTGTGTTAAGTTGAGAAGAACGCTCATGTCTGTCAAGTTAAAGGTAACATTGCAGGCATTCCATTAGCTCAGTTTAATTGGTTGTTTTGCTTATGTCTTCAGAGCCTACTTCTCGTGTCATAGCTATGGGAAGATATTTACTAAAGTAACATGCTATGTTCATTTATTTGCCAAACTACCTCATTTATTGCTATTTAGTTTATACGTTTAAAGGATATATTAAATGGAAAAGTTAGAAATGTTTTTTATCTGAAAATGCACTTGTTGCTATGTTAGTACAGAGAAACCAGAAATCTTTTGATTTTTCTTTACAACCTGTGCTTTTTCTGTTATTTTACATTGGAGATTTTGGGTTTATTTTTATTAATGCTTAGAAGTTGCATGTAGTTCCAGCTCTGTCCTCAACGTAGCCTGACAACCTGTGTGTTTTAATCTGAATATTTATACTGCTTATAGTTTTTATAATTATGGCTATATAATGTTTATATCTACAGTCTAGATTATTTTTCTGTACTTTTGAGCCTTCTTTTTGATTACTGTAATTCAACTGTCTTCTTGATTAACTTGTTGGATTTATACCTTCTGTCCCAGCACTGTTCCATTGCTGTGAAGAGACACCATGACTGCTGCAACTCTTATGAAAGAGAGCATTTAAATGGGGACACGCTCACAGTTTCAGAGGTTTCGTCTATAATCGTCATGGCGGAGAGCATGGTGTCACACGTGGTACTGGAGTAGTAGCTGAGTGCTACATCCTTATCCACAGGCCGAAAGGGTGGAAAGAATTCCAAAAGAATGGAAGCCCTGGGCTGGGCGTGCACTTTTGTAAGCATCAATACCACTCCCAGTGACTCACTTTCTTCAACAAGGCCACAGGTCCCAACCCTTCTAATCTTATCAGAGAGTTCTACTCTTTGGTGACTAAGCATTAAAATATGTGAGACTATGGGGACATTCATATTCAAATCACCACAGTTAGTGAGTGTCTGGACCTCTATTTGCTATTACCTCAGTTTTGCAGGTTTGGAAGCCTCTGGATTGTACTTGAAGGTTAGTCCTGGGATCCTACAGTGCTGACTTGTGACTGAGGTATCATTAGTGACAGTAGCTCAGTTAGGGCAGGTTCAGCTTCTGAACACAGAAACAAAAGAGCAAGAAGGCTTTAACTGAAGTTCTTCAGATGTTCAGGTTAGAGTTCCAAAAAGAAATGGAAGTTAGAGTTATTAACAGGGTACTTAGATCTTCAGGGTAGGTCTTCAGCTGACTGCTAAAGTCCCATTGGGTAGGGGCAAGTGAAGTCTTCCTTAGAATGTGCCCTGTGGACTCTACATTCAGGTTCTCAGAAGATGAAGGCTTGGGTTATAGGGGATGGGGTTTTGGTGGAGATATGAAGTTTCAAAGGATAGGAATCTAGGAAGTTAAAGGAATCAGGCAGGGGAAATTTGTGGCATGTACACAAGGATCAATGTGCCAGTCCTTAGAAGGCAAAGGCTGGAGTCGTGAGGTAGGGTAGTGCTACGTGCAGAATATGTACATGGCTTGACTCAGTGTGAATGTCCTTGGCAGCAGGTTATCCTTGTGGAGGAATCTTATACAAATCTTAAGTATTATTTCTAACTTTTATAGAAAGGAATACCTTAAAAGTCTTGTATATATTCAATTCTTGATCCTGTATAGGAAGTCCTCATTTCCCTGGTCTCCAATTGTACTTTATAACCCATCATTACTCAAGCGAATAGAGTTCTCAAAAGAACCTGTACAAAACACTCATCACTGTTGCCTTCCGGTTGCCTTTCTTGAGTTTGTCCCATATTATTAAAGCATTAGTTGTATGCTTAGGAGAATATTTGGGACATCTGATATAATATTTCTAGGTACCACTATAACCAAAGATTTTACAGGACTTCTGTTTTTATTAAGTGTTGTAAGAATGAATGTTACAACAATGCATTCTCTGTAATAATTTATTACTGGCATTTAATATTTACATTTTTATTTTCAGTTCTCAGAACTGTCTCTTTCAGTTTACTACAACAAATTTCCTAAGGGCAGAACTGATAAAATTCATCAATTTATTCAGAATGTAGCATGTTTCTTATTCATACACAAAAAATGTAATAAATGATTTTTGGGTGAATTTCTCCTCTCTTTAGATCCATCTTATGCTAATGTATTAAATTATAATATTAAAAATAAGAGTCACCATCATTTCATTGTGAAGACACATCAATATTTTTATATTACTAGCAGTTTTCAGATAACCAGCATATACTTACTTGATATAGTCACCATTTTTATAATACCAATTATATATATATACATATATATACACACACACAATTATTACGTTGGATCAGTGGCTTATGATAACAGAATATATGAGTATTGGTATATGACAATATCAAAGAAAACTGGTGATATATATGTAATTCTTAACCTACCTCAGTTATTTTAATAAACCTCAAAGGAAACATTCATTAGTTTGTCATTTGCTCAAATTACTTGAAACTATATAAAAGAACAAAGGGTCTAAAGTGATGAGTTGGAGTGGTACAAGGAATACACCTACCACAGGGCAGTACTAAATTCTGGTAATGCCTGTGGTCTCTTAGTGAATGAAAGCAAACAGCATGTGATGGTTGAAAGAATTTTCTTGCTAACTCTGATACATTTTAGTACTCTGAACTGCTTTCCACATCACCAACTGAGAATAAAAATTACTAGGAAAGAGACAACTCTTCTCTTCCACTGTAGCTTCCAATCTGTACATTGCTTTGAAGACTGAAAATATTGTTGCCTGCAGTGCTAGTTCCTTAAGTAAGAAGAAGGCCAGATGAAGTGATGCAGAAAGATCCTCAAGTTATGTTACCCATCAGTGGCAGCTTGTGTTCATATTCTTACCTGGAAATCTCAGAGTGGATGATGAAAAACCACTATGAACCATTTCATAGTGTTCTGAGCCTAGACGTGATAGTAGGAGAGACATCTGTTTCCTCATATTTTAAGTCAGGATGCATTAGATTTACCTATATTATGTTCTTCACTCTATCCCATCCATGATGAGAAAATGTTTCTTACTTGAACGACCTGGTCACCAGCAAAGCTTTGTATGTGAAAATTAAATATACATATAGTTATAACAGAAGGAGTGGATCAAAATATTCTATGTAAGATCTTTTCAGTGACATATTCAGACTTGACTTTCATGAAAAGTCAATTATTAACCAAGACTGCACTATTTTTTGAAAGGTTATCACATTTCCTCTTATGGAAGACCAAGTGTTTCTAAAGGGACAGTGTACTGATGTGCATCTAATACCTAATTCTTCTACTAGGACTGTATTGGTTGCTTTTCTGTTACTGTGAATTAGTTAAGATAGGTCTTGATCCTTATTAAGAGTAGAGAATGAAGCTAAGACATATGAAAAAATCAAGTGTATGTATAATTGACAAATTCGTTAACAACTGCTTTTGAAAATAAACTTTGCTTAAAATTGTTTGACAGATATTTCTATAACACCATGTTCCATTTGTGATGGTTTCCCAAATAAGCAAAAATAAGATGCCTACTGTCCCACACTCACTATAAAGAGTAGGGTATAGCAGTATACAAATAGAATTCTTCAAATTTAGCAGCAGTATGCACTATTTCAATTTAATTAGCATGATAATTATTAGTACAGGATTCTCTTAAAGAAAATGTTTCGAAGACACAGGTATTATCTACTTAAATGTAATATTTTAAATGCAAAAAATAAAATTGTGTGCAAGATTATAAAGCAGATATATGTCCTGTTTCTCTAGCTCTTTTGTATTTGTGATGTGTGTGTTCAACATGCAGATGAGTGCATGGGTGTCTGCAAAACACATGCACATCCAGAGGCTAGAGGAGGACTTCTACTGCCTTCTGTCTTTCTCTGCTTCTTGCTTTGAGACAGGTTCTTTCATTGAACTAGAAGCTTGCTATTTTGGCAAATCTGACTTCACAGCAAGCGTTTGAAATCAGCTTCTCTGCCACGCCAGTATTGGGGTTACAGGCATACACAGTCATTTCTCATTTTATGACAGTGCTCAATGTTAATTATTTTCTCTTAGATGAACCTCTCTGCCGACGTAAATAATTCCAACCAGACTGAATTGAAGACACTCCTGTTTAATGCAATATTCCCAGGTGGCTCCAGGAAAGCATGAAGAGGGAAAGAGAGAGAAGGGAAGACCATGTAAAACCTGGAAACCACATGTTCATTCTCTGGGGGGTAGCTTAAATAGCCTGTGGGAGTGGTCTTGACCTTCCCTGGGGAGCAGTCACTGTCTGGTGGGCTTTCTCAGGTGGAGTTTAGACTGAGGCAACATTCAGGGGAGGGGACTTATGCCAGGAGCTGAGGTGAAGCCCTCCAGCTAAACGATCTGGACTTTTTGTACAAAGGGGTGGTAAGGAGCTGAGGTGATGCTTTCAACCAAACATTTCAGGATATTTGGATAAAGGGGTGTCAGTGACATGAAGTGAAGCCCCTCAACCAAGCATGTTAGACTCCTTGGATAAAGGGGTGCCAACTCAAGTCTGGCTGCTTCCTGTGGGCATGGGGGCAACATAGGAGAGGGGAGAGCTGGGAGTTGGTGTGATCATGCTCAGCAAGAGGGGTGGCTGGACTAGCATCCAGTTTCCTGTCATCCTAGAGACTTCAGGCAGCTATTTCTTGAGAGAGATGATGTAGGAATAAGGCCGCTAGTTACTTTCCAGCTGCTTAGTTCTGAAATAATCACACAGAAACTGTATTATTTAAATCACTGCTTGGCCCATTAGCTCTAACTTCTTATTGGCTAACTCTTACATTTTAATTTAACCCATTTATAGTAATCTATATATCGTTACATGGCTGTGGCTTACCAGCAAGATTCCAACTGGAGTCTGTCTCTGGTGGGGCTACATGGCTTTTCTCTGAATCTAACCTTCCTTCTCCCAGCATTCCATTTAGTTTTCCCTGCCTAGCTCGGTTTTTATATACTTCTGCTGTAGGCCCAAAGCAGTTCCTTTATTTATCAATGATAATCATAGCATACAGAGGGGAATCCCATATCAAGATGAGAAGGCAAGTGGTTAGGAGAAAAATATATTTTTATTTTTGGCCCTATGAATGGGACTAGCCATGGGAAGAGTCATTAACTGCCAGAAAGAATGGGACAGAGAAATGCCCTGGTTGTGCAGGTGAGACTCGACTTATAAGTGGGACACAATAGCAGATAAAACCAGATTTTAGTTGGTAGGTGTCCTTGATCCAGGACAAGGGTTGGTACCAATGGTGAAGTCCTAGGAGCTGGTACAGGTGTTGGCGTTGTTTGGAGAGCACTTTATAAGTTGGTCTTGGCCCAGATAGCAGAAGTAACCTGTAGAATATGCTTGAAAATGGGTGGGAATAAAACAAGCTCTGGAGACTGTTAATTTTTACCAGACCTGATGGTTGATACAGCAGCAGAACTTTCCCCCAGGATTCTGTAGGTATCTGTAAGACAACTGGAATAGAGTTACGTCTTGGTGTCATACCTTTAGGTTAAAAGGTATAAACATTTCAGAAGACAATTAAAGGGAATTGAAAACTCTGAACTGCTGAAGATACACCTGAAACCTGTTAGTCCTCAACTATGAACCCTGTTAAAGAAGCACACCTGTCTGTATTTTAGCAGAAAACTTAACAAATGAAGTAATGAGCTACCAGCTCCTCAAGTCATCAAATGCCATTAGACAGCTCTAGGGATAAATGAGGAGAAATGAGACAGCTTTTTTTTTAATCTAAGCAGGCAATCCCAAGTCTCTCCTAAGTCATTTGAGAACACCAGCCTAGAAGCAGTGCTTGCCATTTGCTGCTGAGTACAAGAGGCCTGAAGATTTTTCTTGTGGAGGGAAGATTTAGTCTACCTGTCTTGGCAAGATGAGAAGATCACTTCTCCAGATGGCATCCAGGAAACTGAAGAGGTGGAGGACCACTTTTTGCTGTGTGGGTGGCTTTGCCATACCCAAATGCAAGTCTCAAGGTAGAAGATCTTTTGTAACCATGAATCTTCTTGGAGGAACTATAGGATGCACAAGAGCTGGTATGTCTCTGTGTTAGAAGCTCTTTTGTTAAATGCCATACCCTCAGGCCTGTAAAGGCACTTGAGAACTGGGCACCATTACCTGTTATATTTACACTAGACATATAAGCTAAATTTAGGCAAGTATTTTATCCAATTTGTTACACCTTACCAATACTAGTAAATGTATGATTAAAAGGAATGTTTCAATAAGTCAGAGAATATCAGCACATGTGGGGTCAAAATAGAGGTTGACCACATGTTTGTATTTTTCCAGAGCTGTTGTAATCTGTAGCTATAAGTTTTACAGATCTTAAAACATACACAAATACACTCAGAGAAATAAAACAAGCATACTGTAAAATCAAACACACATACTCACAGAGACATAAAGCAAGCATACTGTGAAAAATGTACCCACATGATCACATAGACATAAAGCTAAAGACCAGATTAGCAGATGCTGCAATAGAGAACAAAAACAAAGAAGGAACACCTATAGAGGTTTTATTTTATTTATTTATTCATTAAAAATTTCCATCTCCTCCCATTTCCCTCCCACTCCCCCCACTTCCCCTCCCCCTCCCTCTCCAGTCTTAAGAGCAGTCAGGGTTCCCTGCCCTGTGGGAAGTCCAAGATCCTCCCCCATCCATCCAGGTCTAGGAAGGTAGACATCCAGACAGACTAGGCTCCCACAAAGCCAGTACATGCAGTAGAATCAAAACCCAGTGCCATTGTTATTGGCTTCTCAGTCAGCCCTCATTGTCAGCCACATGTCAGCAGTAGCATGGACTGACTTTGTGGGAGCCCGGTTTGTTTGGATGCTCACCTTTATAGACCTGGATGGAGGGGGGAGGACCTTGGACTCCCCATGGTGCAGGGAACCCTGACTGCTCTTAGGACTAGAGAGGAAGGGGGCTGGGGAGGGGGAGGGAAAAGGCAGGCGGGGAAGAGGTGGAAATTTTTAATAAATAAATAAATAAAAACAGGGGAGTCATGAGAAATGAGTAGCAAATGTCTCTATCCACTCAGTCCCATCTCTGCAAGGCCTGGCTCATCACTTGAATCAGCATTTGGTATGATTGTGACTTCCATGGAAAGCCCCAAAATTGACAAAACTAAACACAAATGGGTCCCTGAACCCTAGAGGCATATGTACTGAAAAGGGGAACTCACTGAGATGAAGCTGATCTTAGCCTGGCGGAAAGATCGCGTGAAAAGGGCATTTTTCAGCACAAGGCCCTGGACCCATGGGAAAAACAGGCTCCTCCTGGTGGAAGCTCCAAATGTTATGTATTTTCTCTTAGATGAGCCTCTCTGGCAATACAAATAATTCCAATCAGTTCCAATCAAACTGAATTATAGATGCCCATGTTTAATGCAATACTCCCAGGTGGCCCTGGGAAAACATGCAGAGAGAAAGAGAGAGAAGGGAAAACTACATGTAGCCCAAGAACCATGTGTACATTTTCTGGGGGCAATTTAAGTAGCCTGTGGGAGTGGTCTTGACCTTCCCTGGAGTGGGGTTACCGTTTGGCAGGCTTCCTTTACCCTCTCTAGGGAGGGGTCACTATTTGCCAGGCTTTCTTGGAGGTGGCGTTTGGACTGAGGCAACTCCCAGAGGAGGAGGCTTATGCCAGGAGCTCTGGTGAAGCCCCCAGCCAAACAATCTGGACTTTTTGTACAAAGGGATGTGAGGGAGCTGAGGTGATGCTTTTGACTCAACTCTCATGCTTGTACAGAAAACACTCTGATCCAGTAAACTATTTCTTCAGCCCCTATGCTAATTTTTTTTTACTTTTAGTAATATGCCAACTTGGCGATAGAGTATCACCTTGTTAAGGTGTTGTCTTTAATATTCTGCTCTATGCTCTGCCTTCTGCCAGTTAGATACTAATAGGAGTCCTTCCCTCTTTGCAATAAACAAAATGGCCTACAGATACTCTGAAATATCTTTGGTGTGAGATTGTCCATGTCTGACAACTATTATGTTGTTTGACCAGTCTCCTCCCCTTCATCAATCTTCCAAAAAATAATTTTATCAATTCCTTCGGTATCCCTTCAGAGGTTCTTAATGGGAACTTCTCTTGTTATAAACGCTTTTCTATGAAAGACAGTATTCTTATCCTCGCTTAGGGACAATTAAAAGTAGGGAAATTATAACTTTTTATATTCATTAAGCATTTGTATTGATTCCAACTCATTTGCAAAGTCCATTAAATACGTAAATGTGCATTCACCATTTCATATGCATATAAATAGAACAAGAAGCCAGAGGTGATACTTGAACTGAGAAGATCTGTCTATGTTTACTTTTACACACCTTGCCTCATCCTCCAGTAGTGGTATTGATTTGTGTTTTACCTACAGCTCCAAATCACTGAAAGCCTTATTCATGTGTTAGTGGAATTGGTTGTGCTCTTATGTGATTTTGCTGTTTTCTGCTTTGCTTTGCTTGATTTGTGAAGAAAATACCAGAAAAATTGAGCCTTTGTATTGCCAATTTCACATTGTAGCTTCTTTTATAAAAGGTAAGGTATGAGTAAAGGTTTCCTGAGGTGATTTGAAAAACAAAATAATTTTCAGACAGAGGGAAGAGAGTGGTATGTTGGAAGAGATAAGGTCACTGGCCTCAGGAGATGCTGATAAAACACTATTAAACTGTTTATCCAATGAGAAAGGGCTATATGGCAATGGTCCAGTGTATACTACAAGGAAAGTTCAAGCAGAAAATTTCAATCATAAACCTACTAAGCATTTCATCTTTCTTAGGCAACCTTGTGGTGGGTAAACTGTGCAAAGAAGGAAAAGTAAAGCTGAAACATGATTTGAAGGATAAACAGAGCATGATTTGTGGTACTTGTGATTCTTAGAGAAAATATGGTCAATGGCAAGCTTCTACATGAAAGAGAATTTTTTTTTTGAGACAGCATCTTGCCATCTGGTTCAAACTGGCCTTGAACACAGGATTCTGTTGCCTCAGCCTCCCAATTCCTGAGGTCACAGGATTTTATGACTAGGCAAATGATTTCATTAATGACACTGACAAGCAATACTTGCCCTCATTCTGGGAGAATTTGCTCACTGAACAGTTCTTCATAAAAATGATTTTCCTATTTCTATTTAGTAAAAGAGTCATTATAAAGTAGTAACAGTTTGAACAACTTACCCTTTCTTCTCATTATTAATTGTGACTCTTTCCCCCCAACAGTAAACAATGAAAGGTTAACAGAAGAACAAATTCTAATTCATTTTTTCAGATAATGTGAGTTCATGAGAATATAGTTACATAATGTTCATTATTATATGCTACTTTGTTTATTGGATGAAAGCTATTCACCTTGTATTACAATTATAGTATGATTGCTATGAATGCTTGGAGAGGTTTATAATACTAGAGTTACTGAAACTCAGTACTGGACTATTCATTTATATGACTGTGAATTGAATGTAATTATTTATAAATGGTTATATTCTTTCAAATACTTTCTCCCAGCAAAGACAATATTAAAGTCATCAAATCATCAACAATGATGGCATACAAGAAGCCCTAAAACCATGAGCAGGACTGAGTGCCTTTTATGTCTATCAAACTGAAACTACTTAGAAGGTTCTGAGATTTATGAGTACTTTAGGTATTATAAATTTTTATCAAGTTTGGTCTTTAAGTTAAAATTTTTATTTATGTTATGTGAGATTTTTATATTGCCTGTCTTGATTGAAACCACCTTATCACGTGAACCCTAATTGTCAGAGACCAGGTCCTTTGATAATCCCATGTGATGCAAGCAATCACTGTGAGCTTAGTCCAAGACCAGCTTCACTGGTAATCATTATCAGTTGTTGTCCTATCATTAAAGGACAGATTATTCACATTAATTAATGTAGATATGTCTCAGAACCTAAATTTTATTGTTACTGTTTGTAAGCAAGTGACAGTATCTTTTATAGGATAATATCAGAAATTGGTGAGATAATATCAAATCTGTTTCTACAGTAAGATCTACAAACTTAACAATTAATCTTAAAAATATTGATTTCTTTTTATCCTTCCTTATTTCCCTCCTATTTCTTAATTTTAGATACCGTTTTCAAATTGTCAATAATGCTCAGGCTTTTTTGTTTCACTTGATCTTAGCAAAATGGTTGAGAAGGGATAATTTTTTCTGCCACTTTTGAAAATCACATTGTATTGGAAGCAATCAAGTTCTGTATCTCTTATTAGCAGTACCAATAATTTAAATAAATTTCTCTAAAGAAAACTAGGGAAGAGATGAAGCTGTGGAGCACTTGATTAAATGAGTGTTTATATCATCTAGAGGGGAGACAATAAAGTGAGCACTATATCTTTTAAGGGAAAAACCAAGACTCTTAATTACACACCAAAAGTATGGCAAACTACTCTATGGAATGACTACTGAGTTTCTGTCCAGCACGTATCACTTGATATTATTTCTGAACCTATTTATCTATGATGATTTTATTTTGTGCTATTCGATTACGCTGCCTTACAATCACTTTCTTGCCCTATATTCGCACCACAATAGCCAACATTTAGCCTCAGTAGAGAAAAACGAGTGGTTTTTTTTGCCTGATGTAATTTGTTGAGGGATGATCCATACCAAGACCAACCAGAGATTTGTCTATGACTTACTGTGCTGAAAGAGAAAATGCCTCTCATTCTTTGACTCACAAAACAATAAAAATGTGGAGGGGTCTGTCAACTTTCAAGCTTTCTACAAACTAAGACCTGCACAGAGCAGACATCTGTTCTGAGGTGGAACAGATTCTGAAAGCAGTGCTCAAACTCCAACTGGGTCCAAATCCACCTCAGTTTTTGATGGAGGAGGGTTATCTGTCTATTGTGTTATTTTCATTGGTCAATAAAGAGACTGCCTTGGCCCCTTGATAGGACAGAAAATTAGGTAGGCAGAGTAAACAGAACAGAATGCTGGGAAGCGGGCTATGAGGCAGAAGCCATGGAGCCAGCCACCAGGTCAGACATGCTGAATCTTTTTCGGTAAGCCACTACCTCGTGGTGCTACCACGAGATTATTAGAAATGGGTTAATATCAAGATATGAGAGTTAGTCAGTAACTAACTCTCTAGAGATAATGGGCCAGGCAGTGTTTAAATGAATATAACTTGTGTATTATTATTTCTGGAGCTAAGCTAGCTGTGCGGGAGCCGGGCAGGATGAAAAGCAGGCCTGCCCGCAGCCCCTCACTACAAGTTTTTGACCCTGTCAATATCACGAGCTAATCCTTCTTCTTTAAAAAGAATTTTTGTTAGGTTTGTTATTTTTATCAAAATAATCACAAGGAGACATATATAAAATTATTATTTGAATACTTTAAAGTGTTCATTGCTAAGAGTTTAATTTACAACCATAAATGTTCACTATAGTAGACTCAGTGCCTAAATTTTCATATAGCATATGAACAAGCATTAGTGGAATTTTATAGCTTACAAGTATAAGAAATATCCTCAACTGTGTAATTTAGTAACATTAAAGGTGAAGAAAAATGTGTATGTTTATGTATGTTCATGTTTATCTGATCAATTAGTTATGTGTATGTGTGTGTGTTTGTGTTTATTAAGGAAAAACTACAATGAAGTATCAATACTGTTCATCTTTAAAAGTTTCTATTTTCTGTTTTCTGATTTAATTGTAATTTTTAACTTTAAAGAAAGATAAATAGATGAACGTGACTATTTCTGGGTTCACTTTCTCTATTAATGCCTTTGAATTAAATAGTAATATACCAAATCTTCAGTGTCCACACTTTATAAAGAATCATTATTTCAGAGCTGGAGAGATGGCTCAGCGGTTAAGAGCATTGCCTACTCTTTCAAAGGTCCTAAATTCAATTCCCTGCAACCACATGGTGGCTCATAACCATCTGTAATGAGGTCTGGTGCCCTCTTCTGGCCTGCAGGCATATATTGTATACATAATAAGTAAATAAATATTTTTTTAAAAGAATCATTGTTTCTAATATCTTTTCAGAATTATGCAATAAACTTAAGTTTAAAACAACTTTATTCTTTAATTCTTGAAAAGTAGAAATTTGCTGTTGGACAATGGTCTTATATCATGCAAATATTTGCTCCTTGTTATTTAATAAAACTCTGATTTGCCAGTAACTGGGCAGGAAGCATAGGTGGGGCTAACAGGCAGGAAGTAGAGGTGGGGCAATGAGAACAGGAGAATTTGGGGAAGAGGAAAGATTCAGTCAGTAGTCATAACCCAGATGCAGAGGGAGCAAGATGAGAATGCCTCACTGATAAAAGCTACTAAGCCACATGGCTAACACCAACAAGAATTATGGATTAATAAAAGTCATAAGAGTTAATAAGAAGCCTGAACTAATAGGCCAACCAGTTCATAATTAATCTAAGCCTCTATGTGTTTCTTTGGGGCTAACTGGCTGCAGGATCAAGTGGGACAGAAGCCTCTGGCAGCAAATGGTACCAATGTGGACAGCTAAATCCACTTAAAACCTGACAGAGTTTGGAAAGTTATTCTAGACACCAAAGAAGAGTTAAATATGGTGTCTTGGTATCATCATTTTCTCAGGTAGGCTCTGTTTGTTAGAGGCAAGCACATATCATTTAAGAGAAGCTTGCTGACTTAGCCTTTTTAAGAGACCCCACCACAAAACACTTAAATGGTGTTTATAAATAGGACAGCATGCTTCTTGGTGGTTTCAGGGACCTTAAGACTCCATGAAGTTGTGGCAATAAACACGGCTCTGGCCAGTACCTCTGCCATGAGGCTAGACTCTCAGAAAGCTAAGAAATGGGGTGGATCCAGCCATCAAAGTCACAGCTTTAATTCTAGCCACATCACTTAGCAAATTAAAGACTCATGTGGTCAGAAAAAGAGAGATATACAGAAAAGATAGATTCAGATTAACAAAAAACACTTCTAAATGGTTTACAGTGTGTTTAAACATATGTGTAGGCTTGGGAGAGAAAAGAAAAAGGATAACGTCCTTTAAAGAAAAGAAAGAGAGAAGTAGAGTGTGGTGGCATACACCCTTTAATCCCAGCACATGGGAGGCAAAGGCAGGCAGATCTCTGTGAGTTCAAGGACATCTTGGTCTCTAGAGTGAGTTCCAGAATAGCCAAAGATACAAAGAGAAACCCTATCTCAAAAAAAACAAAAAAATTAAAAATAAAAATAAAAGAAATAGAGTTTAAAATAAAGCCATGTAAAGTAGTAAAACACACAGACAGTCTGGATACTGTATATTATGGTGTTGCCTTTGAATTGTATGACAGATGAGTAAGGAGCAATAACTGCTAAAAGACATTTGATGATAAGTGCTGTTGAATTAATCCAACACATATATTTTGAAACTGCCTTGACTTCAAAATTTAAGCTGAAACGTATATTACTTTGGAGAAAAGGTTTTGCTTTTTGTTTCCACAGGAAATGAGAGGCTGTGGATTCATTCTGGGTTAAAAAAAAATCAGGTTTGACCAGTGAAGAACCCTCTGAAAAATCTCCAATAGGAACAGATGGTCCAGATGATCCAACATTCCACAGGACCTCTGTTGGAGTTTTCTTCTGATTTCTACATCCAAAACAGCCTCTAGACTGCTGGTTGAGATGATCAAGCCTCAGAGAATATGCCAGTCAGGACTTGACCATAATTCTCAGTTTTCCTTAGGTCCCCATTAGATGATCAGTGTCCCCAATCAGCAGGAAGTAGCCTAGAAAACTATGGCCATATTCCAAAAAAATATGGATTATGGATGTTTTTCTTTGTTTAGAGTGTTGGTTACAAGTTGTTATGGATAATGGTTTGGAAAAAAGTTAAACAACGGAGATTAGATTCAGAGTTCTTGCTTTGAAAAAAAGGAGAGGGGAAGTGCTGTGGGACAATTGTCCTGTACCCTGCAAATATTTATTACTTGTATTTTAATAAAACGCTAATTGACCAGTAGCCAGGCAAAAAACATAGGTGGGGTGACCAGAAAGGAAATAGAGGTGGGTTAATGAGAACAGGAGAATTCTGGGAAGAGGAAAGACTCAGTCTGCAATCATGATCCAGACACAGAGGAAACAAGATGAGAATGCCTCACTGATGAATGTTAGTAAGCCATGTAGCTAGCACAGACAAAAATTATGGGTTAATGTAAGTTATAAGAGTTAATAAGAAGCTTGAACTAATAGGCCAACCAGTTTATAATTAATCTAAGCCTCTGTGTGTTTCTTCGGGACTGAAAAATTGTAGGACCAGGTAGGGCAGAAACCTCTGTCAACAGAAATCATAAAATGTACATGCCCAAAAGAATAGGTGAGAAACACTGGGTATCATTTGAGAAACAATATCAAGGTCCTTGAGAGCTGAAAACAAAAGTAACTGTAGAATATCTTAATACAGAGAAAGCTTAGTGTTTTCTATTAAATATGCTTTTCTATAGTTGTAGAGTCAATATTTTGTTTACTCAAAGAAATTTTTAGCCAATTTATGGAATTGCATAACATTGATTAGAAACATAATTACCTCAGAAGCAACTAAATATTTTTCCTTTTTCATATCATTTGAAAATTTGATGCCTGCATATAATATAGATCAAATCTACCCCTTTGTGCCCCGTCCAATTCCTTCCCTTTCCACACACTACCTTTCCCCAACTAGTACCATGTGCTCTCTTATTTTCAAACTTACTGAGTCAACTAGATGGGTATAGGCCATCCAGTCAAGCATGAGCAGCCTCTTAGGGCCCTCATTCCCTCCCTTAGCATCCATCAGTTTCCAACAGTTCCAACTGGAACTCCTATTTATAAGGTTCTCTCACATTTAAATACTGGGATTTTGGTTGGATTGATTTTGTTCAGGTCTTGTGGAAGTAGTCAAAATCCCTGTGAGTTTGTGTATGTAATCATGGTTTTGGGTCTGGAAAATATCACTTTGCTTCAAAAGCCCACTAGCTCTGTTTCTTACAATAATTCTGTCCTCTTCCATAATGACCTTGGCCTTGGGTGATTGTGGTACAGTACATCTGTTGCATTAGAACTGTGCATTCCATGGTTTTATTCTCTGCCTGTTGGCCTGTTGTGAGTCTCTAAATTAATCACCATCTAGTATAAAAAGCTTTCTCATGAGTGTTAGGAATCACATTAATCTATGAATATAAATACAAGTGCTTAAGTAGAGTTAATCACTGTCTACTTAAGAGAACAGTAGTAGTCTCTACTTAACTTAGTCATAACTTAGTCAGTCACATGGTTTGGTTTTTTTTGTCTGTTTGTTTGCTTGTTTTGTTTTTGTTTGGTCCTTGTTCATGGTACCAGACATGTCTTTCGTCTTGTGGAATGAAATTTAAATACAATCAGAAAGCAGCTGGTTACTTCTGTAACCTCTTGCCACTATTGCACCAGTAGTCATGTCTTGCCAAGTCAGTTGTTGTGAATCCCAGGCTTCAAAGCTGAGTAAGGTTTTTAATTGCTTTTTTCCCTCAATAACATGGATTGCAGCCTCTGGAACTATGAACGCTATCCAGCAGGAATGAAACTTCCAGGTTAGTACCAGCTTGTTTTCTCTGTAACCTATTACTCCAATATATGGTGTTTTCATAGACTGGGTCATCAAGTCCTGTGCGGGTATTTAACAGCAATACAATAGTTTGTAATACTTGAGAAGCTATGGGACCCCACTGACTACCAACTCAAACATTGATATCCCAAACTTTGTGCTGACAATTTTGTTAGTGTCCGAGGAAAGCATGCTCCCCCATAAATATATACATTCCTTAATGTACGTAAACATAGTAAGAGCTACTTCATGGGGGAGACTCCTTCTATAGTTACATACATTTTAGGAAACATCTACAGTAATGGGCATTCATGTGGCATATTTAAAGATCTTCAGATTTAGTTATTTCTCACCACACTCCCTGCTCTACCCTTCCCTCTCACCCACTTAATATTTTCTTTACTGTTATTCTCCCTCCCCACTTTTGCAAACATGTATTTTTAAAGACTAAAAAAAAATCTATAAACATTTGAACATGAATCCCACTTTAAAATTGTTGAATATACTTACTCTAAAACAACTTTTCTTTTAATTAATAATTTAGGAAGAGAGATGGATGCCGTTCAGCTTATCCTGAACACTTTTGGGGGAACCTAAAGTTGTAACCAGAACTTCAGCACTGAAAACTGGCGAGCGGCCTACAAACTGGGGTCAGCATCTTTCAGTTTCCTTTTGGTATTTTTCTGTTCTCCTTTTTATTTGGTCCCCCATGAGGATTTTTATTTTTAAATAATGTGAGATAGTTAATGTGGGAGTGCAACAAACTTTTAGAACCATCTTATATCTTCTTGTTAATTAACTCTTTGACACTGGTACTTTCTGAATTTCCGAAGCAGAAACTCTCAGAGCTGTTTGAGTGCTAAGGCATCCTACAAGGAGATGGTATCAGCCTAATTGTTTAGTAATCACTCAAAGTGTAGCCCTTTGTCCCTCACAGAATCTGTGCTCATATTGGATTCTAATGAAAGGTAAATCACTTGCCATCCTTTGATAATAAATGAATTGGATTTCTATCTTGTTCATACATATCAAATGTGCTTTTATAATTTATTTATAGTTCATAGTTGAATAGGTTTACTTACAGAGACCAAAAAATAAGATTCCAAAAAAGAAATGACATGATTCTTTTATAAATATAAGAAGTAAGAACTGTAGATAAATACAATAAATACCTCAAAAAGCTAGCAAAAAATAAAAAAAAAAATTTGAAAACGACTTTGGGGTCTGAGGAAATGACTCAGTGAGTAAAGTACCTACCACAGAAGTATGAGTATCTGCATTTTTACCTGTAGAAAGGTTAAATTCACCTTAAGATGAGTTTAGTGGTTTACAAATAGCTGATTATTAAGAATATAAGTTCATTATTAGCTTATCCCTCTAAAGATCCTCCCTCCACATGCCTTATATAGTGTGTCCACCTTAGCCTTCTGTTCCTAATTGTAATTTGGAGCCATGCTTGATAATGACTTACATCAAGTGCATTTCTTCAAGTGTGAGTCACTCATTGTTTTCCTAATGGGTAGACATTTCTCTTTAATTGTTCCTCTGATGGCCAGTGCCAGCACCTGACTTGTCAGTTGAATCCCTTCTTGACTTTGAGCTCTAGTCCTGCCGTCAATGTCTACACTTACTCAAGTCTCAAGTTGTGTACCATTGGGACACTGGTGATGATATCCTTATTTGAGATGACTTCAGGACCTAAGAATGGCCAATCTGGAAGGCAGTTTAAAAGTTTCTAGACACAATAAAAGGACAAATAACTGAATCATGACTAAGTCAGAGACATTAATTCACATTATCAAGGTAAATGTGACTTTAAAAAAGAACAAGACCAAATCAGTGTTACTTCCACAAACTATATCCTATGTATTTTTGAAATGCAGTACTGTGTTCATGTTTTACTATAATTACTAAATGCTATAAAATGTTCATTATGCAGTGCTAGAACCTTTTCATTTAAATTTTGGTTTTGCTCAAAATGTCACTGGTTGTAAAACTCTCATTCGGATATTGCAAGCAAAGGCTTTCAACATTTGCCTTGGTTCCTTTCTTTTCCTCATTGGGAATTAGAAGTTGAGTGTGTTTGTTAAATAAAGGTCAAATAGGGAGATGGCTGCTTTTTGGAAAATACCTGCTGCACAGGCCTGGGGATCTGAATTGAGATTCCCCCAAACCACATAGAAACCAAGCAGAGTTGTGTCCCCTACCCTGGAGTGAGCAAGAGACAGGAAAATCCCTGAAAATCATTGGCTGGTTATCTTGGCCCAACCCATGAGCTACATTCAGTGGGAGACTGACTTAAAACTAAAGGCAGAGTGAATATACCAACATATTCTTGTGATTTACACATGGACATACACACACATGTGTATGTATACCCACATGTATAAACATCTATACTAAAGAGTACATATACCAAACATACATGCATGCACACACACACCACACACACACACACACACACACACACATGCACAGAGATCATCCCCATAAAAACTATATCATGTGATTGTGGGAGCAGGTGCACACAACCTGCTCAGTGACCTGCCCAGTTCCCATATATTGATGTACTGAGGATACTAAACTGAGAAAGGCTTTCTTTAAATCTGTGATCTATGGTGAAATTACAACCCATTTCTGATGCTAATATTGAAGGAATACAGTCTCTGTACCTTCTTGGTTGCTAACTTCCTCAACTGTTTATCATTTTGGATATCACACAATGATCCAGGGAGAAAAAGAGAGAGAGAGAGAGAGAGAGAGAGAGAGAGAGAGAGAGAGAGAGATTTCATAGTTCATGACCTATCTCACCCTCACAAAGACTCATTCCAAAAGGAAAGTATGTCAAAGGACTTTCATTGCAGTCATCTTTGTAACATCAGAGATCATGATTAAAGCCACTTTGCATGCATCTATATGCTTAAGAAGAAATTGAGATTTAAGGCAAATTATACATGTTTGACCGTGTCTGTGGAGTGGGTAGAATGTACAGGAGTGCTGGTGTATGGAGAGACTGAAGGAGGGCATCAGATTGCCTAGAGCTTGTTTAAGGTAGTTGGGAGCTGAACTCAGAACCTCTGCAAGAGCAACAAATGCTCTTAACCACTGACCCATCTTTCCACCTTAGGAAGATTCTGATGGAGACAGTTGTGTTGCATGGATAGTTTCAATGTTAGAACACTCACTCGCTAACTGCCTCTTCCAAGAATTGCTAGAAATTAAGTCTGCCTGGCTACTGCACTATTTCACCTGAGATTTGTAATGTTAGTGACTCTACAATGTGATATGCAGTCTGAGTAGCTTGTGATATCAACCCTCTCAGATGAGATCACTCTCCGAGGGAGTGACTCTCAGTGTCTAATCACAGAGGAAGAAACAGGCAGAGGATACGCACACTAGCAATTTATATGCTCCTGATGTCAGTAATATCTGTCAAGGTAACGAGCACCTATCATAACACTAGATTCCTTCTCCTGATGGTAAAGCAACTCTGGGCATGCAAGTCATTTTCTCAGGAGGGCAAACAGTGTACACTCTATGAAAAAGAGGGAGTCATAGCTTTCTTTTATAGCCCTGTGACACAGCTTTGAAATGTCCCTTATTTGGGTTTTCAACTCAATGTGGAATTATTATAACCACAGAAGCCCATATATGCATTTGACTGGCTGATGGTAGAGTTTTCTATAATTTGCATTTCTATTTTATTGTCTTATCAAAACAAATTGTGTACAGTTGGTAACACTGGCCTTCAGGCTATGAAAACAAGGAAAATCCCTTGTTGATTTATTTGGTGTCGAGTGTGCATATTTTAAATTTTAATAAAAATGTCACATTGCTAATATTTTAGAATTCTTTATAACTAGGGTCAGGATATTGCAAGTTTTGTTTTTCACTTATACGTTAGGGTTTAGCAATTTGCCACCCAACTCATTTGCTCTTCACCAATGTCATTAGAACTATATTGATTACTCTTATCCATTTATCCAAATTCTGACAAAATATAAGATACATATTGGGTTAGGATTAAGGTTAGGAATGGAATCCAGGACTTTATTACAACTAGAATATCATCTTATCTATGAATTATACCTGTCATTAAAAGATATAAATCTTCATGAGATAAAAGCATTGTCCCCATTTGTCTATGTTATTCTGTAAATCTCAGAAACAACTAAAAATAAAAATTATTCTCCTTTAGTAGGAATAAAATCTTCTTAAGCCAAACACGATTCTGACAAGATCACAAATAGGAAACAACATTAAAGACTCAGATTAACCTGAGCATGGTGACACACACCTGTAATCTTGACACTTAAGAGACAGATACAGGAGGATTGTCACAAGTTTAATGTCATACTGATCTACATAGTGAGTTCAGAGCAGCCAGGGGTATATATTGAGACCCTGCCTAAGAAAACCCACTAACAGTGACAATAGCAATAGGAAATTCAAATCAGCATTTTAAAAGAGAATTTGGAATTGATATGTAACACTGGAAAAAAACTGACAGCTTGGGAGGCTAGAGGTCACATGAAAACATTTCATTTCAGTACCATTTTTACATTATCATTTTGTTTTTATTATCACCTCGTTCTGGATTATCATTTACTTTATGTTGATATATTGCCATGAGGAAATTCTTATCTGGGAGAGCACAGTGCCTAGACTTTGTGGTTAGTTACTCTCCTGATATCTGTCTAGGCTGTGGAAATAGAGAATATATCAAAGAATTTAACCATCACCAAAGCATTAAGTCACATAAAAATCACCTTGAAGACCAAGATTTAGGTGTTGCTTTGGGGGAAATTATTTTTCAGACCCCAAACTGCTTAAGATGGTAGCTTAATTCAATTACCAAAAAACCAAAATGCTGATTATGGACCATTGCAACATATGCAGCAATAGCCACTGTTCTCCTCAGGAGAACACAAGGCACACTTCAGACAAGCAGAGGAAATCACTGAAAGGTTAAAAGGATTACCTAAAGCTCTTCTATTCAGCCCCGTGCCCCTCCTGATGCTCATCCGATATGGAAATGAGGAGTATGTTTTTCTAATTAATTATCAGAGGGCCCACATGTTTCTCAGGATTAAAGCTACTTGATTTAACATTTTACCTGAATTAAAAAAAATTAAGCAACACTTGGAAAATGAAGAAAAATATTGCATGTAATTTTATTTATACCTAAATATTTGGGGCATCATATTTTATTTATTTATCCTTTTAAAATAGCTTTTATACATTTTCTGTATTTATATGAATGAGTCATTCATATTATATATAACTTTAAAAATACATGATATATTATAATAAATAAATATAAAAATATCAATATATTCAAAATATTATAATATATAAAATATAGAGCATATATATACTTTTAAAAATGTTTGAAAAGTTTTTAGCATGTTTTAATGTAATCACCAAATTTTAAATCATGTCTAGTATGTATGTCATAGCATTGTATGAAGAAATATATTCAATAACTATCCTAAATTCATATAGTCTATTTTTATTTAAGCTATTATAATTATAGAAGTCTTAATTGTGCATACTTTGATATTTCTAATGAATTCCTCGTTGTTTCTTCAGTTTAAAAAATGTCTTGGAAGCTATTTACTGACTGAGTCAGAGGTCTATGAATAGGAAGGTTCTTAATTTAAATTAAGTTGATCTCCTAAAAGATGCTACTAATTTCTACTCTAGAAAAAATTCAAAGACACACATATACATACACAAACACAATCACACAAACATAGAGATACTATTACAAAGTCACACAAAGGCAGATGGTCAGACACACACAGAGAAACATACAAACAAGTACAAGTACATAGACAGACACATATACAGATCCAGACAAATGGACACACAGAAACACACATAGACACATACACACAGATATACACAGACACACAAACACATAGAAAGACACACTCACAAGTACACACAGACAGGCAGTCACACACACATAGACATGCACACATAAAGATACATACATGCATAGTTACACACACATAAGTTAAAGAAGACATGCATTCATTCAAAACAGGCAAGCAAATCATAAACAAATTTAATTTTAATAGCTCTTTGTAATCACACCACAGTTAGCAGTTTATAAGTTTGTACTTTTATGATTCAGTCAGAGCCAGCAAATCTTGCTCTAGTATCTAATTTTCAACCCTTTTCAGGTTGTGCTATCCTGGGAGAGAAAGTTGTGCTGAGGTTTGTTTTGTCTTGCTACTTTTGTCTAGGTAGCTGAAGTAGTCTGATCTATTTTTTTTTAAATAAATGAGCTATCCCTTAGGATTCTTTTAAGAAAATGCAACAAAACAATTTAGATTCTTTGTGCTACTCCAAAGAAAACATATAAATTGCTTTATTTATGGCCTCTTTTACTTTTGAAAACATTTTGATAAATAGGATCCTAACGGGAAGTACCAAGGCATAGTGAACTTACAGTTTAATGTAAGGTTGATCTTTGAATGAGGACAAAGAACACTTGGAGGACACGCTCACAAGGCTAGTTTGATTTCCACCTCACATAATTGTAAGGTGTTCCTTGATTGAAACTGGAGGTTTTCTCAGGGAAAGACAGAAGCGCCTGATAATTATTTCTGACCCTGGCAGTAGGGGTGCTACTGTCCTGACCACTGGTAGAGTTGATGCGCATGACTAAAATGGTGTGATTTTTCTGTAATGAACCGATCTTTAAAAAGGAAAGCATGGAGGTTCACCCTTCCTTTCCTACTCTTCCCTTTGTCTCAGCCACCAACACCTGAAGGCGCTCTGTACCTGGAATCCTGTTGACCATTCCAGACTGGAAGTCAGATGCCACTGTATCTTCGCACACTTTACCTGGCAACTCGCTCCCCATGTTGACCTGAAAATCAAGCTATCACCATGGCTATTGACTGCTCTCCAGAAATTGATAGTCAGGCCCTATTGCTGAAGACAATACCTACATAATATATTTAATATAGAGATGTCAAACTGATGCCTACTTAGAGCCTTCATCCCTGATGAATAGAACTTTCGGTGCTAGAAGGTATTCTGCAGGATACCAATGGAGAAAGATAAACAACAAACCAGTTACAAACACTCACAATGATAACCTGGTTGCAAGATGTGCTGGTGCAATAGTGGCAGAGTTAAGGCCACTCCATGAGATGGAACCCATCTCTGATACTGCTCAGGTGGCCAAGAACCTGAGACCAAATAGGCCATGGACCTAGGAGAATACTCAACTACTGCTATGTCAAAGCAATGGCTATCCTAACCCCTTCGTCCTTTTGGGGGTCAAAAAACCTTTTCACAAGGTCTTTTCTAAGACCATCAGAAAACACAGGTTAACATTATGATTCATTACAATAGCATAATTACAGTAATGAAGTAGCAAGGAAGATAATTTTCTGTTTGGGAGTGACCACTTGAGGAACTATATTAAAGGGTAGTGGGATTAGGAAGGTTGAGAACTGGTACGGAAGAATTGTCTGTATTCTCTCAATCATATTTTAAATAAACGTTGATTGGCCAGGCAGGAATCATAGGCAGGTCAACCAGACAGGAAGTAGAGGTGGGGTGAGGAGAACAGGAGTATTCTGGGAAGAAGGAAGCCCATTCCCCCCACTCCTGTCCAGACACCGAAGAAGCAGGATGTGACCTGCCCTGCTGGAAAAGGTACTGAACCATGTGGTTAACATAGATAAGAATAATGGGTTAATATAAGCTACAAGAGCTAATAAGTAGCCTGAGCTAATGGGCCAATCAGTTTTATAACTTATGGAGATATCTGTGTGATTTTTTTCTAAGACTTGCCAGCTGTGGGGTAATGGGCAAGGACAGAAACTCCAACAAGCTGGCCCTCATGTTACAGAGAACCACCATGCTATAGAAATGTGGAGTCAGGTATCTCTTAGTATCTACCATACACATAACCCAGCCATCATGAGAGAGGCTTCCTTCTGTAGTAGATAGGACGAAATATAGAGAAATACACAACTGGAGAATTGGTGCAGTGAAAGGTCTTTGAACACTCAATCCTCAACAGGATTTCTGTACTAAACCCCTCTCTCAGGGCTCAGGAAACCCCGAGAAAGAGGAGGAAGAAAGATTATAAGAGCTAGATGGGATGGAGGAATGAAAAGAAACAAGACTTTCTATATGCATCAGGATGACGCAGGATTTGAACCCACAGAGACTGTGGCGGTAGACATAGACCTAACAGTCTGTGCATATTATCCTTGGAGTCTAAGTCAGATGGGATCCCAGCATTGAAAAGGAAGTGGACACATGCCTGCATTCATAACCCAGAAGATATCTGCAATTTATAACTGCTTGCACAGCAATAGATTGCCAACAGAAAACTAACTCAATGGATTTTATGGAGTATCTTTGTATCATAATGTGTTTGCAAAGTACTTCTTTTTCTTTCTTCCTTTCTTTTTTCCTTGTTTCTTCTTTCCTTCTCCTCCTCCTTTACTCCTCCTGCTTCTTCTTCTTCTTCTTTTTACCATATTGATCTTCTGTATATGCATTTTGGATTCTGATTTTTGATTTTAGTGGGAATTCTGTGTCTGTAAGTGTGTGTCTATGTGTCTTTATGAATTTCTTGTGCTTTTTTTGATTCTTTTTCTTTTGTTTATTTTGTACTATTCCAGTTTGTTTGTTTTTATTTTACATTATCATTACTTTTGTTGTTATTATTATTATTAGTTAGTTGCTGGTTTATTTTCTAAATAGTGAGAGGAAGAGTGATGTAAATTTGAATGGTAAGGGTGATGGGGAGAATCTGAAAGAATTCATGGAAGGGAACTCTGGAGCAGAATATATTATATGAGAAAATATATTTTTGACAAAAATCAAAAAGCAAATATATCTAAAATACAAACATATCAAAAACCTGAGAGCATAAAATTTCAGGCTAAAGATGAATGAAAACAATACAGAAACTTTTATATGTTCTTTCCTAACCAATATCTGTTTTCATTGTCAGATATTCAAAGGAACCATTTTAGATTCCTGCACACAGTTTGCAAATGTTTCATATTTCAAGCGGTGGGTCACTCATCCAGAGTTCAGACTTGGTGTATTTATTGATCATTGCTTTGTATAGCCATGCTTCCTTTAACTTTCAATTCTGTGTTGATTTTTTTAATTGATTTTTACTGAGCTTTACATTTTTCTCTGCTCCCCTCCCCTTCAATCCTCTCTCAATGTCCCCATGCTCCCAATTTACTTAAGTGATCTTGTCTTTTTCTACTTCCCATGTAGATTAGATCTATGTATATCTCTCTTACGGTCCTTATTGTTGTCTCAGTTCTCTGGAATTGTGATTTGTGGGCTGGTTTTCATTGCCTTATGTTTAAAAACCACTTATGAATGAGTATATGTGATAATTGTCTTTCTGGATCTGGGTTCTTTCTTCAACAGCAGGTTCCGATCTGAATGTAAACACTACTCAATAATATAATCACTTTGCTTTTTGATATTTTAAATATTGCTACTAATAATACCATTAAGAGAAAGGCAGCATTATCCATTCTTTATAATAATTTTAAATGGATGTGGGGCTGATAAAGTTTGCTTTGAAAACATTTACAGCAAATAGTAGACATGATATTACAGTATTTCAGTATATATTCTAAATTGTGACTCCTTTACTGCTACAGTAATCAATATGTAGAACTAATATAAAAGTGGTTTCAGGAGCTCACAGCATATAAGCCTTCTGGAAATTCTTTAAATGAAAATTCACGATAAGCCTGAAACCGAGAGAGTTTGCACATTACTGGAACCTGTTAGTTCAACAGGTTTTCCAGTGGAGGGATCCCACTTAAAATCATTGGCAAGCATCCAGGTCTGAACTTCTCAGTTATAATTGAAATCCCTTTCTTGATTCTTCCTGAAGTCACTTGTATTTCATCTCCTTCCCTTTCCTTCTCCTTCCGTCTCCTTCTTCTCTCTCCTCTGTCTCTTCTGTTTTTTTTTCCCTTATGACTTCTATTACTGTCATATTAAACTTATAACTATAAAAAGATGCACTATAAAAACATCAACTAAAAATAAGGGGACCCTATTACATAGCAATTTTCTCCAGGAAGGTACTTCCTGTTGGGAAACAAGATAACCATTTCTGTGAGAGCTATAACTGACAAGATTCTAGGGACCCTGTCCCAAGGTGAAAGAAAGAGTGAGCAGTGGGGGTGGAGACCCCTGAAGAGTCTCTTTGCAGAACAGCTCTGTGAGCAGTACAACTTCCCTGAGTCACCGTTCACATTGCGTGTGTTTTTCAGTGATGTGGCAGTCTTCCCCTTAGAAGCATTCATTTGCCCGTTGGGCTTTACTTTGGTTTGCCCCAGGTTCCCTGTCTAAGGCCAGTAAATGTGTTCTTTTCCCAGAGAAAGCCTCTCACAGGAACATACACCTACATTTATAAAGCCCTTGCCACTATTCTGCTTTCATTTGGTAAATATGCATCCAAATCTTTAAAAAAATGTAATAGAATTATCTTAAAAATGCTTGAGTGTTTATAAGAATGTAATGCTAGAATCTTGCTGCTGTTCAGGCCACAAAACCTGCACCAGCCTTTCCCTCTCACACATACACACCAGCACCGAGACATCATGTGTGAGTCCCTTCTTAACATATTCCCACATGACAGGATCTTCCACCTAAGGAAGTGAGTTTACACCAAAGGAGGTGTTGGTGGTCACAGGTCCTGCTCCCTTCCTACATCCTGTCTGTAAGTCAGAGAGTCTGACTACTGGCTTATGCTTTAAAACTCCCCTATCTTTAGAAAGGAGTAAGAGATGCTCACTTCTACTACATGGGCTCTGATCCAACTCTTCTGAGAACTGTCATGATATCTGTGTGCCTTATGCTTGGGTCCAAACCTTCCTTAAAGTCCCCACCAGGTCTGTCTTTCTGTCTATGGCATTGATAAGTCTTCTAATAAACTCTTTACCCCGACTGTTTCAACATCCCTCTTGAACTTCCCTGAGATATTTTACTTTTGAATGTAGAATTGCTGTAATTAAAAGAATTTAAACATCATTTAAAATGAGAGCAATTTTTTGTAAGAAAAAACCAGTGTTAACACCTTGTGCAATGTTTACAGTGTCAAAGTTGAAATAGCACCAGAAAGTTCTGAAAAGCAATGACACATTCTCTGAAGACACCTGTGTGGAAATGCATGAATGTACTTCTGACTATTTTATTATAAAAGTCACAAAAAGATAGAAAAATAGAAAGCCATCCATAGAGAAATCACATACTCATCACCCAGATATTACAATCAATGTTTTCCTTTTACCTGTACAATGGGATTTATATTGCTATGAAGAGAACAAGGCAACTCTTATAAAGGAAAATTTAACGTAATTGGGGCTGGCTTACAGTTCAGAAGTTTAGTGTACCATCATCATGGTGGAAAGCATGGGAGCATGCAGGCAAAGAGCGTGCTGGAGAGACAGCTAAGAGTTCTCTATCTGGATTATCAGGCAACAGGAAGTGACAATTAGCCACTGAGCCTGGGCTTGAGGGCTTGAGACCTCCAAGTCTAAGACCTAGTAGTGATATAACTCCTCCAACAAAGCCACACCTACTCCAACAAGAACACACCTCCAAATAGTGCCATTCCCTGTGAACCAGGCATTCAAACATATGTGTCTATAGGACCTGTTTCCAATCAAAGTACCATAAGAACCAAATAGAGTTTATCTTGAAAACATGATATTGGGTTTGATTTTTGAAATACTAGCAATGCAACTCATCACACTAACAGATGAAAAGAAAACACCAAATGATCATTTCAACAAATGTAGAAAGGGATTTTCCAATACCTGGGAGTTCATGTTTTGCAACAAACAATCTCAGTAATGAGGAGCATAAAGGATTCTTATAAATCTGTTCAAAGGCAGGTGTGAAATATGTACAGCCCAGTCATATTTGTGGTGACATAATAAGTGTTCTTTAGAAGGTAAAGTAGGGATCCAGGAATTCTAGTTTGTCCTCCAAAGCCACAGATACTATGGGTTAAATCTGGTATTCCCCCAAGGTCCAGTGCGGTGCTATTGAAAGGCTGTAGAAACTTTAAGAGGTGGGTATTGATGGGATATTTTGGGTCATCAGGACTGTCCCTTTGGAGGGTATGTAGGACTGTTATGTTTAGTGTTTTCTTTCTCTTTTTCTTTGTTCTTTGTCCTGAAGTGAGCAACTCCTGTCATATGCTCCACATGATGTATCATCTCATCATAGGCCCTGAGCAACAAGTCCATCTAGTTTAGCCATGGGATGAAATCTTTAGGACTATGAAACAAAGCAAATCTTTCCTCATTTAAGCTTATTATTCTGAGAATTTGTTATTATTATCATTTTAATTCAAATATAACAAGTAGTTTCGATTATACATTAATACTATTATGTTATTATATATAAAAGTAATATCATGGCCTAAATATTTTCTGGGATTTTTTATTAAAAGTCTCAAAATTACTTATAAATTTATTGAGATGATCTGTAAGCTTACAACAGAAATCAAAGTTCATATTGGTTCTAAACATAATCGTGCAGGAATCAGCAAAAAAAAAAAGTGTGGCTCTTGTCATTGTCAACTTGGCTGAATTTACAATCACCTAGCAGAATGAGGCACATCCTAGATATGTTTACTAGAGTGATAACAGACAATGTTTATCAAAGGGGAAACATCCAGCTCCTAAATGTGGGGAACACATCACAAGGGTAAGGCAAAGATGGAAGAAAAAGAAGAGACAAAGTTCAGTCAACTGCCACTGTTCCCATTTTTATTGTTGCTAGCTCCACCATCATGCCAAAGTCCCCTATAAGCCTCATTCATTGTTAAAACACATTTAATTATAAATGGAAATCAAGTAGTTTAAAAAACAAACATTTAGCAATTAAACAAAAAATGATTTCATTAATCAAAGTAAAATTTATATGAAAATTAGAAATATAGAAAACTGAATAATGACAGCACTATATTTTACTAGTGTCAGCCAATTACTACATGAGAAAATTTGGAACTTCAAATGCCTTTCTGATAAATAAAGTACAAACGGTAAAGAATTACATTTAGAAAAAACTAAAAACCAAGAATTCTTTTAATATAAGCATTATAAAAACTTTAAATGTACACCACACATGATATAAATTGAGTCTTAGAAAACCAAAACTTTATTGACTGAAATAACTGAAATGTTTGACAAACATATGGAAAGACTATTCAAAAACATTTTCAAAGTATAAATAAATTATATTAGAAATGAAAAAGCTGGTGAGTACAGATTTTTTTTTAAAAATCAAATAAAATGTATGCCAATAATACTGAACTATACCAGATATAATTTGCAGAAACCAACATAAGGAAAAAGAAAGAGGAGGTTCAAATATTCTATAATAATTAATAAATAAAATTATCAGTTAAAAATTTTCAATCTCATCTTATCTGTCACTAATGCAATCATCAAATGCTGTGACCAATTTTCAGAGTATGACAGCATCATACAATGTAAATTCAGTGCTTTCTTTGATATCCTTTGATTATTCTACTCCTGTCTTCCCCCAAAGTAACCAAAGTAACACAAACACCAAACAAAATGCATGCAAAATGTTTTCAGCAGTTTTACTAATAATAGGTGAAAAAAAAAATCTCGAAACAATCTAATACCCAGCATAGATGAAGAGATACAGTGTGGCTATTTACATTAAAAAAAATTTGTTTAGCAATAAAAAGGAATGGACTTCAGGAAGCATCTTTGATAAATCCCTGGACACTAAACTGAGTTTAAAGACAATAAATACAATAAAGTATATTTATGCAATATTTCTTTTATTTTTATTATTATTATTGAAAATAGATTTTTTTTCTCATACAATACAATCCAACCACAGTTTCCCCTCTCTTCACTCCTCCATGGTACTTCCTTCTTCCCTCTTTTCCAAATCCACTCCCCTCTGTCTCCCTTTAGAAAAGAGCAGACATCCAAGACAAAACCAAACACAAAGGCAAAAGCCCTCACATCAAAGTTGAACAAGATGACGCTTGCCTGGTCCTAGGAATCTTTCACATGAAGTTTCAAGGCAGACAAATGAATTCATGTCTTAAGACATTAATGTCACGCTACAAATATTAATGGAGACCTAGGTATGGCAAACCTCTGTGATGCAGTACTCAAGAGGCAAGGTCAGTTATCATGAGGTCAAGGTTAATCTGGTTTACAGGGTAGGGCCACACAAAGAACAGAGAAAGGAGGGGAAGATGTAGGTGATTGCTGAAGTTCATGCTTAGCCAATCTAGTTGTCAGCATCAAAACATCAAATCTCTCCTCCCTTCAGCCTAATTCTTAAGAAAATTTTCAGTAGATTATAATGAAAAGAACTTCCTGAAACTGATTGGAATTGTAGAAGTACCTTTTAAATTCCACAAAAAAATTTAACAATGAAGAGTTAGACATATAATTTTAAAGTGAGAGCTAAGACATGAAAGACTAATGTCTTTGGTTTTCAACATTGTACCAAATGTCTCAACAATATTGAAAGAAAACATAGAAAAATAAAGAATTAATACTGGCATATGGTTGTGAATTCCAAACTGCTCTATAGGTGAATTTGTAGAGTTTATCAAGAGTATAAAAGTGATAACATAAATGAATATGTAAAACATGATTATACACTTATGAGAGTAATAAAATTCTAGATAACAATACTTGCTAAGTGCAAGTTAGAAACAAAAAATAACATAACTAGCAACAAATTTAACAAAACATGTGTAATTTATCAATGAAAATATACTACTGTATTAAAATACTATTTAAGCCCAGCTTCCATCCAGAGGGCCATCGGAGGGGTGAGTTAGCTTCAGGCCCGCGGCAGGGGCCCTGCGAGGAGGAGCTCGGACTTTCCCCAACCCCATAGACTCCCAGGTCACCCTGCACTGCGGCTCCACCCTGCTAAGCTCTCCCACCTGCCATTCCAGCTTCCATCCAGGTACAAATTCCTATATTTCTCCCTTCCCACTGGGGCCATAAAATTTCCCCAGCTCAGTTGCCTTGCACGCTGGGCCTGCTCTGTAGGCGCATCCCGGAAAGAGAGAGTGCCTGTGCTTCAATAGCCTGCCTGAGGAAAAGTAGGCATTCTATCAGTGAATTCCCTGCCCAACAAGGGAACCTGACCCGCTACCAGAAGTTCCAATAGAGAGCATTTGAACGAAGAGATGGGCAGACGCCAAGGCAAGACCTCCTCCAACAATCTGAAAAACAACATGAAAACACCAGATCCCAACGACCCTACAATAGAAGGACTTGAACACTTTAACCCAGAAGAAGTAGAAAAAAGTGCCATTATGAAAGCAATAGAGTCCCTTAAACAGGATATGAATAACTCCCTTAAAGAATTGGATGAGAAGTATAACAAAAAGTTTGAAGAAATGAGTATAGAAATGGATGAGAAATATAACAAAAAGTTTGAAGAAATAAGTAAATCCATGAATGATACCCTGAGAAACCATGAAAAAACAATGAAACAGGTAGAGGACACAGTCCAAGAATTGAAAACTGAAATGCAGGCAATGAAGAAAACACAAACCGAGAACCGGCTGGATATGGAAAACCTAGGTAAATGAATGGAGACTACAGAATCAAGCATAACCAATAGAATACAAGAGATAGAAGAACGAATCTCAGATTCTGAAGATACCATAGAGAAAATAAATGCTCTGGTCAAAGAAAACGGCAAATCCAACAAATTCTCTTCACAAAACATTCAGGAAATCTGGGACACAATAAAAAAAACCAAATCTAAGAATAATAGGGATTGAAGAAGGAGAAGAACTGCAGATCAAAGGCCCAGAAAATATATTTAACAAAATTATAGAAGAAAACTTTCCCAATCTAAAGAACGATATTCCTATGAAGGTTCAAGAAGCATACAGAACACCGAATAGACTGGATCAAAAAAAAGTCCCCTCGCCATATAATAATCAAAACACAAAACATACAGATTAAAGAAAGAATATTAAGAGCTGCAAAGGAAAAAGGTCAAGTGACTTATAAAGGTAAACTTATCAGGCTTACACCAGACTTCTCTATGAAAACCATGAAAGCCAGAAGATCCTGGATAGAAGTACTGCAGAAACTGAGAGACCATGGATGCAAACCCAGACTACTATACCCAGCCAAGCTATCATTCACTATCAACGGTGAAAACAAAATATTCCAGGATAAAAATAAATTTAAACAATTCGTAGCCACAAATCCAGCCTTACAGAAAGTAATAGAAGGAAAATCGCAACCCGAGGAATCCAACATTGCCATCACTGCCTACAATAACCCAGACATCTAGCGACCCCTCACAACCACAACTCAAAGAAGAGAAACACACAAACTCTACTACACACACACACATAAAAAAATAATAACCAGAATCAACAACCACTGGTCATTAATATCACTTAATATTAATGGACTCAACTAACCTATAAAAAGGCACAGACTTAGAGACTGGATAAGAAAACAGGATCCAACATTCTGCTGTTTACAAGAAACACACCTCAACCACAAAGATAGACATCTACTCAGAGTAAAGGGTTGGGAAAAGGTTTTCCAAGCAAATGGACCTAAGAAACAAGCTGGTGTGGCCATTCTAATATCTAACAAAATTGACTTCAAACTAAAATCAATCAGAAGAGATGGAGATGGACATTTCATACTCATAACAGGAACAATTAATCAGGAGGAAGTCTCAATCCTGAATATCTATGCCCCTAATATAAAAGCACCCAATTATGTAAAAGAAAAACTTTTAGAAATCAAGGCAGTCATCAAACCACACACATTAATAGTAGGAGACTTCAACACACCTCTCTCACAAATGGACAGGTCAATCAAACAGAAACTCAACAGAGAAATAAGAGAATTGCTAGAGGTAATGAATCAAATGGACTTAACAGATATCTATAGAACATTCCACTCAAAAAGGAAAGAATATACCTTCTTCTCTGCAGCTCATGGAACCTTCTCGAAAATTGACCACATACTCGGTAACAAAGCAAACTTACACAGATACAAAAAAATATTAGTAATCACCTGTGTCTTGTCGGATCATCACAGAATAAAGTTAGAATTCAATAGCAATTCGAACACCAGAAAGCCTACAAACGTGTGGAAGTTGAACAGTCAACTACTGAATCATCCCTGGGTCAAGGAAGAAATAAAGAAAGAAATTAAAGTCTTCCTTGAATTTAATGAAAATAAAGACACAACATACTCAAACCTATGGGACACAATGAAAGCAGTGCTAAGCGGAAAGTTCATAGCACTAAGTGCCCAATTAAAGAAAACGGAGAAAGCCCATATTAGAGACTTAACAGCACACCTAAAAGCTCTGGAAAAAAAAAAAAAGAAGCAGACTCTCCCAGGAGGAGTAGAAGATTGGAAATAATCAAACTGAGGGCTGAAATCAACAAAATAGAAACACAGAAAACAATCCAAAAAATCAACGAAACAAAAAGATGGTTCTTGGAGAAAATCAACAAGATTGACAAATCCCTAGCCAAACTAATCAAACAGCAGAGAGAGAACACTCAAATTAATATGATCAGAAATGAAAAGGGGGACATAACAACAGACACAGTGGAAATTCAGAGAATCATTAGATCTTACTACGAGAGTTTATATGCCACAAAGTTGGAAAATGTACAAGAAATGGATTGGTTTTTAAATAAATACCATTTACCAAAGTTAAATCAAGACCAGGTGAACAATCTAAATAGACCTGTTAGTCGCGAAGAATTAGAAGCTGTTATCAAAAACATCCCGACCAAAAAAAGCCCAGGACCAGATGGTTTCAATGCAGAATTCTACCAGAACTTCCAAGAAGAGGTAATACCTATAGTCCTTAAGGTATTTCACAATATAGAAACAGAAGAATCATTGCCAAACTCTTTTTATGAAGCTACAGCTACCCTGATAACAAAACCACAAAAAGACACAACCAAGAAAGAGAATTACAGACCAATCTCACTCATGAACATTGACGCTAAAATACTCAATAAAATACTGGCAAACCGAATCCAAGAATACATTAGAAAAATTATCCATTATGATCAAGTGGGCTTCATTCCAGAGATGCAGGGCTGGTTCAACATACGCAAATCTATCAATGTAATCCATCATATAAATAAACTGAAAGAAAAAAACCATATGATCATTTCATTGGATGCTGAAAAAGCATTTGACAAAATTCAACACCCCTTTATGATAAAGGTGTTGGAGAGATTGGGTATACGAGGATCATACCTAAATATAATAAAAGCAATATACAGTAAGCCGACAGCTAACATCAAATTGAACGGCGAGAAACTCAAAGCCATTCCACTAAAATCAGGAACACGACAAGGCTGTCCATTCTCTCCATACCTCTTCAATATAGTGCTTGAAGTTCTAGCAATAGCAATAAGACAACATAAGGGTATCAAGGGGATTCGAATTGGAAAGGGTAAAGTTAAACTTTCGTTATTTGCAGACGATATGATAGTGGACATAAGCGACCCCAAAAACTCTACCAAAGAACTCCTACAGTTGATAAACACTTTTAGTAATGTGGCAGGATACAAGATCAAC
Organism: Myodes glareolus; assembly: GCF_982192425.1. Lineage (NCBI taxonomy): Eukaryota > Metazoa > Chordata > Mammalia > Rodentia > Cricetidae > Myodes > Myodes glareolus. Next base: position 10,478,249 of record NC_142026.1, read on the forward strand.
TCCAAAAAATCGGTTGCCCTCCTATACACAATGGATAAAGAAGCAGAGAGGGAAATCAGAGAAACATCACCTTTCATGATAGCCACAAATAGCATAAAATATCTTGGGGTAACTCTAACCAAGGAAGTGAAAGACCTATTTGACAAGAACTTTTTAGTCCTTGAAGAAAGAAATTGAGGAGGATACCAGAAAATGGAAAGACCTCCCCTGCTCTTGGATTGAGAGAATCAACATAGTAAAAATGGCAATTCTACCAAAAGCAATCTATAAATTCAATGCAATCCCCATCAAAATCCCATCAAACTTCTTCACAGACCTTGAGAGAACAATAATCAAGTTTATATGGAAAACCAAAAAACCCAGGATAGCCAAAACAATCTTATACAATAAAGGAACTTCTGGAGGCATTACCATCCCTGACTTCAAACTTTATTACAGAGCTACAGTATTGAAAACAGCTTGATATTGGCATAACAACAGAGAAGTCGACCTTTGGAATCGAATAGAAGACCCGGGTATTAACCCACAAACATATGAACACCTGATATTTGACAAGGGAGCTAAAGGTATACAATGGAAGAAGGAAAGCATCTTTAACAATTGGTGCTGACATAACTGGATGTCAACCTGTAGGAGAATGAAAATAGATCCATATCTATCACCATGCACAAAACTCAGGTCCAAATGGAATAAAGACATCAACATTAATCCGACAACTTTGAACCTGATAGAAGAGAAAGTGGGAAGTAATCTACAAGATATAGGCACAGGAGACCACTTCCTAAGCAGAACCCCAAGAGCGCAGACAATAAGAGAAACAATGAATAAATGGGACCTACTGAAACTGAGAAGCTTCTGCAAAGCAAAGGACACTGTCAGTAAGACAAAAAGGCTACCTTCCGACTGGGAGAAGATCTTCACCAACCCCTCATCAGACAAAGGTCTGATCTCCAAAATATACAAAGAACTCAAGAAACTAGACACTAAAACTCTAATTAACCCAATTAAAAAATGGGGTACTGAACTGACCAGAGAATTCACAACAGATGAACTTCGAATGGCCAAAAGGCACTTAAGGTCATGCTCAACCTCCTTAGCGATCAGGGAAATGCAAATCAAAACAACTTTGAGATATCATCTTACACCTGTCAGAATAGCCAAACTCAAAAACACCAATGATAGCCTATGCTGGAGAGGATGTGGAATGAGGGGAACACTCATCCATTGTTGGTGGGAATGCAAACTTGTGCAGCCACTGTGGAAATCAGTGTGGCGGTTTCTCAGGAAACTGGGAGTCAACCTCCCTCAAGACCCAGCAATTCCACTCTTGGGAATATACCCAAGAGATGCCCTAACATACTACAAAAGCATTTGTTCAACTATGTTCATAGCAGCACTGTTTGTAATAGCCAGAACCTGGAAACAACCTAGGTGCCCCTCAATAGAAGAATGGTTAAAGAAGATGTGGAACATATATACATTAGAGTTTTACTAAGCGGTAAAAAACAATGACATCATGAATTTTGCATGCAAATGGATGGACATAGAAAATGCTTTACTGAGTGAGGTAAGCCAGACCCAAAAAGAAAAATATGGTATGTATTCACTCATAAGTGGATTCTAGCCATAATTAAAGGTCTTTGAGCCTATTATTCGTGATCCTAGAGAAGCTAAATAAGAAGGTGAACCTGATGAAAATCATGTAGCTATCTGCCTGGAGATTGGAAATAGACAAGAGTCCCAGGTAACCTCAGGTGCATGGGGAGGGGAGGGTTGTTGGAAGGGGAGAAGGTGAGAGAGAAGGGAGTAGGGGAGGAATGGGGAAAGCTCGGTGGACTGGGATGTGGGGGAGGGAGGAAGGATGGATATGGGATCAGGGAAGAATATATTTCAACTAACGGAGTCATTTTAGGGTCTACAGGAGACTTGATTATAAATGGGATCCCAGGTCCAAGGAGAGATCCCCAGATTGTTCTCTGGACAGAGGAGATGGTGCCTGAACCGGCCTTGGCCTATAACCATACTGATGAAGATTTTGCTTATCACCATAGATCCTTCATCCAACGATGGATGGCGATATAGACGGAGACCCACATTGGAGCACCGACTGAGCCCCCCATGGTCCAAATGAGGAGCAGAAGGAGGAAGAACATGAAAAAAAAACACAGTACCGCGAGGGGTGCGATCACCCACTGATACAAGGGGACTGATCTAGTGAGAGTTCACCAAGGCCAGTTGGACTGGGACTGAACGAGCACGTGATCCAATCAGATTTTCGGAATGTGGCCGGATTCTCTGAATGTGGCTGGCCCGGAGCCTTTCTGAAAAGCCATTGACAATGACACTGGGACTTGTTTCCTCTGCATATACTGGATTTTTGGGATCCATTCTGTTTGGATACTCACCTTCCTGGACCTGGAGGGAGAGGGGAGGAACTTGAACTTCCCACAGGGCTGGAAGCCATGACTGCTCTTAGGGATGGAGAGGTAGGAGGAGGGGGAGGGGGGGAGTAGGAGGGTGTTGGGAGGAGGGGCAGAAATGGAAACTTTCATAATTTAATAAACTTTGAAAAAAATAAAATAAAATACTATTTAAATAATAACTATTGAAACTTTTCATTGAAAAATGACATGAA